>NC_091438.1:83780818-84116173 GCF_964237555.1 Oryctolagus cuniculus
CCTGCAAGTAAATATCAGCAACCTATCTGAGGAGAAAAATGCACATCCATAGCTACTGATCCAGAAGCAATTGGTTTTCCAGCAGGATCCTATATTTAATCTAAATTCTGCACCAGCTATATTAAATGTAACAAAGAAATGCAACCCAGAAATTATGCCTGGAGCCAAGTCCATTAAAGGTACTTCGCAATAACTAGAGACCAAGCACCTTAAAAGCACCAGAAGCTATTGATACTTGGGGGAGGGGGGGTGCGCATAATCGCAACTGCTGCATTAGAGAGGGGAGGGAGGGGGAAAAAAAAATCAGCCAAATTACGCTTGGTTAATTCAGAGTAACAGATCTGCCCCCAAGTGAATTGGAGGCCTTGAATTAATTCTGTTATGACAAATCAAGATAAACGTTCCCCCTAAATTGCATGCGATTTAATTAATTTTTGAGATCCTGGGTTTTTTTTTCCTAGCTAATAGTTCACATGCTCCTGTGCTGTCATTGTGCTTGAGTGGGCAGACTTCAAAGTGATATTAAATAACCAACTATTAGATTTACCTAGCACGTCCTATTGGAAAAGTGCCATTTAATTACCTAGCCTGTTCAATTAAAGGGACAGCATTCTCTGAATATAGCAGCTTGCTGTTGATTACCAGGGAAATGAACTCGCTGCCTGGCGGCGCCTCCATTCCTAACGCTACCCCCTCCCCAAACACACACCCTCCACCTCCACCTCCACCTCCACCTCCACCACCACCACCTCCACCCACACACACACGCCCCCGGGCCCCCACCCCGGCCGCCCGGCGCACAGTGCGGCTGCGGGCGCCACGTGAGCCGCCCGAGCGCAGCCGGGGAGAGAAGGCGCGACCCGCTCGCCCAGCGCCCGCCTGCGCTCGCCCCCTCGTGGGCCCGAGGCCGCCGCCGGCCGGCCGCGCGGGCGCCTTGGCCGCGGCCTCTCGGCTGCACGGGCCGGGCCGAGCGGGGAAGGGCTCGCCCACGACCGCCACCAGGGCTTCCTGCGAGCTTCCTCGCCCTCCCCGGACCTGCAGCCCCACCCGCCGGTCTCCGAACTTCCTCCTCGGGCTGCACTTTCCGCGCCAGTCTCTGGGCCCGGGGTGGGGGTGGTGGAAACAGGGCTCGAGAAAGGAGAAGCGGAGTTGCCGAAGCTACTTGGCGGAGCTAGGGTGGAGCTGAGGGGCCGGGCGCCGGGGACGCCAGGGTGACAGGGGGGCAGCTGGAAGGTTCCGCCGATTTTTGCGGGGGTGGGAGGGAGACTTGCGGGCGTAGGTCCCTTTAAGATCCACCCTCCCCCTCCTCTCCACACCCCCTCCTCCAGCCTTTCCCTCCCTCTCTCTGAGGCCAATTTTGTTAATTAAATGTTTTGTTTGCGACGCAGCTCTCATTCATTGCGGACACGTCATTCGGAGCAGATCTAAGCCAGAGACCAGATCTCATTAGATAAAGCCCATCAGAACTAAGAAAATGGAGGAGCCACTAATTAAAGCTTTTAATTGTGCGGATTCGCTGCAGCAAGGCAGCCGCTTTATCTGAACTCTTGGAGGGAGAGGAGGCAGAAGCCCAGCAGCCCTGCCCCAGAGACACTGGGGCCCCGTAGAGGGCGGGCGGGCGCGGGGGAGGGGGGGGGCTGAGGAACGGACGCCCCCCACCCTGGGCCCGGACTGCCTGGCCTCTCCCAGCTCTCCCGCAGCTTTTTAGCCAGATCTTGGTTGTTTTCAAAAAACCACAACCTCCAAGTCAGACAGTTTAAAAGCCCCTTAATAAATAGCTCTTGTGGTCCCAAGCGGGCCGAGGAGCCGAGGGGCGGGCCTCACCTGGTGGTGGGCGAGCGGGCTGCCTCACTCCCGAAGCTGTCGAGCTGCGGGATCCTCCAACAAGTGGACTTGGGGAGTCCAGGGTGCGGGCAGCGGAGAGGCCCGGGAACGCCGGCGCCTGGCCACCCTCCCACTCTTTTGGCCCCTGGATGGGGGGGTGGGGGCGGGGGCACAGGCCGAAGGCAGACTTTCCTTGCCCTCAGCTGCTGGAGAGCCCTGAGGGCCAGCATCAATGTGGTACTGAACTAGAACTCCTCTCCTGGCACATCTCTGGGTCTCAGGGAGGCATCTAGTTCAGGAGCAGGGCTGATCCAGTCGCCAGATTGAGAAGGGCAAAGACAGGCTCGACTGATTGAGGCTCAGGGCTGAGCACACCCCCCTCCTTGCTCCATTAGGAGCTCTCTTGCTTTTTGGTGTTTTCTTACACCAAATGGGCATTGATGTTTGGCCTCAAGAACAGGGAAAGAAATGGGTCTCAATTCCCAGGAAGCCACTTGCCTCAACTTGTCCTAAGGGAATGCAAGTGGACCCATCTTTTTAATTAGTGGTAATCAGAAGGGTTTTTTTTTTTTGAAGGCACTTGGAGATGAATCTGTACCATTCACCAAATCTTAACTGCCCTGTCAATTTTTCCACTTCAAACAGCCCTCCTTTCTTGCCACAGTTTAGCTCTCTATTTAATTACAATACTGTCAGAGCTCATGGCATCAGTTGGAAGAAGGACCAGAAAGCATTACACCCGTGCTCCTGCTGATTTTCCAGCACTTACTTCTTAAAGAACACTTAGTGGAATTAATGCAGCCATCTTCATTTGAAAATAAAAGCCCTCGCCCTCCCTATATTTCTTTCACTTCACTGAGGGAGGGTGGCCAGCACAGTGGGCACAGGCTGCCCCATCAGTATAACCAAACATCATGCGGCTCCATCATTCCACAGGAGTGACAGCTATCACTGGGCTAAGCACACCCAAGTCCTCGGTCCTCAACCACACTGAGATCTTCTGCAGTACCAGCTGCAGGGTTCGGGCAATCACAATGAAACTAAACTTCGAGCAAAACAGCTACCGATTTCCCCAGACTGCAGAAAGAACACAATTTCTTACATAGTCCTATGAAGAAAAAGTTGTAGACCGGAGATTTAAATAGAATGAAATGCTTTTCTAAAGTGTGCCATTCTGGAGCATCAACGGTGTGCGGGTGGTTTTTTTTTTTTTTTTTAATTACTGGATGTTGAAACAGAACACCTCCTAGAAGCATTCATGTGCATCAGTCTATCAAACCATTTACTCAAATTAAATGTGTAATCCTTCAAATGCCTCCTTTCAAATTAATGAGTTTAAGTAGCTTGAGTTCACCTGAAAAGATCCTATAGGCACCTGACCTCCTGAATTCTTTCCATTAATTGCACTGAAACTTGTTGGAAAAGATTGCTTACACAGACATATGAATGTTCCTATACATTGCTTTTAAAATGCAAGATTAGTATAATTCTATAGCCTCTTTTGCTGAATTTCCTTTGGGGATCAAGGACAGCGATACAAATGGCAACAACAACAGCAACAAAAACCCCAAACCTGAACATTCTTCAGTTGAAAAAAAAATTGCAAATTCTACATGGCAAACCACACACTAACACGGAGCATTCCCAGACTCCCCGGAACAGCATGGAGAGAAACATTACCGCTAGGTTCTGGCTTTTGGTTCTGTTTTGTGTTTTGCTAGAAAAAGAATTACAAGTCTGTAAGCTGATGGGGAATCAGCATTTTTCACAAGGAGCACAAAGAATGAGTCACAGCTTTCCACTCAAAAAAGTTTAAAGGGGCTTACGTATATACCATAATTAGCTATCACTACAGACAAATCATTTCTCACTATACTTTTATTTCTAAAGTCTACCTTTTGTCTCTGCGTTTCCCGGGAGGTCCCTACCCTTGCTTTAAAAAAGCAGCTTAACTCCCACTTGAACCACTGATGTTCAGGCTGAGGTCCACTTTCCAGGCCGACCACTTAAAATTCTGGTCCAAAGAGTGCCGGGTGGTGGCACACAGCTTAGGGCTCCGACCTGCCAGACTGACTCTACTCGGTGTGGCATTTACCATTAACTTGTCCTCAAATCCTGGGGGCTCAGACTTACTCCTTGAATGCTGGGTTGAGGGCAACCCAGCTAATCAAAAGGTTTTCAAGGTGAAGGATGCAGTGTATTCCCATGGGTGCCCAGTCCTCTCCCTTCGACCCCCTGGTCACCTCTGGTCTTGCCATGGCTACACTGGCCCGTCTTGGGGAAAGGCAGCAGTCTTACCTAATGTAGTCATTTCTGCAAAGGATCATGCCGCTCTTGGTGTAACAGGACGTGCCGATGTCACCCAGCTGCGCCTGGCAGCAGGAGCACTTGAGGCACCGGCTGTGCCAGTAGCTGTCCATGGCATAGAGCAGAAAGCGGTCCGCAATCTTGCCCCCGCAGCCTGCGCACCGCTTCCAGGAGAGGGAGCCGGCCGTCACCGGGGGCGGCTGCGAGCTGCTGCCCGGATTCACCATGGTCTGCAGAGGGCGGGAAGGGACAGAGAGAGAAAGAGAGGGAGACAAAACAGGGGCGATGCAAAAGTTAGTAATCGCCGGCAGAGCGAGCAGGCAGGCGCGCTCCCCTCCTGCCCGCGGAGCTGCTGGAAGGAGGCAGCAGGGCCAGGGCGGGAAGGAGGCTGAGGGGGAGAGGGAAGGAGGGAGGCTCGCCGGCAGCAGCCGCCTGTTTACTTTTCTCAAGCTTTGTTCTGGGGCCACGAGCTCCTCGCAACTTTGCTGCGCTCGCCGCGGCTGACAATCGCAGCTCGGGTACTGTCAAAACTCCGCGAGCCAGGCTGCGCGGCGCGCTCCACCCCTCGCGGCGCCTCCCCCGGCGCCGCCCCCGCCCCGGCCCCCGCCGCCCGCCGCCCGCCTCCAGCAAATGAGGGTCAAACCCACCCACCGCCGCGCCGGGCCCCTCCCCGGCCCCCGCCGAGCCCCGCGAGCGCGCCCAGGGGAGCTGGGCGGCGGCGGCCCCGCCGGAGCCACGTTCCCTCCCGAGCTCTGCCCGGGAAGTGCAGCTGCACTTCACAAGTTGGAAAGAGTTGAGGGTTTTCCGCAAGGGGAAGGAGGGCGGCCCCGGCGGAGGGGCGAAGGAGAGCGTGATGGTGGGAGGCGAGGCAAGGTGGCGGGAGCCGGTGCGGGGAGCGGAGCGGGGCGGGGGTGGGGGGTGGGGGGTGCGGCGTGTAAAGTTGCGAAACTGGTTTTTCGTATTTTAAACAGCACCTTTCACATGCCATGGTGGTGACCGCCATCTCCCATTATTGTTCCAAATCTCATTTCATTTTGAAGCTCAGTGAGTGTTTTCTCTGGGTTTTCAGGACACAGGCAAGAATAATAGATCATTGAACTTTAGGATGCCTGTTAACTTCCTATACAAACACTCTCCACTTTGGTCTCACTAATCTGCCCTTGATCAGCAATTTAAATGCTAAACCTTTGTTCCTCCAAGGTTGGGGGGGTGGAGCGTACAGATAATATGTGAGAAGGCACTATTAAAGGATGCACATGTTAAATTCGAGCCAGTCCTGCTGTCACCAAAAACTGCTTTTAAAAATTCCCCACTCTTCCTAATGAATGCCACAGGAGAAGCAACCGCAGTATAATATAGGAATCAATTTATAAAGCTTAGCCTAAACCGATTAATTTGTTGCCTCCAATCCTGAGTCCAATAAAGTCCTAGTGTTCCTCCAGTCACTTATTCTATAAAAAGATCAAGTTATTTACTGCCAATTAAGCAGCCTGTTTTGTCTTTGTCCTCTGTAAGCCGAGAGTGTGGGCTCCCCCAGGCTCCGGCTATCTGCTGGAGACACTCAGCTGATACCTCAGAAGGGACAGGGCGAACTTTGCCTGTCCCCGGCCCAACTTGGCTGCTGCAAGAAAACGAGGCAGAGGGAAGGAAACAAGGACTCGGGTTCCTTAAATAGGCCGATTTTAAACACATTTCCTCCGAAAGAGTCCCGGAACGTGTGTCCAGCGACCGCACAATAAACCAGAATAAGAACTGCACCAATTAAGCTGTAACAAAACCCAGCGACTTTGGAAACAGGACCACTCTAAAACCCATTAGCATTGCATTTATCCGAAGGCATCATACCTTTATGTAAATTGATTTATCTGATGCATTTACTCGAGGAATTGCTTTTTGTTACAATTTCAGCCCTAACCCAAATGAATCTGCATTTCCTGCCCTGGGTCTTTAAACTGTCCCCCCCCCCCAGCCCCCACCCAACACACACACCCCAACGTTTTAATCACTCCAAATTCCTTCTTAAAAGCGGCGAGGGAGGGAGAAGATTCAAGCTCTTCCCAACCCCCATCTTTGGTGAGAGGTAAATATATATATATATGTATTTTTTTGAAAAGGAAATATTACACTGAGAAAAGCATCCAGTAACCCCATTAGCTAAAGCTCTTAAGGACAAGCAATACCTTAATGCTGATTAAATCTAAAAGAGATGAATCAAGAGGACTGAGCAGAAACCGACTCCCCTGATAACTAAGGACGGCCCTCATCAAGTTTCATTTAGAGTTGGAAAAAAAAAAAGAAAGCTTTTAAGTTAAATAGGCTTATACTCTAGTAATTACATAGCCAAGCAATTTAGGTCCTGGGATACTCAGTGAAATAGAAAGCAGAACTGGCAGCTAGAGGCAAAATCTGCCCCCTTTAACAACGTCTCTGGTGTTTTTTAATGGAGACCAAGGGAGGGACAAACGTAGCGCTGGCAATTTGTAGTACAAAAATGGATGCTTAATTCATGTCTTGATTTTAATTAGGTGATTCACCGGATTTCTCCTGGATTGGAACAAAAGACTTATAAGCCAAGAGGAATTTTTTAAAAAGAACCAGCAATACCTAATCCTGGTCACTTAGATCCTTTCTGCCACTGTTTCAAAAACAGTGTTTACTAGAAGGGGGAGGGGGTCGTGCCTACCCCCACCCCCCAACGCACTACTTCTCCTACTTAACCCCGCATCGAAGCACCCCCCAAGCCACCCACCCACACACACACCACCCAGCCTTCCTCTTCGGACCTGGAAACATCCCCACCCCCGCCAGGGTCCCCGGCAGCCCGGCCTCCGAGAGGAACCCTTTTGTAAGAAGCAGGAGCCGCTACAAAGCGGGCGGCCCGGGGCTGCCCTCCGTGCCCTCCGCGCTAGCTCGCAGGCTGGCCTCGGTAGTTTCAGACTCGCGCATTATCTAAGCCGACGTATTGTTTACTTGCAATTTGGGACGGTCAAGGGAAGGAAGCCAAAGAAAACAGCCCCGGCCCGCCCGGGCCCCCTCCCGGCCTCCCCGGCTCCCCAGCCGCCCCCTTACCTGCTTCTCCCCTATACTGCGAGACTGCGGGCGGCGGCGGCGGCGGCGGCGAACGAGCGAGCGGGCGAGCGGGCGAGCGGAGCCGCTCGGCTTCCAGGGAAGGGGCGCCTCGGCCGGCGGCGCGGAGGGAGGGAGTTCTCGCAGATGCAGGAAAGGGGAGGAGGGGGCTGAGGGCGGCTGGGCGTTTTTGTTGTTGTTGTTTTTGTTTTTTTTAAAATCGCGCTGCTCTGGGGCTGGGGTGGGGGGGCCCCCCGCGTTCAGGGGCAGCGCGGCCGGGAGCAGAAGTGTCAGTGGCGGTGCCCGTCCTTCTCCTCAGCCTCCGGCTGCGCTCGAACAGCGGTGGGAGCCCTCGGCCCGCGCGGCGCGGCTCGAGGCGCGGCGCAGCGGCAGCAACTGCTGCAATCGCTGCTGCAAGTTTGGCAATGTGGCTTCACTTTGTATATGCCCCCGCCCCCGCCGCGCTCCGCCCGCTCCTCCTCCTCCTCCGCCGCCGCCGCCGCCTTCCTCCCTCCCGCGCGCTCCCTCGCTCGCTCCCTCGCCCGCCCGCCCGCTCAGGCTGCCGGAGGCGGCTCGGCCGCGCTCCCTGCACCTCCGGGCCGGGAGCCGCGGCGCAGACCACAGCCCCAGGAGCGGCGGCCCGCACGGCTCGGGGGGCCCCGGCAGAAGCGGGCGCGCGCTGGCAGCGGGGGGCTGCGGCCGGGCCCGGGCCCGGCGCGCTGGAGCCTGCGCCGCTGCCGGGGCGGCTGCTGCTGCTGCTGCTGCCCGGCTCGGCGGCTCGGCGGCTCGGCGGCGGCGCTGGCCTCTAGCCGGCTCGCTCGCTCCCTCCGCGGCGCTTACACATGTGTTACTGACAGAGCAGAATCCCAACTACTCCCCGGCTCTGCCGCCGACGTCAGCGACCCTCAGCCACTGGGCGGCCGGATTGTTCAGGCGGAATAATAAAACCTGCCAATCCGGGGGAGGACAAAGGGATGACTGAACCGAGCCTCGCGGGGCGGGGGAGAGAGCGAGGCGGCGGAGCGGGCCGAGCCAGCCGAAGGGAAGGGCCCGAGTCAGGTGGCGAGAAGTGAGCGGGCGCCCTGCGTCGCCGGGGACCGTGCCGGCCGCCGAGGTGCGGCCACCGCACCTGCCCAGGCGGCGCGGGGACCCCGGAGACCCCGCCCGCTGCTCCCTCGGGGCGTGCCCTCCCCTGGCGCCGTGGAGACCCTTAGGAAACTTACTGCACATCTTTCTCAGATACGGGTCTCTTCCTGTTTGGGAAGAAAAGTCGGCGGACTGCCTCTCTCTCTCTCTCTCTCTCTCTCTCTCTCTCTCTGTCGGTTTTTAAATTCACGGTGCTGGCGATTTATGAACCTTAGTGGAAGTTTAGCTCACGAGCTAAGAACAGTAAGGGAAGTAAGTATCGCCCCTACCTAGATTCTTGCCTACTTAGGCCCCTTCCATAACCCGGGTTTGAACCAAGTGTCCAGGAGGCGTTCTTGCTGTGGGACCACAAGCCCTGTTTTCACAGTCGAAGGAAACTTCCTGGAGAAAGCCTTGTCCCACTACCCTGGCCACTGTGGCCGAGAGCCGCAGTGTCTCCCAGCCCCCCAACGCAGTGGAAGTAATGGCAAGATTCGCAGTGTCACAGCCCCTGCAGAGGAAGCAGTGGAGCTCCTCGAATAAATCAAGAGCTGAGGAATGCTTTTAGGGCGCTAGGCTGGGAGTCTGCAGGGCCGCAGCCCAGCCAGGATGCTTGAATACCTAGTGGGTCCACTTTACCCGCTCTGCGGGATAGGTTTAATAAATCTCCCATCCAAGGCTCCTATTAGGTCTGATGATTATTAGTAAGTTCCAGAGAGATTTTTCTGGTGGAAATGATCATGAAAGTGCAAAGCCTTTCTACTAGGTATCATTAAATCAAACCAGCCTTGTGGGACAAGTTTTCAGATTGTGTTACGCACGGTTCGGCTGGATTGAGCAAAAGAACGGAAGGAAGGGGACTGTGGCAGGACAGTGTAGGTGTTCAGCTTCGCAGGCTTGGGTGTCTGGGGGCACGTCTGTCCTGTTTGGGACATGCCTGCCTTTCAAACTAAGGCTGCAAAAGAGAGTAGTTATCGTTTACTGAAATAGGCACAGGACATCTTAAATGCCAATTAAGATACTCACTAGTATTAAGTATTAAGATACTCACCTCAAATCCCTGGCATCCTAAAATTAAGTGAATGAATGTGATTGGTTTGTATTTAAAATTGCATTGCTACAACCAGTTCACCTCATGCACATATGAAAAAAAAAAGTTTTTTACAAAAATCATTGACACTGGAGCAGTAATCAAAATGTCCTGTAGACAGCTGCAGATGGGCATGAATAATGGACAAAAGGAAGGCCAACTTACCAAAGATGTGCTTTTCCCAGAAAGCTAGTCTAGATAACTCAGCTAACCCAAGGAGGGAAGGAACGCATGAACAAATAATGCATTTTAATTCTCTGGTTCATTTTCAACTTGTTAATAATTTATGATTGTCAAAATGAGATGATGACCCAAGATCTTAGCTACAATTAGGTAATGATTTGTTACAGATGAGTAAATATTCCCTGAACCTTAATGGTCCTTATTTTCCCTTTTCAAAATATTTATTTATTTATAGGACTGGCAGAAAGAGGAGGAGAGATGGAGAGCAAGTGAGCTTCTGTCCTCTGGTTCACACCTCAAATGCCAACAACAGTCAAGGCTGGGCCAAGCTGAAGCAGGAACCAGGAATTCCATCCAGGCCTCCCATGTGGGTGGCAGGGACCCAAGTACTCAGGCCATCAAGGGCTGTCTCCCAGGCACGTTACCAGAAAGCTGGATCCCAAGCAGGTGGTAGCAGGGACTCCACTTAGGCCCTCTGATACGGGATGTGGGCATCCCAAGCAGCAGGTGAATCTGCAGCCAGCACCTGCCCCAGTTTTTCCCTTTTAAAAGTGATTTGCTTAAACAGAGCTCGTAACACATAGATCTATAATGAATTGTGATAATGTTGGCATTTTCCCAGAGTGTGTCTACGTAAATGGAATTATACTAGTAAAATGAAAACGTTGGATTTTTAAGCAGGCACATGTTCAGGTGTCGCTGAGAGACTGTCTGAAGGAGAGAAGGCTAGATGGAAGTTTGAATGTGCATGTCTCCAGGCTGCAAGGAGCCCACGTCTTAGGAGGTGGTTTTGGCATTTTGGCTCCAGTTCTGTGTGGAATGAGGTCTTTACACATGTCCTGGTAGATCAGAGTGAGTATGACTGTATTACCAGTGTGCTTTATTTGCTGATGTTGTGGTTATAGAAATACAAAAGCGATAATGGCTAACAGTCTCTCTTCTGAGGAGTAGGAGTAAATACAGTCACTGTAATCAAAATGCAGGTGTACTTTAACCACAGCGCCACCTCTGGGTAGTCTTTATTTCTGCACCCCTTGCGTTCAGCAGTCTTTTCTCATCTGGGTGGTCTCAAAGTGCCTGCCTGAGTGAGGAAGCAGTGTCAATCTTCTATTCCCGCTGATACTAACCACACAAAAACTGTGTCAGCACGCACGAGTCGTTATGCAGAAAGGAGCTCTGTATTCTGGTTTTTTTCAAATACAAAAACAGTGCTCCATGTAATGATCGGGTTATAAAGTATAATTGCCTGAATTAAAATGATGTTATATTGTGTCCAGCAATTCTAGAAACCTCTGCTGATACCACACATTCACTTTCATCCTGCTTACCTACAATAAGAAATGAGAGTACTTTATTTTGGAAGAGAAAAATAAACTCAGTTGTTTCCTAAATGCCATAAAATGCGAGAACCATGTTGATCCTAAGTGATGTCCCCATCCCCCTCACTCACCCAAAAATGATTTGTGCACACCTTCCCTCCTTCTCATGGAAATCCTTCAATCATATCCCTTCTGTTCTCCAAGAGCCAGTTCTCTTAGCCTCTCCCACGCACAGCCAGAGGGTCAATGCCCTCAGGGCCTGGTGAAGACCAGACTGCTACACGCTGATATGGCAGCCTCCAAGACAAGCAGCCCAGCTCTTTCTTAGGGGAAAAAAAAGTAAGAAAAAGTTTTCCCTTTAATATCAATGCAAAAACTATTTTTGAAGGAAGTCATTTTTAAAGAGTTTTTTTTTTTTTTTTTTTTTTTTTTTTAAAAAAAAAGAACAAACTCATCTTTATGGGGGTTGTCACAGAGATCCCTTGGAGTCAGAAGATGCCTTCAAGGTAAATGGGGAGACTTGACTCCAGGGCAGCAATTTGGAGTGTAAAAGGAACCAGTGTGCTGCAGTGGGTTCAGCCACCGCCTGTGATGCTGGCATTCCACAGGGCCACTAGTACAGGTCCCAGCTGCTCCACTTCGGATCCAGTTCTACATTAATTCGCCTGGGAAAGCAGCAGAAGATGGCCCAAGTGCTTGGGCCCCTGTACTTACGTGGGAGACTGGGTTGAAGCTCCTGGCTCCTGGCTTGGGCTTGGGCCTGGTCCAGCCCTGCCATTGCAGCCATCTGGGGAGTGAGTCAGTGGTGGGAAGATTCTCTCTCTCTCTCTCCAGCGCTTTCAAATAAATAAATACATCTAAAAAAAGGTAGAGAGAAGAGGGGGCAACCATAGGTACTGACAGAGAAATGGCAGGTAGATCCTATGGCAGGTTTCTTTGTTGTTGACGGTGTTGGCTGGAGGTGAGGAGTGAGGGAGGAACTGTGCAGAAGAGAGAGACCAGGCACCTGTGCAGCATTTCAGAACAAGGCTCTGTGTTGAACCGAACATCTCTGAAAGACTGCATTGCAGAGAACCATATCTTGGCTGTAAAGTCTTGATAATAATACTGGGAATTTACAGATTGCCTTTTTTAGTATTTCTCAAAATTCTTTATAATATCTCACTAGACGTTTCATGTAATGAAAGGGTGGGTGGTTGCCTTGGTAGAATATTCTGGTTTTTCTTTTAAGCAATCCCACTAAACATGTTCATCGGTACTTGGGAAGTTCTATCTCAACTTCTCTTTCATAAGGGGAGAAAATAGTGAGAAAGGGTGTTATTGCAATGAAATAGAAAACTGAGGAAAACAAAGCAGCAATGACAGTGCTGTGGTCGGAAATACGACGTAAGTTGTAGATTTTGCTTTCACTTGTTCTGTGTGATTTGGACATTTAAATTTCTGGGACATTTCACTTCTGGAAAAAGTGAAAATGATGGTGTGAAAGAAGAAAACATGGCCTGACCTAACAAAGCCACTTAAAGATCATGGCAAGATATCTTCTTCATGCAGGTTTAGTTAGGTGGACAGAACTTTAGAAATCTCTAAACCTGCCTGAGAACTATGAGATCTTGATGTATGACTCTATTTCATAGAGAGGATATCGTGGGAAAAATTCATGTAACTTACTCATTCTAACTACAATACGTCTGGGACTGGATTCTGCCAGCAATATTCAAACACAGTGATATTCTGTATATGTCAGTGCAAAAAACTTCTCAGACTATATGCATGAGTATATTAGATGTTCATTAAGGTCTTTGAAATGATCTACTGGGCTGACAGGCAATGCTTATTAAAATTGAGTTAAATCTTGACGTGGATAAATTTAATTTTGTAATAGTTACAAAGAGGTTATATAGATGACTGGGCCATTTGTATATATGTGAGGTGGTTATTATCAAGAATATGTATTAAAATTATACATCCAGTAGAAAATAGCAATTCCATTTAAAATTAATTCCTGTTCCTCTACAGCTTTGGAAATGAGTGCTTATTGATAGAGAAACTAAAGCATTAAAACATAATTCATTCTCCCATATGTTCCCACTAATTTTCTTGGTAAAAGAAAGGCTAATAATTCAGAAATTTTGAGTGCCCCAAACCACAACTTTTTTAGTCAGTGTCACTTCTAATGATAGTATTGATATAATAAGATTTTTGCTGTGTAGATTTATAATAAAATCCAGTATTTTAAAGTAGAATACTAGTTTCTATTTGCTCCCCTAAAAAAGGATAATGAAAATAGGATAATATTTGTTCATCCAATTGTAATGAATGGCCCTACTGAAATTAGAGGATTACAATCCATAGCTGTCCATAGACTTGAAAAACACACATCTCTACTCAATACAGCACCATAAATTTTTTAGAAGAAAAAGAACAACTAGATATAGATTTTTTTAAATAATAAAATTGGATAACTCAATTGACTAAAATGTGTTCCCTCCATGCCGAGGTACACATTATAACGTCATCATTTATTTTTCTCAACATAAATCAAATTTCATAATAAAATTGTTTTTGATGAATCACCACTTCTTTTCTAGCTTCAAAACATTCTGACAGAGAAAGCAAATTTGTCAATTTCTCTGTATGATAAAAAAATCACTGGAAATATATTTAAGACTCTTAGTCTAAGATGATAATTTTTTTTGGAAGTTTCCTATGAAAGGAAAATATTGAAGTGAAACTATTTTCAAGTTTGGGGAAATAACTGAAGAATAGAATAAACTTTCTTTTCAGCATTTTCCCTGAGCCATCTGCTGTGGTCTCTGACAAGAAAGCCAGGAGAAGCCATTAGAGAACAATACTCTGGAAACAATTTGCTTCAAAAGGGAAAGAAAACTTCGGCAACATTACCTTTGTAGGAGTTTGTTCGAATTAGAGGGGTAACACATCCGCCAATTGTACCCAGATGCCTCTGTGGGTCCTGTTTTTATTGCCTTTCTCTGCTGAGAGAACATTTAACACTGCATTGAAATTCCTACTTACTGCTTATGTCCAGTAGTAAATCCTAGCACATTATTAGAATATCTGCCTGTTATCAGCTCCGTCAGGGAATGAATTATTGACTATAACTCATAGCTGGGAAGACTACATATGACACTCCAGTGAAGTTTTGATAATTTCTAGGAGTCATGGTAATTTATAGAAGGGAGTTTTGATTGATCTCCCACCACCTATTTTGCACCTATCAGTAAATAGGACACATATTGATGGCCTACAGGAGTGACATGAACAACAGGAGAGAATTCACAACTTAGCATTTCTTTTTTTTTCTCCTGCAGTATGATTTCTATTAAAACATTAACTCGGCTTCTATTAATTTCCTTCTGTGTGGTTTACTCATGGGAGTGGGGAATCATATATCTCAACTACTGAATGTATAATATCACTATTCTAATAATTATTTAGATAGATTCCTCATTGGTAGTTATACCAGCCTCTGACTTTCAGAAAGAAAGCCCTGAGACTATTAATTAGAACAGATGAAGGCGGAGCAAAACAAATACTGAAAGACTTGGAAGAGTTTCTGCAAGTGTTGGGATACAGCAGATAGAATAAAAGAGAATCATTTGAATTAATAGATAATGGGCAAGTTAGTTATGACATGAAAAAGTTTGTAATGTATTGATACAAAATTCACAGATAGGCTTAAAATGATGTTGGCATCACTTCAAAGTTTATTTGTCAGAATGTTAAACAGCAGTCACCTATACTCACAGCTCCCTTTTAGTCTTACATTTATTTTCCTTCTGACTCATTTTTGCTGTGTTTTCCAAATTCAATTATTTCTCAGGGTAAACTCTGCTAGACAAATGTTTCCTTTATTTCTTTATTGAGTTTTCATCATTATGATTTCATTATTGTTTTATTTACTACAACAATTGCTTCCTAGAAAAATAACAGTATTTTCAACTCTCATACAGCAAACAATATAAATAATAATTTTAAGTTTAATGGTTACTTCCTAGATGACATTTAAAAACCTGTCTAGATTTCTGGAATTTTCAACTTATACTCAAATAGTATTTAGTAATTTGATACCAAAATAATGGTGTCTGTTTTGCAAGATAGTCAAGATTGGAGGTCGGTAACTTGACTGAACATTTGGCTCAAAGAAAATAATTCTTTTTTCATTTTATCTTAATTTAGTAGCTTCTAGCAGTCATCTAAACAATCTTAAAATTAAAAGATAATGTTAATGGGAAAGACTGTTGTCATAGGATAATGGTTTCCTGCTGCTAGATTAATGCAGTGGCAATAATACTGGAGCATTTATTGAAAATAAAGGGAAAGACAAAGCCAGGAGATTTATTTTTAAAGCAGGTGTCACGGATCCTATGACACTGTTGTGTTACACTTACTTTGTTCCAATTTTGTCAAATGGCTGATGGCGAATGATCCTTTTTCCTGATGGATGTGGGGCGGCACCGACACCGGCTGGGATCCCCACAGCTGGAGAGTGCATTCTTTTTGACTAGAGGAGGTTTGTTGTGTGATTCTTCCAATCAGAAGGCAGCTTCTAAACTAAAGGCTGTGCCAGTTAAAGAAACAAATACAAAAAAAAAAAAAAAAAAAAAAAAGCACTAATAAATGTGTCCTTGACTTAAAAAAAAAAGCAAGCATCTACTTAATGTTATCCATCTTTCTAGAAACATGAATAAGCCCTGCATTGGCACCTGAATCCATTGCTGTCCACCCAGCCCGAGGAATGGCCTGCAGAACAAAGCCCTCAGTTCCTGGACGTCAGCCACCGTAGCCACCTGTCCTGGACTTGTCTTCTGTGAATGCCCGTGATTGTTTGGAGCAGAGTAACAGTGGCATCCTCGCAGGAATGGGAGGGTGGTAGTCAGGACTCCTAGATGGCCCCTTAGATTCCCACCCAGAGTGTGCACACCCTGACAACCCTCCTTGAATGTGGGTGGGCTGCGTTAATGAGGTAGCCCATGTAAAAGAGGTAGAACAGATGAAAGTAGTCAGAGAGTTTCAAAGCCAGAATGCTCTCCTGTTGGCCTAGGAGGATCTAACTGCCATCTGTGAGGGCTCCATGGAGGGAACACAAAGGAAAATACAACTCCTCCACCCCACAACAGCGGAGAGAGCTCCATCCCGCCAGTGGAAGGACTTCCATCCTGCCAACCACCAGAGCATGTGGACAAGGACCTTGAGTCTCAGAATCTCAGAAGAGAAGGCAGTCCCAGGTGATACCCTGACTTCAATCTGGTGAGACCCTGAGCCCAGACCTCAGACCTGCAGAGCCTGAGATAGTAAGTGAGTGTTGCTTTAAGCTGCTGAAATGGTAATTTGTTTTGCAAAGATAGAAAATGAATACAGATGCTGTGAGAAAAAGCCAAATAAAATATTTTGTGGCCACCTCTCTTCCTCTACCATGAATTACTCTATTTGCTTCTTCTTGTAAAATCTCCCTCCCTAGCAGAGCCGGGGGCAAAAAGTTGGCATGCCCTCACCGTGGTCCGGATGCACATCAGTTAGGACGTGGTTCATCCACAACAGATGCTAATAACTAACTCAGGCACAAGGGACTTGAACGGAAGATACTAGAGGGTTTTAGGAATAACACGAGGCCTGAGGACCAGACTAAGACAACAAACGCAGAGGCAGTGTCAAGGCTTGCAGAGTAGACATTTCCCCTGTGGCCTCCTTGCAGGAATGGGATGGTTAGGATGGTGGTGCCTGGGTTTGACTATTCCCATTCTTCCTGGACTACCTACTCAGATTGTGAAATTCCTAATGAGAGCTTCCTATTGGGCATTCTCAGGGGATGAGTGTGCCCCTTTAGAGACAAGAAAGAGCAAGCCTGGGAGAATTTACAGTGATGTCAAGCTCTGGGCATCCAGTCCCTCCAACAATCTCTAGAATGGGAGCAAGAAGGAACAGATATGAAACAGAAATGAATGAATGAATGAATGAATGAATGAAACAAGCGTCAGACAAACTGGCAGAAAGCAAAGCCTGGGGTCCTGAATGTGGGGAGGGTAGAGAGCCCATTAGACGAGCATATCCAGAACGTGTCATCAGAAAAGAGTCAGGAGTGGCAGGCAGCAGATTTCATAGCCAGTTGAAGGAGCAACCTCTGTAGCGCACAGAGGCTCACATGAGCAGATTCTAGATGCCAGGTCCCAGCTGGCTTCCTGCATGCCCAACACTTGGGTAGATTAGACCTGTGTAGAGCAGCTTGAACGTGACAGTTATCTACTCCTGCTGTGTCTACTAACCACTAATTTCTCACTTATTACCCTATCATAGACACCATATTTCTCGTCTCCTAGGATTTTAAGTGTCTGTAGCTATTAGGGGTTGAGGTGATGCTGTGCATATCAAAGTCATTATGATAACAAATGTTCAGAAGGCATTGGGGAAACTGGCCAAGCAAACAGAGGGTACTGAAGGTTCCATACCCAATGACTTGTACAAATGGGCTCATGGGTTTCTTTCTTTTTGTCTTTATCTTTGTTATCATCCTATGTTCATTCTTCCATTTAAAAAAAAGATTTGTTGAGAACCCACTCTGCTCAACCAGTGTTCAAGATGCCAGAGACACAGCCACACACAAAGCCTCTGTCCTCACAGTGTCCATAAATTACGTATGTGAGATGGTGGTGTGGGCTATAAAAACAAATGAAGCAGGGTAAAAATGACAGGGAGCAATGCAGCCAGGGTGGAACTAGTCTTGCTGTAGAGCACAATTTTACATAAGAGTATCGGGGAGGTTTCAACGATAAGACAGCATTTACCCAGAGGCATGAAGGAAGTAAAGCAGCCATGGTCAGAGGAAAGGAAGCATCATCATGACAATGACCTGAGGAGAGAGCAAGAGTTTGATGTAATTTAGATGCAGGAAGGAGGGTGGGCGGTTGGCCCATTGGTTAATACGCCACTTGAGACACCTGTAGCCCGTAAGCCTGCATGCCTGTCCTGGATCCTCTTCCAATTCCACCTTCCTGCTAATGCAGACCCTGGGAGGCAGCAGACGATGGCTCAAGTAGTTGGGTCCCTGCCACCCATGTAAGAGATCTAGATTGAGCTCTTGGCTCCCAGATTCAGCCTGGTCCAACCTTGGCTGTTGTGAATATTGGGGAAATGAATGAGCAGATGGAAACTCTCTCTCTCAATCTCTCTCTCTCTCTCTCTCTCCCTCTCTCCCTCTCTCCCTCTCTCCCTCTCTCCCTCTCTCCCTCTCTCCCTCTCCCTCTCTCTGCCTCTCAAATCAAAAGAAAAGAAAAGAAATGGAAGCAGGAGAGAGGCCAGTGGCCGGGAGTACAGAGGATGATATCAGAGTTCAGATTGGGACAGATAGGGACTTGGGCTTTTACTGAGTGCTCTTGGAGGGTTCCAAGCAGAAAAGAGATGTGATCTGATTTATACTTTAAAAGCCTCATTCTGGCTGCCTTATTGAGAACAAACTACAGAGAGGCCCAGCAGAAACAATGAGACCTCTAGGGGGGAGATTCTTCCAGTAATCAGGCAAGGGACAGGAGTGGCTTGATCTGTTGTGATAGCAGAAAGGGAGGTTAGAAGTGATCGGATTTTGGATGTAGTTTAGAACTGAGATGAGAGAATCATAGTTTCTATCTCAAAGTTTACATTGCATTCATACGCCTTTGACAAAATCTGTGTTTCCACATGTCAGGGCAGGTATAAGTCCCTTTCAGCCTCTGCAAAGTTGGACAGACAGCTCCTCTCCATCTCTCACCCCTGCAAGATCCCCCTTCTCTCAGGTGGTGATTATGTCAGAAATAGCCAGAATGTTGCTTTTCATTCAGAGCTTTCCATTTTAACTCAGAAGGGAGAAATAACCAATGCAGAACTCCTCACTGGAAGTCAAACCCGGGTAAGGTTCTTCTCAAAGAGCAGCTCACTAATGTCAATAACCACCTGATACAGTAGGCACCACCGCCTCAACTTAAAACTGAGAAACCTCAAATCGCCAGAGTGATGTGATTGCTTAAGATCAATGTCAAAACTGGAGTTAACCTTGGAATTCTACAACGCTTTACAGATTGATGAGACCTCCCATGATTGACTCCTATCTGCCAACAGATTCATATATGGGCTTTATCCGATAGGTTTCTACCACTCTAGCTTCTAGTCCAGTGAACATCAACCAGATACATGTGTCCCTTGGTGGACATTTGGCGACATCTGGAGACTTTTGATTGTCACCACATGGTGTGGAGGGTGTGGCAGAAGGAGGTATGATGAGGAGTGGCTACCGGCATGATGGGCGCATGCCAGGGTGGCTGCAGAACACATCCTACCAGGCAAGGGCATGCGTTCTACAGCAGAGAATTACACTGCCCCAAATGTCAACAGTGTCAAAGTTGAGGAACTCTTTTAAACCACTCCTTGATCATTGACTTGTCTTAGTAGAAAGAACATAAATTGTAAAACATTAGTAATCCTTCATTTAGATTTTAAAATGAGGAGGGGCTGGCCTTGTGGCACGGCGAGTTAAGCTGCCCTTGCCATGCCAGCAACCCATATCAGAGCCAATTCAAGTCCCAGGTTCTCTGCTTCCGATCCAGCTCCCTGCTAATGTGCCTGGGAAGGCAGCAGAAGGTGGCCCAAGTGCTTGGGCCCCTGCCACCCATAAGGGAGATCTGGATGGAGTTCCAGGTTCCTGGCTTTAGCCTGGCTCAATCCTGACTGTTTCAGCCATTTGGGAAGTAAACCAGAGGATAGAAGATCTCTCTCTCTCTCTCTCTGTGTATGTGTGTGTCACTCTGCCTTTCAAATTAATAAAATAAATCTTTAAAAAATTATTTTAATGAGGAGGTTTCTGTAGCCAGAACAATTTCAGTGTGTTGGCTGTGGTAAGATTTTTTCCTTTATTATTATTTTTTTGATGGATGCTACTCATTTTTTTTTAAAGATTTTATTTATTTATTTCAGAGGTAGAGTTACAGACAGGGAGAGGGAGAGAGAAAGAACGGTCTTCCTTCTGCTGGTTCATGTCCCAAATGGCCTCAACGGCCAGAGTTGCACCAATCCAAAGCCAGGAGCCAGGAGCTTCCTCCAGGTCTCCCACACAGGTGAAGGGGCCCAAGTACTTGGGCTATCTACCACTGCTTTCCCAGGCCATAGCAGAAAACTGGATGGGACGAGGAGCCACCAGGAATAGAACCGGTGCCCATATGGGATGCTGGCGCCACAGGCGGAGGATTAATCTACTGTGCCCCAGCACCGGCCCCGGCTGAAGTAAGATTTGCAGTCATCTGGGGAAATTTTACCCAGTTTGTTGTATGGTACTATGCTCGGTGCATATAAGTTTTCAAGCCCAAAAGTGTAAAAACAAAACTTTGAAATGGAAACAAAACTTATTAATTGAAATTAATAAGTATCTAGGTAGATATTTACAAAAAATAAATATGATTTAGATAGACAGTCCAAAAGTCAGATTTTTCTAGACTATCCAGAAATCAGATAATAGATCTACAGTCAACATTTTGGAAAGTGAAATCAAGAAACAAGGCAAGGCTGTACATGAATGAAGCTGGATGCCAAATGTACCAAGATTTGAATGAAATAGCAAGTGCAAAGGCTCTGGGGTGGGAATAAGTTGGGATGCTGGTGTTACAAGAATAGAGTGATAAGGACAGGGCTTGTAGCTGATGATATTGGAGAAAGAGCTGAGTCATTCGATTTTAATCTGAACATAGTGGGAAGGCATTGGAGGTGATCAAGTGCGGTTGTTTCATAGTTGGACTTCATTTTTTAAAAATCAACTAATTCTTCAGGAAGAATTTACTAAAGGTATGTGTGATAGAAATTTCTACCAGCTTATCTACAGATACACTCTTCCTAGAAATGGAACCCCATTTTAAACTATGGATATTGGTGTCTGGATCAAAAGAGTGCATTTCCTAAAGTTCTCTTGTACCTCCAAGGCCCATGTAACTAAGTTATGGCCAATAAAGCATATGTAAGGGAAAGTGTAGACAGGATATGGAGGAAAGTGCTTAAGGAGAGTGGAATTAGCTCTTCCTCCTTCTTCTTCTTGTAGACCTGAAATGTGGACCTAACGGCTAAAGCAACACCATGATAGAACCTTAAGGATGGAAATCATGTAGTAGGCCAAAGCCTTGTCCTGGGCGTAGAGCTGACAGGTTAAAGATGGAGGGCCTGGTGAAAGATAGGTTCTTGGCAACCCAGTGAAGTTGCCAAACAGCACTGGATTAGTCACTTACAAACTGATGTGAACAAGAAATAAGCTTGTACTTTTTGGGCCTTTGTTAATTTATTGTTGTTGTTAATGTTTTTTGTTGTTCTGAGTTGAAACCAATTCTAACTCACCCAAGAGGCAAAAATGGAAGTGAGAGAATAATAAAGCAATTATTGCAGTAGTCTCTGGTGGGAAAGTGACTTGAGGTGGACCCTAGGCAAATGATTGAAGTGGTGAGAAGTATGATATATATGACAAGCAGAGAGAGAGGGGGAGAGAGAGAGAGAGAGGAAAGAAGAGAGAGAGAGAGAGAGAGAGAATCTCCTATATGCTGGTTCACTCCCTAAATGCCCACAATAGCCAGGGCTGGGCCAGGCTGAAGCCAGGAGCCTGGATCTCAGTCTAGGTCTCCCATGTGGTAGCAGGGACCCAACTACTTGAGCCATCATCTGCTGCCTCCTGGGCTGTGCATTAGTCGGAAGGCGGAATGCAGAGCAGAGACAAGACTCAAACTCAAGTGCTCCGACTTGGGACATAGATGTCTCAAGCAGGAGTTTAACCCATTGCAACAAATGCCTGCCCCCAAATATGCATTTTGAGGATAATGTGAACATAGTGTGCCATTGCACTGTGAGAAGATTAGGGGAGAACAAAGTCAAAGATGTTCTCTAGTTAGTTGGCATGAGCAGATGAATGGCAGTTTGCCTTTCCTGAAGTTGGGAAGCCTGGGAAAGAAAGCTTATGGGCTAAGTCAAGAATCTTTTTTGGTCATAACATAATAAGGTTGAGATCCTCATTTAACATCTTTATGGACAAGTTGAGAAATCATGTAGATATCTAAGTCTGGACCTCATGGGAGAGGTCTGGACTGCAGAAGCAACTTGGAAAATCAGCAGCCAATGGAAAGCATTACATGCATGAATAAGACCTTATAGAGTGAGTCTCAGTAGTTAAAGAGCCAAGGATGGGGTCCTTGCATGTCCCAACTCTAGAGGTTGCAAAGATGAGGGAAAGGATAAGATAACAAAGTTAGAGGGAAGCCAGAGACCGCATGAAAAAAATGTTGCAAGGAGGACACTTGTTAAATTTGCAAACGCTGCTGAGAGGCTAAGATGCTAACTGAAACTAGGTCATTGACCTGGCAAGAGCACTGTATTGGGAAGGGAATTGCCCATCACATTTCCTTCCCCTTAATCACACTGGTCCATCACATGCTCAGCCCCAGATCTGGGCGAGAGACCTTCAGTGGATCTCTGCCTTGAAAGCATCAGGAATAGGATAAGCAGAGAAGCGTGTGTGCGTGTGTGTGTGTGTGTGTGTGTGTGCATTGTGGGGGTGAGGTGGGAGGCAGGATGGGGCGGGTGGATAGGCAGTAACAGTGCTTGACACAATGTTTTTTATTGTCATGTAAAAGATCCCAAACCTTGTCACAGTAGAGATGGAACTACTTGGGCCTATGTCATGGAGTGATCTGCAGTTCTGCTGCTGCTGACTTTGCTGTGAGGAACAGAGGGCAGGCATTTGTATATTAGTAATTGCAAAATAATCACTCCCATATTTAAGAAGTTTAACACACACCAAAGACTTTTAAGACTGAAGATGCTGCCAATTGAGAAAGGAATCAACTATGCAGATTTTTTCCCCCTTTAAAAGACTTGAATTGCTTGCTTGTGAACCTTGGAAGAATAAACACCATTTGATCACATGTAGGGGAGCTAAAAAGTTACTGCTGACCACATTTTAAGGAAAAATGATGCTAGAGGTTTTGAAGTGTCCAAGAGAATTTTGTAGGTGGACCTTAAAATGTCAGGTTCTTCAGTTTCTGTGTCTCCAGTCTCCAGTAGGAACCCTCTCACTTGCCTGTATAAAGTCCCTACAATGAAACATTCCATTGCCATTTGTCTGTAAGACCAAGGCGGGTTATGGGGACCGGTCTCCTTACTTCCTCTAACTCTGCTGCCATATATGGAAACTGCTTAGAAAACTCATGGGCGGTACTAGGGAGCAGAGAGTGCTGCCTTAGTCACAGACATTGTCATCCTGAGTGACTAGGCCTGGCTTCATCCTCATAATGATAATAAATTCAACATACTTCCACCTCATAAATGCTACTTTGCCTGTCTTAAGAACATCTAAAGACAATTCAAAACCAATTAAGGCAATGATGATGGCAGGCCCACTATGCGTGTGCTAAGTACAGTGTGCCATGCACAGAGCCAGGCAGGCGCTCAAGAAACGTCAGCTCAGTGAACACAAGCATGGCAGAGCATACGGAGAACTCTCTGTCTTGTCTGAGAAGAGAGGGTGGTATCTAGTCTTTGAATCCGATCTGAGAAGAAAGAGTTAAAGAATAAGAAATATCTGAAGGCAGGGAGAGAATTTTGGCATGCCGTTCAGATCAGCTGGAGAGTAAAGAGATGAAGAGGAGACGGACCAGATGGTAGTGAGTAAAGTGGAAAATCCATCGTTCCAAAGTGAGAAGCGATATTAGGGGTCCTCTCGTCCCGCCCCCCCCCCCCCCTTCACAGCGATGTCAGGGACATCTGAGGAGGACCGGGACTCAAGAGCAATCCCCTGGCAATTTAGTGGCAGAGCCTGCTCTGGTCCCTAGGTCACTCCCTCACTCTCATCACGCGGCCCTCTACACCCCTTTCAATGCCAAGACATGCTCCCCGTTATTGAAGGGTGACCTGTCTCAACAGGCGTGAGAGCCACAGCAGGCTGAACTCGCTGCTCAAATTTGTCTGCTGGCTTCCCAGCAGACTGGGATAATAATCCAGTGCATGACAGACACTGCTGTTTACCTTTTCAGCAGATGATCGCCACCATTCCTTTTCTGCTGTCTAGAGGAAGCACGGTTTTGTGCGGATACATCAAGAAGCCAACTGCTCCATAGGAACCTGGGACTCCCCAGGAACTCTGGGAGTGAATTGTGATTGCTCAAAGCCTGGGGCAATCCTTTCCACATTTGGGTTAGGAGAAGACTTTGACCTTGTCCTGCCCAATAAGATGTGATAGGAGGTTAGCTGTTGGTTCCTGAGAAAGATTTCCCTGCTCTGTATGACAACAAGAAGTGGTGGAAGCAGCAGCCCCATCTCTTGGGCTTGTTGTGTGAGGATAAGATGCCCGGCCTTCCTGCCTTGCCCATCTTCTGTCCAGGAAGGGCACACTGAGGCAAAGGAATGGGAAGACTGGTATGAATCTGTGGTTTTTTGTTTTGTTTTGTTTTTCTTTTTTTTTTTTTTAAAGATTTATTTATTTTATTTGAAAGTCAGAGTTACAGAGAGAGAGAGAGAGAGTGAGAGAGAGAGAGGTTTTCTATCTGCTGGATCACTCTCCAGATGGCCACAACGGTTGGAGCTGGTCCAACCCGAAACCAGGAGCCAGGAGCTTCTGCCCTGTCTCCCACATGAATGTACAGGCCCAAGGACCCAGGCCATTTTCCACTGCTTTCCCAGGCCACAGCAGAGAGCTGGATCAGAAGTAGAACAGCTAGGACACAAACTGGCACCCATGTGGGATGCTGGCACTGCAGGTGGTGACTTTACCCACTACGCCACAGCGCTGGCCCTTGAATCAGTGTTTTTAAAAAGATTGGTAAGTGCCTGAATTCAACCAGAAACTTCAGAACTCTCACTCCTTGTTATGGGAGGAAATAAAACCGCTATTTTCCTAGACACTTTAACTGGGATTTCTGACCATTACAGCCTAAAGCATCCTGATTGTTATGCAGTTGAAATCGACCTTCAGAATTTCCAATAATCCTGGGACCAGCATTCAGCACAGTGGTTACCACGCCCGCATCTCATATTGGAGTGTCTGGGTTTGAGTCCCCACTCCGCTCCTGATTCGAGCTTCTTCTTAATGCATACCTTGACAGGAAGCAGCAGGTCAGGGCTCAAGTAGCTGGATCCCTAAAACACATGTGGGAGACCCTGAGTGAGTTCTCAGCTCCTGGCACAGCCCAGGCCACTGTGGGCATTAGACATTTGGAAGATGAATGAGCAGATGGGAGCTGTGTGTGTGTGTGTGTGTCTGCTTTTCAAAAACAAAAGTAAAAATAAAATTATAAGGACAACAGAAAAAGAATTTCTAATAATCCTGGAGAGTTTTATTTTCTTTCCTGAAAACAACAATAACAACAAAGAGGTCAGAATATTTCTGCAATCGGGCTTTGCTGGTCTCAGGGCTGCCCCCGTGGCAGAACTCCACCACATGCTCCCTCTTAACACTCTTGTTTCCAGAATGCCTATTATTTTTAATGTGGGATTTTGGCCTCAGCCAAGCCTTGTTTATACCATTAGGATTTAATATGCCTCATGCTTCTATTGGGTTTCTCCTGTTTCTTACTGCCTCTTTCAGAAGGCCCATGGTAGTTTGGGAAAAAAATGTAGACACTGAGAGAGGAAGCAAATTCTCAATATCAGTCTTACGGGTCCCAATATCTATTTCCCACCAGATGGAGGAGATTTCAGGGCCTGGCAAGTCCATGATGTATACACAATGGGCGTTTATAACGCACTCCCGTTGTTTCATGAGTTTGAATGAGGGCAGTAATGATATTCCTACACTGTGTATAGTTATGAAGAGTACTTTGCTTATGTTAAGGGGACTTATGGAAGGTTTCAGCCAAACACAAAACCACTTATTAGGACAAACAGAGCTTTTAAAAGAATACTATGCTCTCATGAATAAACTAGTTTCTGATTGGCTAGAGTTGCCATTTAGCTTTTATCAGTAATTAAGGGCAAGCGTGGAGCGAACTCGTTAGTTGACACCAATTACAATTGGTCAGGAACTAATGAGTCCAAGAATAAAGTTATTTATTTCTAAACTTTTGAAGCATAATTGTTGTGTAAATCGGACAGCAGGCAAATCTTTTCCATACGTTTAGGCTGGTAATTGAGAAATAAAATGGTTACCAAATGTACTCTTTGTCAAGTTTTGTTCTGCAGTCGGGCTCTCTCTCTCGGGACTCCTTAAAGTGTAAGGAAAAGGTGATGTCAACAGCAACGTACCCTGGGCCAACGGAGCCAGGATTAATTAATGGAGATGAAAGGGAAACACTAGACCTTTCTTAGCCATCGCCTTACAGTCCCCACTGCTAGATACTTGCTGTTTTGCAGATGACCAAACACGGGGCGGAGGATGAGGGCCAGGGCCCAGAGCCTGCCTCGTGTTTAAAAAACAAAGCAGGAGAGCGAGAGCGGTGGAGGGGCCTGTCCCCTTATTTCCAGCATGTCGTCTTTAACAGGAGGAACTCTCGAGAGCCTTTCCCTTTGAAGTTTAATATGTGGGGCTTTACATCAATATAACATTTTAAATGTGTTAAACAAATTAGTCTCTGGTTACAAAAGTTTGGAGACATTTGCAAGTCGCTGTTTAACTAAATTGAATGTGTGCCGGCGAAGTTGCTAGTGGTCGTTCATCTAGAAGAAGGCCCACTTGGAATGATTAATAAATAAACCAGCCTCGCATGGCTTCAACCTCTGTGTTTATTTGAAGGCAATTTACTTTAAAAAGACATTAATATTCTTGGAATTATTATTAGAATAATATTATCAGAACACATATTTTTTTCTCATTTCCCTTCAGCACAGACAGCTTTTCACTCAGATATAAACTTCCCATTATTATTCCCCATCCCCCCAAAATGAAGAATAGGAATTATACACTTTTCACTAAGGAATAATTAATTTGTCTCAAGTATTAGAACAGAGAATTGGAGAGTGACTTTGAATGGTAGTCTCTAAGGAGTAGCATTGTTTGTTCTCTCCAGTCCTTAATGAGCTTTAGTAAATGGCCAGGAAAAATTACCTTCTCTCTGTAATATGAGAGAGGCAAAGAATGAAGGAAGCTATAGAATCCCTAAGAGAAAAGAGAACACACACACGCACACACACGCACACACACACACACGCACACACACTAGCACGCTGTCTTCCCAGCAGCAGGCCAGGCAGTTGGGAGTCCACAGTTCTGTGGCCGCATCCGAGGACGACAGATCTGGTTACTGAGTGCATTGAAACAGAAGCATGTCCCTAATTTGTATTGATTCTTGTTACCGTTACTGCTGGGGAAGCCAGCCCACCTAGAATTCCGTGGGGCTGGATACTTGTTTCACTCCCGGGGCCAGTCCCTCTTTTTCCTCTTCTGGGACTGGAAAAGAAAGAGGACCGGAGCTGTCACAGAAGAGTAGCTGTCCAGGAACTGCCCCTCCCCCACAGGTCACTGCTGTCCATAAAAAGAAGCCTCTGGACTGTGGAGGCCCTACCCCAATGAAGATTGGCCAGCGCCAAATGCCTCCCACAAAGAGCCATGTGGCTTTTCCCCATGGTTACCCTAGGCCGTGGGGCCCATACTTACAGGGAGCTGCTTTGTCCTCAAGAGACGGAAGTATTTTTAGTCCTAACATTGCTCATATGAAAGAGATGGAAGCTTTCACACTGGTTTCAGGCTGGCCCCACAGGCAGAAGGCTCAGCTCCCTCTGCCTTCTGTCCCCTCAACCTGGTGCTGGAGCCAACGGGCACCATGGGACAGCAGCCTTTCTCCACGCCTATGTCTGAATCAACAGACACACAGCATGCTGGGACAAGGCAGAAGGGGGCCCCAAGATGGCTCAGGCTGAAGAAGCCATGTCTGCGTATGAGGCTTTGGCTTCACCTGTGGGCCTGAAGCTTTAGCACAGCACGTGTTCTGCCTGGGCCACCTTCCTCTCTTGCCTCTGCAATGCAGAATGCTGCAGCTTAGCAGGGGGCAGGGCAGGGCAGGGCTTGGCCTCAGAGGAGAGGGATGCTGGAACTGTCCTTCTCTTCCCAGGCATCCAACATCACCGTGCGTGGTGCCCAGAGCGGCCCGCTCTGGGGTCAGCCCAGTTCAGTCTTCGCATATGTTCCTTGGATTCCAGGCATCTTCCTTGCCTCATCAATCATGACTGACCTGCAGTTTTATTCCAACAACACCCTTCCAAAAGTCTTAAATTACTCTTCCTAAAATTACAGTGACTAATAGAAGTTTAATTCATGAGCTGCTGTCACAAAGGATGCAGGGACCCATGGGTTTTAGAATCAGACCAACCTGTGTGAATTTCACATCCACCCCTGACCAGTTATGCACTCTTGGGCAATTTCCTTAACCTCTGTGAATGTCGTCAGCTGTAAAATGGAGCTCAAAAACCATTGTTGACCTTTGCAAGTCAAGGTGTTGGCATGATGCCTTGCACTTGGTAAATGTGCATGCCCTCCATTCACCTTCAAACGTAAGATGATCACCACGACAGCAATAGTTTCTAATGACAGGATGTGCAGAGCTGCTTCAGGCTTTCATATCAACGCTCCATAGGAGCTGGGAGGATTGCATGGTGCTCACACAGTTCCCAAGGCAGATGAGGAAACAAGAGCAACAAGAACTTTCTCAAGGTCCTCGAACTGGAAATTAACAGTATTCATGCGTGAATAGGAGTTCCCTGCCTCTAAAGCCTACATCCTTTCTGCTCAGCTAATCAGTCATTACCATGTCTGCAAAACTAAAGACTGTATCCCTACAGTAAAGGAGGCAAACCAGCAGCCCAGGGGCTGGGTCTTGCTACTACATGTGTTTGTTTAGCTGACAGAGCTTTTTAAACATTTGAAATTTTGGCTAACATTTATTTTTTAAAAATATTTTTTAAAAATTTATTTGAAAGGCAGATTTACAGGGAGAGAGAGTGAGATAGATAGCTAAATAGTCTTCCATCTACTGGTTCACTCCCCCAAATGGCCACAGTGGCCAGGGCTAGGCCAGGGCAGGCCAAAGCCAGGAGTCTGGAACTACATTAGGGTCTCCCATGTGGGTTGCAAGAGCGCAAGCTCTCAGGCCATCTTCAGCTGCTTTCCCTCATAAGCAGGAAGCTGGATTGGAAGTGGAGCAGCTGGGACTTGAACAGGCACCCAAATGCAGGCTTAGCCTGCTGCACCACAACACCACAACACCTAACTAGCATTTAAAAATTGGGATATTCTTTTAAATTACATGTAAATATAAAATAATTTATAGATTCTTTTAAAAAAAGAGAGAGAGAGACCTGGAATGTGAATGCCCACCACCTGCTGGGCCTGTGACCTTGAGAAAGCCATTCCTCTGCTCTCCCTCCTCTGTGGGAGAGAGATGGCTCCTGCCTCTAGGACGGTTGAGAATTAAATGAGATAAAACATTCAAAATGTTGGGAACAGCCCCCAGCAGGTAGGTAGACCTCAGTCCACCTTTGGTGTTATTTTTATTCCATTGACTACATCTGCTAGCACGATGGAGGCTGGAGATTGTCCTGGAGACCTTCAGACTGTACTTTTTACATCGGGAGAAATGCAAGATGGAAATGTTGCCTTAGTCTGACATACAAAACCAAAGTTGGTCTTCACACTCTAAGTGCAGCTTAACCCGGCATTAATGCCTGAGCTGTTCCAGCTGAGGTCCTGAAGAAAAGATTTGTCATGTCTCCCACTTATGATGGCAAAAGCAAACAAGGAAAACCTGACTCTGAGCTGCGTGTTGCATGGGTTTACTAGGAAGGAAGGGAGGGAGGGAGGAAGGGAGGGAGGGAGAAAAGGGGGGCGAGGAAGAATTCCTGGGTTCTGTGTGATCTATGGACGGGATCAAGGAAGGAGGCGAGGGAGAGAAGGAAGGAAAGGAGGGAGGGAGGAGTGGAGGGAAGGAGAGCACAGGAGGAGAGTGGAGGGAGGGAAAGGAAGGCAAATTCTTCTGTGTATCAGGGAAGGTGACTTTACTGGGGCTGCCAGAATATTTTAGATATGCTATGCCCTCTGGAGCAACTTGCATTCTGCTTTGTTTTGTTTTTCAGAAACTTCAAAGTTTCTCAAGGCTTCATCCTCAATTAGAACAAATGTCAGTAACATGCTTGAAGAAAATTTGTTTAGAGATGTGTGTATGGTTGGAAATTGCACATTACACATGCCCCGTGCATGATTTTCCACTAAATTTTTAACGATGAGCGGAGGTACATGGTCCCAGACAGACGAGTGAATCTGAATGTATATATCTGGTGCTTTGCACGTTGACATAAACACAGCTGCTTTTATACATTTGAGAACATTTGTGTTTATTTGAATGTGTGATGGGGAGGTCATCAAAATGAACACACTCGTTGTGTTTATTTGAATCTCACATCGCTCATAAGAATACATGCCGTGTTTGAACATACAGTCAAACACCAGCTTCTCTAAAAGGCAAATCAAACCCCAAAAGGCAACTCAGTGCAAAACCCCATTAATGCTGCATTAGAGGTAAAATTCCATTCACATGAGAGGCAGGCAATTTAGAGTTAAAGGGTTTCAATGGCAATGTTGCTTCTACCAGCTCGGGAGCAGTCCACCATTTATTTCCATTACTTTATCACAGTACATAGAATTTGTGTTTGGTAATCCAAATAATTAATAATAATAATAAAAGAAAAGGGGGAAAAAAGCAATCTCTGGCACTACAGTACCAGAATGTGTGCAGGGTGCTGAGGAATGAGATACACTCTCATAATATCAGTGACACACAGGGCACCTAAGTACACGCGCCTGCTGCCCGTGCCCATAACCAAGGTCAGTGAGGTCACAGTCCCCCGTCAGCAGGGCTGGGCTTTGAGGGTTTGGGTTATGGTGATGGTGATGAATTGAACGCATGTTTTAGTATCACTTCTCTAAGCAGCAGGTTGTTCTGGTCCACGAGAGAGACAGACAGACCGGCAGGTAGGGACAGGTGTGACACTGGGAGAGGGAGTTACATGGAAGCATGCTTGTTTAAGTGTGTGAGCAGAAGCTATGGCCAGACAAGACAGTCTGTGGGTCACAATCTTTGGGCATGCTTGGGAGGAAGGGCAGCATTAAAACTCAGCTCTGGTACTTTGAAGCCAGGCATTCTTCCAGGAGCTTGGGAGGATGGCTGCGAATGGCCAGGTTCTCCACTGTTACTCTGGGGAAAGCCAAGGCCCCCTCCAAGACGCCAGGGTAGCCTTTTCCCCTCTTCTCCCTTCCCTGCCACCATTTGGAAAGAGTGTGTAGGTTGCCGGGAGCGAGGCCTCTGCCTTAGAACCTTCAGCACAGATTCTCGGTACCTGGGGCTTGCTTTCAGAGAGGAAATACGAAAAGCAAATAAACAAACAGAAAGGCAGAGCGGGGCGCGCAGAACAGCCGCGCGAGGCTCCTCTGGACATTACACAGCATATGCAGGCGGCTGAACAAGTCAAAGCGTGTGTTTCTGTGTGCCTTAGGTGAGCTGACAAGATTACAGCCCATAGTGGTTTGGCCGGAGAGTGGGGATTTTATTGATCGAATTAATTAAAGCCGGAGGGAGTGGGAGACCAGGAGCGGGAGGTGAGCCCACGTTGCTAGAGAATGCTAGGGCCTGGCCACCAAGCAAGAGTTCAAATATGCGAAAAACTTTCAAAATACAAACAAGCAAAGAACTTGAGAAACGCCCATGTTGTGACAGAGTGTGATGAGAATAGCGTGACGTGTCCCCTGGACTAGAACAATTACAAACTCAAGCGGCTTCCCGCGTTAACGTTGGGTAAGGTCGGGCCGATGGAGCGCAGCAGCCCTGGCGGGGACTCGCCACTGCCACGCTGGCTCGCTCACTCCGCCAGGATGTGGTCCCGCCTGCCTAACATACTAGCAAAGCGTGGCGGTGTGGCACTCCACTGGCTTTCACACTCAAAAAAAAAAAAAAAAAAAAAAATCAGAAACGACAAGTGGCAAAGAGGAGAGAGAAGTTCCATTTTAAATCAAGCAATTTGCTGAGTTGTATGCGGAAAAGAGGCGGGACTGTCTCAAGCCTCACCCTTTGATGAGGCCTCAGATGTACTGAGGGATCACACTCCGTGGAGACAAAAGGAGTCTCCCCTGACTTTGGGGCGGCATCTTGTTGCACTAATGGCTCTTGACAGCCATCCTAAGACCCTTCATTTACAATCTGCAGAGCTAGGAAAGCTACACTCTGCTTAAACCTCAAGGTCTCCCAATCAGAAACAAACAGGCTGCTTCTCAGGAAGACACACAGCAGTGAAGGCGCGCCCTGGGAGACAGCAGGTGATGGCTCAAGCCGTGGGGTCCCTGTCACCCTCGTGGGAGAGCTGGATTGAATTCAGGGCTCCTGGCCTCTGCCCAGAGCAGACCCAACTGTCACAGGCATTTGGACAACTCTCTGTCTCTCTGTCTCTCTGCCTCTGATACAAATTTTTAAAAGTTGTAAAGGTAATATGCCCTATCCACGAACTTTTATTTTAAAGATTTTATTTATTTATTTATTTGAGAGGCAGGGATACAAACAGAGAGAGGGAGAGACAGATAGAAAGGTCTTCCATCTGCTGGTTCACTCCCCAGATGGCCTCAATGGCCGAAGCTGGGCCAATCCAAAGCCAGGAGCCAGGAGCTTCTTCCGGATCTTCCATGTGGGTGCAGGGGCCCAAAGACTTAGACCATCTTCTATTGCTTTCCCAGGCCATCAGCAGAGAACTGGATTGGAAGAGGAGCAAGCCGGGACTCGAACCGGTGTCCATTTGGAATATGGGCACTGCAGGCAGAGGCTCAGCCTACTACCCCACAGTGCAGGCCCCTTCATGAACTTTTTGAAGACCTTGCCTCAAAGTTCAGAAAGTTTAGTGACCAAGACCTTAGGAATGGTGCTTCATTCCTGTCAGTTAGGTTTACTGCTTTCCTATCATAAAGCATGCACTACCCTCATAACATGGAGATTCAACTATATTTTTCAATTATGAAGGTTTTAAAAATTAGCGATAGGATGATATTCAGTTTCACTCTGAAAAGACTTCAAGGCCACAGCTTAAGGCCATGTGAACTGCCCCAGTTTCAGCATCTGTAAAATGGAGATAGTGATAGATCTGTCTTACAGGGTTGTTTCAGATTTAAAAAGTTAATGAGGACTGGTGTTGTGGCACAGTGGGCTAGGCCACTGCTTGCAACACTTGCATCCCGCATTGGATAGCCAGTTCAAGTTCCAGATACTCTGCTTCTGATCCAGCGCCCTGCTAATGTGCCTGAGAAAGCAGTAGAGGTGATCCAAGTGTATGGGTCCCTGCTACCCACATGAGAGACCCAGATGGAATTCCAGCTCCTGGCTTCAACCTGGCCCTGCCCTGGCTGTCGGCAGCCGTTTGAGAAGTGAGCCAATGAATGGAAGATCCATCTCTCTCTCTCTCTCTCTCTCTCTCTCTGTGTGTGTGTCTCTCCCATTGTCATTTTCTCTTTCAAATAAGTAAAATAAATCTTTTTGTAAGAAGCGGGGTTAATATACAATAAACAATTTGCAGCCCCTGGTAAGTGTCACATAACTCTTGCTCTTACTATTAAAAAATAAGGGGACAATTTTATTTTTGCTTACCTTAAAGGAATTAAATAAAAGACATTCATTTAAAGGGAATTAATACAAAAAGGAATAAACAAAAATAAGAGTGTATTCATAAATCCTTGCTCTGAACTGTGACCAGTTGAGAGCTCTGAGGTTGAGGCCTACCCTCTGTGCAAAACGAAGATGAACTAAATTATGAAAAAGGTGTTAAAGATACATAGCACCGATTGAGACAGTCTCCTTGAATTAATTAGAAGGATTGAAAGAATTTTAAATGGAATAATTTCCTCACTAAATGAAGCAATATACTTTAATAATGGTGTCCATGAGCCAACCTCAAATCACCTTAAAAATGAGACGGTTGCACCCTAAGGACACACTGATACACCGTTCCTGACTCCTATGAAAACTGTCCTAACAGGGCACTGCGCAGCCTGCTCCAAGTACAATAGGGATCAGCTGATCAGTCAGACATACGACCCTGGACGTCCTTCCTCTGAGGTCACGGGCCTTTGGGTAGCATCGTGCTCTCCCCAGCAGTGTGGCAAGATGTGATGGAATCGTACTCGTACCTGCGGGGCAGCCACACCTTCCCGTCTCCTTACACTGCCTTTCTACTTCCCACTTGAGGACAAGGTGAGCCAGCTCCCTGCGAGAACAGAACTGCTTCCTGTCTCTGGCCCTTTATGTCCACCGTGCCCTGGATCTACCCTCTCCAGCATCACAAAGTAGCACCCAAAACAGAAGCCTGGGTGCTAGGGCCCAATGCCAGCAAAGCCCCCAACCCACTGTGGTCTGGGGCAACCCCAAAGGGGCCGGAGCACAGGGGCACTACCCTGCCTGTGGTCTAGCCCATGGCACCAGGCCTGCGAGGGGTCTGCAGGCCAAAACCTCAGCTAGCAACAAAGCATCATTTGTGTTCCATTTTTGTTCTTTCTGTCCTCAGAGAGAGGATGGGTAGCAGACTGGAAGGATTTCAGGACCCCTTGGATCCCTAATAGAACATTTTATAATACTCATCCCCTCCAACCCCAGCACTAAATAACCTACTGGGGCTTTGGGGGACTTTGCAGAGGTAGCAAATAGCCCTTGGATTTGTCTCGGACACGGGGAGCATCAGGCCTGGTGCTGGACCCTTGCAGGTGGCAAGCCGTGGTTCTGTGGGGTGGCTTCGTTCAGGGCCGTGAGCTTGCAGTGTGGTTTGGGAGGAAAGCTTCCTGAGAGGGCAATTCTGGTGGTTCTTTCACTTTTGCTACCCATTCTCTGCCTGGTAGGAGGACAGTCACGTCTCCCCTGGTGTCTGACAGAAGCGCACTGGGCCTAGGCACCAGCCTGACCAGTGTTGTCAGCATTGGAGGGGCCTCATTCCGAGTGTTTGTCAGTGCCGGGAAACTGATGCAATGTTTACAAAGTTCACCGAGTTCCTTTTGTATTCAAAATGAAAACAGTTTTATTGTGTGCCATGGAGATGACATATAGTATTTCAAGCGAGGTAGGTTATGTGCTAAGAATGTCAATAAAAGCATTGGCACTGCTTTCACTGGGCACATCCGGGTGTCTCTGGGGATGATGTGTCTCTGTTGCTTTAGAACTTTTCCATGACTTCCTGTCGTCCTTGGGACGAAGCTTAGAATCGCCACTGTACCTTCCTCTCCAGATTCGCCGCTCCCCCGCCTCTTCTCCTGTTACTGCCAGTGCTGACAGCAGAACTGGTTCACTCCTCTCAATGAAACATGCAGCAAGAGCCCTCCATTTCCCGTGTGCTTTGGGCCAGGCTCGTCACCGTGCGCCTCTGCTCGTGTGGTTGAGGACTTCTGCTTAGCTGGGCAAGCAGGAGAGTCCCATGGCCTGAGCCATGCAGCTGTGGTTGGTTTTCCAGGAGAATCCACAGCCAGGGCAACACTGCGTTCAGGTGGCGCTTCCTCCCATCAGACCTGTCGCCAGGTGTTCTAGAAAGCTCTTCCCTATAGTTGCACTTCAAACTCGAGTCTACATCTCAGCAGAAGGCAGACCCAGGCCTGAGAAAGGCAGGAAGGCAGGGGATGCTGCTTAGCGTCAGGTGACTGTTCATGTGTCCAGAGGCTTAGCGGGGGGTTCGCACCAACCTTGCCCATCTGCCTGGCCAAGAAAAAGATGCGGGCAAGAGCTGCCACCTTTCGTGTTGTCCACACGCTCACTGGAAGCCTATTTCTAAGACAGGCATGGAGAGGACCTCAAATGTCCACTCCCCAGAAATGCAGTCTACCGAAATCCTCAGTTTTCCATACGGTTACTATTAAAAAATATAAACAAACACCCCCGGGGCCAGCTGTCCAGTGCCCTGTCTTCCCCCCCAGAATTTTGCTGTCTGACTGTCGGCCTCAGACATACCGAAAAACTCCATCACTGAAAGATGGAGAGTTTCATTTGTCCCCATGTTGTTAAAGGACGGTAACTTAGAACTACTGGCTTGGAACTCATTAACAGGGCAGCCTGAAGGAGTCACGGCTGCATTTGAAATCCATTTCTGGGGGGCGCCCGATGGCCCCAGCAGGGACTTTCTCGTGGGGTCACTGAAGTCGCTGCCTTTAGAAAACAAAGTAGTCTATACACCAGCTCCGGGCTCTGGCCGGCTTCCTTTTAGGTATTTAACAGAGGATTGTATGAGGTCCAATAACTCAATTAATTAAGAGGAAAATGAAAATGGTGACTTCATATTTCTTTGGTCGGTGAGAATTTTAACATTCTCACAGCCCTTTTTATCCCCTCTTCTCTTTGTGAATGCTAATGGGAAAAGCCTTTTAAAATGGTATTTTGTTAGCAGGGGCTGTGCCGACAACGCCGCAGTATCTTCCCACAGATCACTGCTCACATCATTCAGATGTTGAAAATTTTAAATGAAATCAATACCGGCCTATTCACGTCAACAGCACTATCTGCGGCCATGTAAAAATATAGAGAGAAATTGCAACCCCAGCGACTTAACCCAGCGCTCTTTTCATTACAGGTCGCCAATTAAATTATTTCTACAATACCGTATCCGTCCACAGAATGTTGCGAAACATTCATGCGCATTACTTCAGCTACACAGAATCTCCGTAAAATAAACGAGGGCAGGTGAGAGAACTGGAGAGACCTAGTAAACTAGGAAGTGGACCAGAAGTCCACTTACATGGCTGCCAAAACTGCCCCCCCTAATGATGCTTTTATTATCACTTAGGAAGCACCAATGGTCCTGGTTCCAAACGAGCCCACAGCCTGGGAAGGAATATTCTCGAGAGATCTCCTCTAACAGTCGGTGGTGGCACAGGTTTGGAGGAATTTGGGGAGCTGGAGTATCTCCTCTTCTGCGATGGATCAGGCTGATGGGCTCTGCCTTGGGAGACGATGGATGTGTCTCTGTTTCTAGATTTGGCGGCAGCAGCTGGACTAAGAACCAGGAGGCCATTACCAGTCAAGTCCTCCAGCATTCATTGATGACACCCCAGGAGGTTCTGCAACTCCAATTGCCCCTGGCGCTGAGCAGAGGAGCCAGCCGACTGTGTGAGGCTGGGCCCGAATCAGTGATCCAGCCAAGATGCATCCCGGCAGGAGGATAAACTGATTGAATCAATAATTTCAATCACTGCCTATCCCTGATTGGAACCAGGGAGGCCAGAGGAGGATGGGGGAAGGGAAGAGCCACAAGCCAGGAGCAGAGTGGCAGGGGCCAAACCCAGCTGGAGCTGACAACAAAGAAGACACTGCCCTAAGGAGGGAGGTGCCCGCCAGCAAGAAGGGAAGTGGACCGAGTGCACGGAGCAGGTGCCTCGGAGTTGTCCTCATGCAACGGAGCCAACCTGCAAGCGGTCTGCTGCTGGAGAGCCACCTCCTCTTTCCACAGGCGTGAGGTTTTTATCCTTTTGATCTAAAGAAGATGATTGCTAAGGGCTGGGGAATGGCTCCCCGAAGCCCTCTGCTCCCTGCACCCCCACTGGCCTCAAGCCACAGGCCCAGGCTGGAAGCTTAGCTCTGCTATTGCCTCTGCTTTGGATGGCTCTGTCAAGCCATGTGGTCTTTTTAGGTATATTTCCTTAGAAGGGCGGGCTGCACCAGGAAACACTTTGAATGGCATCCTCCCAGAACTCACTTGGGAGGGTTCTGTGGGCCAGGGCCATGGGCACCTATAGGTAGGAGACCAAGGCAACAGACGCTGGGAGGAGCTGGGACTGCCTCCCTTCCCCAGACTGGCTGCTTTTGATGAGTGCTTGCCACCGAGGGGCCCACTGAAGCATTGCTCTTTGTGTGCAGAGGAGTAAAGAGGTTGCACAGGATCTCTGAGCCAGCTCCTAGCAGAGTCAGAATGGCAGCTGGGGTCTGGGTGGCCCCAAAGTCAGAGCTTTTTTTTTTTAAGATTTATTTATTTGAAAGAGAGAGATGGAGAGAGAGGGGTGGTTCACTCCCCAGATGGCTGCAATGGCTGGGGCTGAGCCAGGCTAAAGCCAGGAACTCCATCTGAGTCTCCCACGTGGGTGGCAGGGCCTCAAACACTCAGGCCATCCTCTGCTGCTGTTCCCCAGCCATTAGCAGGAAGCTAGATAGGAACTGGAACCGGCGCACCCATATGGGATGCCACCAGCTACACCACGACTCTAGCCCCAAATCTGAGCTTTCAACAGCCACTGCCTGTCTCCCTCTCTCTCCTTAATGGAGCAATGCAGGAATGAAGTTCTAGTTCCTTGTTGCGCACAGCATTCTTCATCTGCCAGCTGGAAATGCAGCAGCGGCCTGAGGACTACAAGGAAGCAGGGGGTCCCAGCAAATGTCCCCCTCACCACCCATTGTCTGTCCTCCAATCTCTGTGATTTGCTTAGGATCCTCAGTGTCTTCCCCATCTTCCATGGCCTGGCCCTCTTTGCTGACACCATCCTCTGCCTACACACCATCTACACGTAGACCCTATGGCAACAGATGCCAGTTCTCTCTGCTGTCAAGCTGCCGGCGAGCCCTGTCCAGAGGTGTTGGGCTCAGGTATAGCGTCTTTGACAGGGTGTCCCATGCCCCCTTTCTTTTAGAACACTTAGGAACATAGTGTTCTTGACCCGAGTTGTAGGTCAGAATTTCTGGGTCACAGAGAAGGTCACTTGAGAGGGACCAGGCAGAGCAGTCGGTCTGGTACCTCTGCCACCGACCCAATCGACCAGAGACGGGTCTTAGTCTGTTCAGGCTGTCATAACAAAATACCACACATTGGTGGCTTAGGGCCCACTGATATTTATTTTTCATGGTTCTGGAAGCTGGGAAGTTCAAGATCAAAACACTTACAGATTCCACATCTGATGAGGAACCCACTTCTTTCTCTCTCCTCCCTGAGTAGAAGGAGCAAGGGAACTCCCCAGGGCCTCGTTTATGAGGGCACTGATCCCATTCATCAAAGACTCCACTCTTATAAAACCAATCACCTCCCAACAGGCCCACCTCCTCATATCATCACCATAGGAGTTAGGTTTCAACATAGGAATCTGCAAGAGACGTAAATTGATCACTCGCCGGACTCACAAGACCCAGCACGGGGACCTTTCAGGGCATGTAGCAGCAATTGAACAAACCAAGAAAAGAAAGCTTTGGCCAGGACAGCTGCTGGTGGTTTCTGCCGTGGAGAGCAGAGCGGGAACAGGTAAAGCAGGAAGCGGCCTGGCTCTGTTTCTAAATCACCATAGGGAGCGACCCCAGCCTTACCCAGAGATCTGCTTGGTGCGTGTAGCACATAATGAACGGAGTCCACAATTCCAACACATTGTGTTGCAATTCAATTCCCCAGTCTTTTTTTTTTTTTTTTTAGAGTCTGAGTGCATAAGGTCCTGGGCTGGCATCTGGGGACATGGAGATGAGTAAGACATAGACTGTGACCCTGAGAACCGCGGAGTCTGGTGGGAGAGACAGACACACACAGAAGTAAGTGCCACACAAAGCAAGCAGCGCTTACTGCTAAATAGAGATACACACAGAGGGCTGGGGGGCTCGGAGGTCAGCTGATTATACTGTCCACGGAAGGAATTTGCAGAGGAAGGGACCTTAATGGGGCTTTGAGGATAAGAAATGCAAAAGCTTTGCCTCTCTTTGAACGCTTAATGCGTACACACCCAGCTTTTGACCTGCGTGGCACTGGGCAATCATCAGAGCTGGTGAAGAGGGAATTTGGCCCTCCTGACAAATAGCGAAAGCTAAGGAATAACGCAGGAAAGACCAGACCCAGGCCTGACTGCCTCCAGAGCCCAGGAGCCTTCCACAGGCCCGGAGGACAAGAGGGAGCAGAGGCTGTGTGTTTGAAAGTGCACAGTGGGCTTGCAGAAGAGAAAGGGGCAAACTCGCTGTGGCTGAGGCTCTCAGGGTGGCGCTTGGGATGGGACAGGGAGTTAGGGAACTGGAGAGGGCGTGGCAGGGACTCTGCAGCCCAGTGCTTGAGGATTGTCCCCGTTCTACCACTGTCCAGCTTCAGAACCTGGAGAAACCTGTGTGACCTCCTTCAGCCTCAGCTTCCTCATCCACAAGGGGCCGTAATCAATGGCACACTCCTCATGGACGTGTTCGCAAATAAGTGACAGCAAATACGTGTTAGGGCAGGACAGTGCCAGGAGCGAAGTAAGCGTGGTGTTCGTTGTGTCCTTGAACTGGGCACGTGGACACTTGCTTAGAGCATACATTTTGGAACTAAAGGACCTGGTGCAAATCCTGACTTGGTTACTAAATAGCTGTGTGACCTTGGTCAAGTTGCATTACGTTTCTGTACCTCAATTTTTCCTTATTTGCCAAATAGGAACACCAGTGCCTAGCTCACAGGGTCATTGTCAAGGCTCCAGGAGACACCGTTGGCTGAAACAAATCTACTGCACATAAGAAATTATTTTCTGAACCCTACCCCCACTTCTGCTTTCTCGGCTTGCGGGTTATGAGCTAAAAAGTTTCTTCCCAATCAGTCGTGCAAGTATCCTCATGGGAAATTCTATGAGCTCAACAGAAGAATTGTAAATTCTTAATTGTGGAGGATTAATAAAGCTTTATGGCAGTGAGTTTACCTCACACATGATTTAACAGGTCAAAACTACGTTTTGTAATTAAAAACCCAAGAAATCATGGACGCTCAGGATTACAACACACAGAATTTAGTCTGAAACAACTAACTCAGGGAACCATGAAAGACAAAGCAGTGGGTACAGATCGTGGCTGGGAAGAAGAGAGGTTTCAGGAGGGAGGCACATCTATTTGGGGATTTCTATCAGCTTCCTCAATACAACTTCTCAGCCTTTGAACACACGACCTGTCCAACCAGTACTGATGCACGGGTCAGTCTGAGGCAAAGCAGAAACAAACGCATGCAAAGTAGTGGCCCTGAGAATGTTGACCCCAGCCTCAGTTTCCCATTTGGTGCTGAGTCTCCTGCTTCCCGTAGTTTCTGAAGCAAAGCCTCCAAGCGCCTTCATTTAAACCACAAGATCCGCCAGTCATCTGAGTGAGGCCTATGGGTCTTTTTTGTTGAAGTGGTGAGAAAGGTCAAATTGTGATAAAGTTCTAGAAGATTCTCAGGGTAACAGAACATATTTTAATCGGAAGACAGAGCAGCATAGTGGTTAGGCAGACTGGGAGAAGAGACTGACCCATGGCTCACGGCAAGAAGGGACACATTCCCTCGGCTCTCCAAGCTAGTGTGCAATCATAGTTCCTTTCTCTTAGGGTTGTTGTGAGCATTACCTAACATTCTAAAGTCCCCTGCCTGGCCCACAGTGAGCACTTCCTGTTTCTCATGATTCCTGCTTAATTTCAGGAGAAGAAGGACCGAGAGGAAGGTGGGGTGCAGAATCAGGACCCCTAATCCCTCCTCGTCCTGTGCCTTGTCCTGAATCACAGATGTTTTATTCTCTGAAAAAGGGAAGCTTCTCTGAGTTAGAACACAAGGAAAAGAATCATTCTAAAAGTCAATAAATCATCCAATAAGTTTTGGTCTTGGTGTTAAAGGTTGAAGCTGTACTTAATGTTGTGTCTGACATTTCTCTTTACCAGAGAGAAAATTAGAAAAGTTTATTTCCAAGTTATTTTGGAAAGAAACACAAAGGAGAGGGTTAATGGGTTTGAAAGCTTTAGTGGTGAGGCATCTACAAGTTGTATTTCTAGTTCTTTTGGTTTTCAATCACATTTAGAAAAGTATATTAGTGGGTATATTATTATGCATCCACATTTGCACTTACAAGTCTGTTTGATGTCATAGAGTATACCGTTCTTCATTCATAGAAAACGCCTGTACGTGAACAAGAAGGGAAACCCCCTCACACTGTAATTTTCCTGGGATCAGGGTCATGGAGCTTCCGTGAGACCTAGCACCATGCCCTTGACCTCAGCCCTGGAGACCATTCACCGTGTCCAATGGTGGGTGAATAAATAAGCCTCCAACTATGTGACAAGACTTCCAACTGGGGTGTCATCAAATGTCACTCACTGGGGCATTGCTGTCTCTCCCCACCACCACCACCACTACCACCACCACTCACAGCTTCTGAGCTGAGGGCCTGCCTCCCCACCAGAGGACGACTGTCCCACTGCTCTAGTCCCCTTGTGCTCAGAAAGCTGTACAGGTGTGCCCTCATCTGCCCTGGCTCCTGGGCAGTGATAAGCAAGGTGCCCAGGCCATCACTGGGAAGGTAGCTCTCCTCTGCATGGCCAGCAGCACCTGTGGTAACAACTAGTATCTCCATTTCATCTAGAATGGAGAATTTTTGCTTTTGGGGGCATTCTGCAAGTAGTTACATGAGACTGGTCAAATGGACTCCAGTCATGGCTCCAGTTTTGGAGTCTACCACCAGGAGTTAATAAAATTAGATTAATTAAAGAGCCTGGAGCAGACATTTAGTCTAATAATTAAGACAATATTGGCCAGCGCCACGGCTAACTTGGCTAATCCTCTGCCTGTGGCGCCAGCACCCCGGGTTCTAGTCCTCTTCCAGTCCAGCTCTCTGCTGTGGCCCAGGAAGGCAGTGGAGGATGGCCCAAGTGCTTGGGCCCTGCACCTGCATGGGAGACCAGGAGGAAGCACCTGGCTCCTGGCTTCGGATAGGCACAGCATGCCAGCCGTAGCGGCCATTTTGGGGGGTGAACCAACGGAAAGGAAGATCTTTCTCTCTGTCTCTCTCACTATCTAACTCTGCCTGTCAAAAAAAAAAAAAAAATGCCTGTGTCCCACATCCAAGGTTCAATTCCTGGTTCTGGCTCCTGAACCCAGCTTCCTGCCAATGCAAACTCTGGGAGGGAGCAGATGATGATACGGGTACTTGGGTCCCTGCCACCCCCATGGGACACCTGGATTGAATTTCTGGCTCCTGGTTTCAGCTCCAGCCCAACCCTAGCTGTTGCAGATATCTGGGGACTGAACTAGCGGATGGAGGAGCCCTCTCCCACTCCCTCCTCCTCCTCCTCTCCCTCTCAAATAAAGAAATAAAAGTGTTTTTTTTTTTTTAAAGGCCTGGAGGCTCAGAGAGTTATAACTTACAGGAGAGAAAAGAACTAGGGGCTAAATGTGACTTCCTGTAGCAGCATCCTTGCTAAATAAATGCCAGCCCTGTGTATTTGTCTTCATGAAGGGTGGGGAAATGCTTTCAGTGAGGGGGTGAGCAGGGAGTCCACAGGATTAGAACCATCCGTGAGGAGGCTGGTGGGCGCTGGCTGCTTGTGTCAAACATTCAGGCGCGAGTACTGCACAGGTGTCTCTTCCTGAATTGACAGGCTCCTGCCCACCCCTCCCCCACTGCCTGCCTCACCCCAGCCCTGAGCACGCACCCCTCGGGGCCTTGAACCCTCACTCGGGTTTGGCTCGGACTCTGGCTATTCTTTGGCATCGCCGTAATTATGTTGGTCAAGGCCAGTGTTCTTGACAAAGAAAACATTCCTCTAACTCAACCTGAGTAATCCTTAATGAGTCCTTGTATCTTGTGATAAATTTCATAATTATTCAGCCCCTACCACTAACACCGAAATTCATCAGTCAAAGCAAATTAGCCGAGATTCATTAGAATAAGACATCTAGTAGGCACATGTACTTTATTAGCCTCTTACACCAATAGTTTTAATTAGGTACATATTTCACAGCTCTTGAGCTACTCCAGTGAAGGGCTGCCTTTATCTCTTTTATTTACAGTAACAAGCTATCAAACACACACCACCATAATTAAACTTGGATATAAAAAAAAAACTTGCTTTATTAATGGCAGTCTATTCTAGCCTTGGATTTCTGAGACCTACACTAGACAGATATTTTTATTAATTAAATAAATAAATACTATTCAATTACACTGAAGAGACAGGGTGATGTGAGAGGGGGCTGGAGCTTGATTTGAGAGTGAGAGTCTCTTCTGCCTTCCTTGCTGATGTTTCCTCTATCTCACCTTCAGCAGAGGAAAAACATCACTTCATCAGATATTTTAGTGATGAGAAAAGTGATTAAAATCCAGAACATTTTTAAATTATTAATAAGGAATTTAAATGATGTTATAAAAAAGGGAAATACAGGAGAAAATGTTACACATTCATGGAATTTTGGCTCATGCATAATAAACAGTTGAAAACACTTTACTTGTAATATTACCCGCATGAAAGAGGCAAGAAGCCAGGACATGCGCTTTTATACATGGGTAATAGTATCAATAAATGACAAACAGCGCCATCTGCTGGGCCCCAAGTTAAATACTTAATTCAGAGCCCACTCGTCAAAGCCGGCCTTGATTCTTGGGAAGTAAAAAAAAAAAAAAATACAGTGTGATAAACTGTGCCCATGGATGCTTTCATATGGTTAGACAAGAGATTGCAGTATAAGAAAGGCAAAGGTTACATTTGACTTCTAAAAGCCTCATCCAGAGGCTTCAGACAAGATGAGGTTAGGGGGATATTGCTGGCTGTTCTTGTTTCTTGAGCGTCAATGTGAGTTGAGCTCTCTTTGAGGTGTGTGCATAAGGCTCACAGCCAGATCCTTGAAAGGTCGCATGGAGGTGGGCGTTGTGCAGCGGTTAGGCTGCCCTGGGATGGCTACAGCCCGCATCAGAGTGCCTGGGTTCAAGTCCTCCGTCCATTTCTGATTCTGCTTTCCTGCTGATGCAGAACCTGGAGGCCAGCAGGTGATTACAGCCCAAGCACCGGGTCCCTGCCTCCCATGTGGGAGACCTGGATTGAGTTCTCAGCATCTGACTTCAGCCTGGCCTAGCCCTTGCTGTTGAGGGCAGTTGGAGAACTGAACCAGCAGATGAGAGCTCTCTGTCTACTTCTCAAAAAAATGAATAAATAAAGGCAATGGGACAGGACACGGACACTGCACAGCGCATCCTCAGTTGAGGGAACGATGCCGGTGAACCTTGCGTTCCCAGATCACTGTCCCACAGAAAATCACAGAGCTCTGGGAAGCTACCTCTTTCTCTTGTGGATTCTGCGACACCATAACCATCACTCCCCCAAGTCTTTCTCTGGAATGTTTGTGTCTTTACGTCCACTCCCACCTTGCTCTTACTTGTTTTGTGTCTTTGCTGCCTGAATACAAAATTCCTCACTCTTCAGATCTCCTGGGGGCTGGTGTGAAGCCAACTAAATAATGTCATTTTAATATAAATGATTTGTATTGATTAACTGAACCAGTTTATACAAATGATTGAAGAAAAATATATGTGCAATAATCTTGGAGCAAAATCGTTTGAAATTAAAAGAAGCTCTACCCATGATTCCGACCTCTGCTATGGGTCTCCAGTGAAACAGGTCTTCAAGGCCCAGGTACTTCTGGAAAATTGAAAAAAAAATCTACATTTCCAGGCACTACAGCCACTGCGACCTTTCTCCCTGGCTGCATTTTGGTGTAAAAATGTGAAATTAGATCATTTTTAAGGTTCCCTTATTGTTGTCACATTTCTCCCAAGTAACAGATAGTGGAGGAAATAATTTCCATTTTTATAGGCTATCACTTAGAGGGTATTGTGAATAAGAACGTTATTAACGGAACTTGAGTAAGCTTGTATTGCCCCTGCTCTTTCTGGTAGGACTCCGAAAAGCTCCTCCAATGGGACTGCTGTGAGCGAGTAATGAGAAGTCACCCCAGCCATAGGCGACCAGATTATAACGGGGGCTCAGCACAGAGAGCGGGGTGTGTGCGAATGAATTCCTGCAAGTCCGCCTTCTTTGGGGCTTATGTCTCCTATGAAAATAGAAAACAGCGTGGGAACGCTTCCTGCCGGCAAGTATCACCTGCGCCTGAAAATCCTCTTCACTGTGGGCAAAAAGTCCCTTTGAGGTCCACAATTTCCCTGCCAGGGTTCTTCCCGAACAGCCTTCCACCTTGATGAGAGGCCCAAAAGGACCTGCTGCGGGGGGTCCCACTGGCCCCTTCCTGACTCCTGGGTCTCCTTGGGCTTTGCTCAGTCCACTACTTTCGGAGTCCTGGGTCCTTCCCAGTCCTGGGGACTCTAGAAAGCCACTGCCTGCTCTCTTCCATCAGCAAGATCCCTACATTCCCTTTCTCCTTCCCTCATTACCTTACTGCCTCCTGACCCCAAGCACTGCCTTTAATTTTCTTTCGTATATGGGCGATAGGGTGACGTATGATCTAGGCCCTGCACTTCAAGGAGGTCCTGCCCCTTCTCAGCTCAAAGGAACAGACGGAAGTGAAGTCAGCGGACAGCACTGAATGGAGTGGACGGGAAGGAGAGGGGCTCCTGTGGGATGAACACCTGGTAGCTGCCGGCTCTGGGTTTCCTGCGGCTCTGTCAGTTTCTCATTGGAGCCTCCCATGTGTTGTATGTAAATGTAATATTATCTGCATTCTATGGACCTGGGGGCTGAGGCTCAGAGATGGGGAAACTCAGCATTGCTGAATCTGAGTTCCAGGTCCCTGCTGCTCTATGGTACCACACCTGCCCCCCGCAAGGCTCAGCAGCGAGAACTGTTTCTAGCAGGGACCCTCTGGCGAGGCTGAACACCTGCTCCTTGTAGCATTCATTCTCCCTGCCTCTTGCTACCCTTTGCCTGCTCCTTCTGTTGGGTGCACTCCTCTCTGCTACACTGGTCCTTAAACACCCGGGACCCCGAGTTCCAGCCACAATATCTGCCCCTCCACTCTATGAGCTCTCCCTGAGTTGCCTAATCCAGGCCCATGGCCAGCCAGCCCCTCCCAGACCTGATCTTCTCACACATGCAGTCAAGTTTCTGCTCAGTCTGTCTATTGGGGCCTATCACAGGCATCTCAGACCCAGCGTGTTCAAAAGGGCTCATCTTTCCACAAAGCACCACCTCCCTGACCAGGGCGGTCCATAGCCCAGCCCTCCCCAGCCCCGCACCAGGGAGATGGTTCCACTCTACTGCTTCTTGGGCCTCCAACCCAATCTGTCACCCTGCCCTGTTCACCTCCCAAGCTGGCCTTCAGTCCCATGCCCTTCCCTCTGTCCCTGCCTGCCCACGTCACACAACAGCCACCCCTTTCTCTGTTGTATTAGGTTCCTAACGAGATCTCTGCCTTGAGACTCGCCTTGTCAAATGCCCCCATTCACAGAGCCATCAAAGAACTCCTTTCAAAATGCAAATCTTTCTCTACCAGTCTGTATCTTCAGGACTGTCTTGATTGCTGGTGTCAGAAACTAGTCCCAAACTGATGCATGCACAAGGATTCATGGGTTGTTGTTCCAGGGAAAGTAGACTCAGGACTCCGGTGCTCAGAAGCCCTCCCTTTTCACCTCTGGCTTTGGTGTTGGTTTGTCCTTGTGATGGCAAGACAGCCACTGGCAGCCCCAGATGGACATCTAACTCTCGACAAGGTCAGCAGGGAAAACCTGGTTCCCGCAAGTTCCACCATCATCCCAAACTGGTTCTGCGGTGGTCCCTCTTGGCTCCTCTGTTAATCTCAGAGCCAGTCCCCGTGGCCTAGGCGATGGAACACTGTTTGTTCAAGGGCTCAGTACATGCTCAACACCACTGGACTTCACCTGTCCACAGGAACTGAGACAGCAGGAGCAGGATTCTCTGAGGAGTACCAGAGGTGTTCCCAGACAAAGGGAAGATGGGTCCTGGATATTCCAAGATTTCAACATCTCTCCACACCAAGACACACTCATTTCAGGTAGGAGCACCTGCTCCACCTCCCATTGCAGCTTCCTGCTGTGCACACCCTGGGAGATAGCAGGTAGCTGCCTAAGTACTTAGATCCCTGCCATCCACCTGGAGACCTGGTGGACTTCCAACCTGGCCCAGCCCACAATGTTGTGGAAATTTGGGGAGTGAATCAATGGATGGAGGATCTCTCGATCTCTTTCTCTCTTTCTTTCCCTGTCTCTTTGCCTTTCAACTTAATAATAGTAAAAAACAGTTTTGAAGATAGTTATTTTCAAAACAAAAACAAAAAATAACAAATGTTAGCAAGGATGTGGAGAAACTGGAACACTTGTGCACTATTGGTGGAAATGTAAAATAGTGTGGATGCTGTGGAAGACAGTACTATGGTTCTTTAAAAAATTAAACACAGAATTGCCATATGATCCAGCAATTCCAACTCTGGGTATATACCCAAAAGAATGAAAACATGGACTCAAAACAATATTTGTAAGCCAATATTCATAGAAGCACTATTCACAATATCCAAAATGTGGATGCCACCCAAATGTCCATCAATAAATGAATAAATAAACAAAAGGTAGTATATATTTGTACACACAGTGGAATATTATTCAGCTTTAAAAAGGAATGAAATACTGATGCATGCTATGACACAGACGAACCTTTATAAGTCAGACCTAAAAGGATGAGCATTGTATGGCTCCACTTATATCAGGTCCATAAAATAGTCAAATTCATGGAAAAGAAAGTAGAACAGTGCTTCCCATGGGTTGGGGAAGGGAGAGGGGGAGGTATTGTTTAATGGGTACAGAGTTTCCATCTGGGTAGAGGACACATCTGGAGATGGACAGTGGGGATGGGTGCACAGAAATACGAATGTACTACCATTGGATCAATCACTTATAAAAACTTAAAATGGCCAAATTTTGTTCAGTCTAATTCATCATAATCAAAAACATCCTGCCAACATCCCTCCCTCACTTTCTGGATGAAGTGTGAGCTCCTAAACACATTATACAAAGCCCTTCTTGACCCAATCCATGCCAGCTTCTTTTTATTTTATTTTATTTGATGGGTAATGTCATAGACAGTGAGAGAGAGAGACAGAAAGGTCTTCCTTCCATTGGTTCACTCCCCAAATGGCCGCTATGGCTGGTGCTGCGCCAATCCAAAGCCAGGAACCAGATGCTTCTTCCTGGTCTCCCATGCTGGTGCAGGAGCCCAAATACTTGGGCCATCCTCCACTGCCCTCCTGGGCCACAGCAGAGAGCTGGCCTGGAAGAGGAGCAGCTAGGACTAGAACCTGGCACTCATATGGAATGCCGGCACCGCAGGTGGAGGATTAACCAAGTGGCCCCTGCCAGCTTCTTCAATGTATGCCTTCCATACTTCACCCTAGGGAGCTATCCCATGGAACTTTCCATCATGATGAATACGTTCTATGTCTGTGTCATCCTCCATGGCAACTACCATCAGTATTAGCCATTGGCACTCTAAGTGTGTGGCTAGTATGACTAAGAAACTGAATTTAAACCTTAATTCAACTTAAATAGCTGCATTTGGACAGCATGGTCCTAAAACCTGGAGTGACATCAGGTTATGTTATAACCCTGGATCTTTTCTAATTCTCTTCTTTATCTTGATTTCATTTGCTGGCCTTCTCATTCCCAATCCTCACCTAAATACAGATAGCACCAGGAAGGTGGGGCTGGGGACAATGCCTGGACGCTAGGTATCCTGATAACTTCTCCCGTGCTTGCTCTCTTTCAAGCATTTATTCACTCATTCATTCCTACAATTTTTTCTAGGCACTGGGGATGCAAAGGCAATCCAGTTCTTGCTAGCATCCCTCTTCCAGGGACCCTGACTACCCTCATTCAATCCATTAGCCAGATCCCAACTTCCCCTTCCTGCAAGAACACCAGTAATATTGGATTCGGGCTCATTGTAATGGTTATTTTTTTCTTAATTCCCTCTTTAAAGACACAATCTCCAAATACAGTTACATTCTGAAGTATTGGAAGTTAGGACTTCAACATATGTTTTTCTCTCTTTATTTGAAAAGGAGAGAGAAGAGAGAGAGGAGAGAGGAGAGAGAGGAGAGAGGGGAGAGAGGAGAGAGGGGAGAGGAGAAGGGAAAGAGAGAGACAGAGAGGGAGAAATCTTCCATCTGGTGGTTCATTTCTCAAATGCCTGAAATAGCTGTGGTTGGGCCAGGCTGAAGCCAGAAGCCTGGAACTCCATCCAGGTCTCCCACATGGATGTCAGAGACCCAAGTACTTGAGCCATCACCCGCTGCCTTCTTAAGTGTGCACTAACAGGAAGTTGCATCAGAAGCCAAGAAGTCAAGACTTGAACCCAGGCACTCCATTCTGGAATGTGGGTTTCCTAAGAAGTGGCTTAACTGCTACACCAAACACCACCTCTGCACAGAAATTTTGAAGGGGACACAATTAAGCCCATAATACCACCCTACTCTAAGCACAAACACAATGCTTCCTTGCCCAAAGTCCATAGAGAGTCTAGGTACCCAAGCTCACCCCCACGGCAGGTTAAGCACATTTCTCTAACTTTTTCCAGAAATCTCTTCTCCTTAAGCCTGTCAAGGCCATCAAACACAAGGGAGGTCTGAGAAACTGTAAGAGATGTGGCCAACAAAGGTAGTGTGGTGTCCTGGATGAGATCCTAGAACAACAACCAAACAAAGGGACATTAAGGAAGACTGATGAAATCCAAATAAAGTATAGACTTTTATGACTAATCAGGCATGAATATCAGTGTATCAACTACGAAAAACATACTGTACTAATCCATGGTAGTAAGGACAGGGAAACTAACTGTGGGGTATGTGGGAAATGTCTGTACTATCTTCAATAATCCTAAAACTGTCCTCAAAGTACAACTTGACTTTAAAAAATACAAGGAGACAAGATGTTGGGGGACAATTAGCAGTCTTTGTCTCCACCCCAAATCCATACCCCGAAATCCAAGAGATGCTCAGGTTGAAAGGAGCCCTCTTTCCGGGAGATTGGGAGCAACCCCAACGCTGGCAAGGGAATTCCTCAGAGCCCCTGGGGAGGGTTTGCCTCTTGTTGGCCAGGCAGCTGGTGGGCAGAACCAAAGCCACGTGGCTTGACGCAGAGGCACAGGGCTAAGGGTCCCCGCCACTCTTCCCCACCATCTCCTATATTTCAAATCCCAGGAGGAGGAGGAGACTCGGTCCCCTTCATCTCTCTGTGCAACAATTTCCTCACCTTGAAGGCAGAGATAGCGCTAACTGCCCTGCTTATCTCCACAGAACCGTTGTGAGCCGAAATCTATATAAACGCCTGGCATTCCTATGTTGTAATAGCCAGCGGGAGGTGGGGGGGTGGGAGGGGGCTCTTGAAATTTCCTCACCAGGCCACGGAGCAGCCTCGGGCGTCACACGGGCTTATTCAGCATGGGGGCAGCACTGTGTGCCTTTCAGATTGGAGTACAAATCTGACCGCGCTGCCTGTACCTGCTCTAATTAACAACAGGGCCTTATTTGATGCAGGGCATTTCGATGGCTCTGTGGGACCTCTCTGCTCCTTGGCCAGCTGTGCAGGGACCCTGGATTCCCGCACAGCCAGGCTCACTCACACATCCAGTCAACCAGCAGTGACGCAAAGACATTTTAGCCATCTAAGAGGGACCCTGGGGTGATTCCCCCTTCTGCTTTGAGGGAAAGGGCACGGCTCCACCATGGCAAGGAGACTTTCCCGGCCCAGGAGGAAAGGTACAACCCTCACTCAGGGAGCAAACAGGTGGAGCCTGGTTGTGACATCTGGCGAGGCCTTTGGCTATGAGCAAACCAAACCAAACTGAAGGCCGACAACATCCCAGGCATTGTGTTGGCACAGGGAATAGAGAAATTGGACCTTAAGGAAGTGACAGCCCAGGAGAAGAAGCAGACAGGTGATCAGCATTCTGTCCATAAGTACCGCAAGAGGCTATGGGGGACGTGGTGCTAACACACAGGAGCGGCCACAACCAGTCTCGCTGAAAGCAGTGGAGGCCTGTGAGGGTCGGCGTGTGGAGGGGGCCCTTCTGGGCACAGGTGACGACCTAGGATTCAGGCAGAGGCACAGAAGTAGGTGTGGGGCTCTTCTGAGCACTAACAAAAGAGAAACCACGTGAAAGCAGAAAAAAACACAGGAAACAGGGAAGATCCCTGCATTACCCTCGATTCTCTGAGTTAAAAGTGACAGGGACTGGCGCTGTGGCATAGCGGGTAAAGCTGCCACCTCTAGTGCCAGCATCCCATTTGGGCGCTGTTCGAGTCTTACCTGCTCCCTTTTCAATCGAGCTCCCACCTAATGTGCCTGGGAAAGCAGCAGAGGATGGCCCAAGTGCTTGGGCTCCTGTACCCACGTGGGCGGTGCAGAAGAAGCTCCTGGGTCTGACTTTGGATCGGCCCAGCTCTGGCCATTGAGACCATTGGCGGAGCGAACCAGCGGATGGAAGACATTCTCTCTCTCTCCTTCTCTGTAAACTCTGCCTTTCCAATAGATAAATAAATCTTAGGGAATAAAAAGTGACAGGAGCTTGAATCCAACTAGTTTAGGCCAGTCAGAGAATTCAAGAGTTCACCATGGTCAGGAATTAGGACAGCAGCCAGGAACAGCTGGAGGTTGGCACTGAAGCACTGCCATGTCTCTCCGTCATCTTCCTCTCTCCCACAGCAGGACCAACCTCACACGGCAGGATGCATGGCACAGAAAGCCCCCGAGGCCAGCGTCCAGGGGCCGCGGCCATCAGAGGGAGGACACTCTTCCCTTGGTGCCAGTTTAGAATCTTTGAGGAAAGATTCAAGTCGGCCTGCTTGGGGTCGGTGTCCACTGCAAGGACAATAAGCCCCGGCCAGGGCTTGGGGAGGGGGTAAGGCGGTGCCATTCAGGAAGACCAGGAGGACGCTTGCTGGTGCCAGTCCTGGAGAGAAGTCAGCTGGCAGCCAGGAAGCATCCCAAAGATGACTCCTGCTCACAGAATGCTCAGGACACCAAGAAGGGAGTGAGCACTCTACTAGGAAACCGCACCCTAGGGTGTTTCTTTTTTATCATCTCATCGTGAAAATCCTAAACAAACTCTGAACTTTCAACTCAAGTAAGCTGAACCCACACAACTACAAGCATACGTGGACACTTTTCCAGTGATTTTCTAGTCAACAGAAAGTTGAAAGTGGTCAGTAAACGTGAACTGCTTACATGCATCTAACATTTTGCTAAACATTGCAGGGATGGAATGGTTGGAGGAATCAGATGAAATAAGGTTCCATGCCTGCCCCTAAGAAGCTTACTCCCCAGGGCCAGCGCTGTGGCATAGCAGGTAATGCTGCCGCCTGCAGTGTTGGTATCCCATATGGGTGCCAGTTCGAGTCCCGGCTGCTCCTCTTCCGATCCAGCTCTCTGCTGTGGCCTGGGAAAGCAGTACAAGATGGCCCAAGTCCTTGGGCCCCTGTGCCCACATGGGAGACCCGGAAGAAGCTCCTGACTCCTGGCTTCGGATCGGCGCAGCTCCAGCCGTTGTGGCCATCTGGGGAGTGAACCAGTGGATGAAAGACCTCTCTCTCTCTCTCTCTCTCTCTCTCTCTCTCTCCCTCTGCTTCACTCTTTGCGTAACTCTGACTTTCAAATAAATAAATAAATAAATAAATCTTAAAAAAAAAAAGAAAAAGAAAAGAAGCTTACTCCCCGATGGAGCCACCTTGGACCAGAGCAGGCCATGGGAACCATGTCATCCACAGTTTTCCCAGTGAGTTCTCAGGAGGCCAGCAAAGAGCCGGCGGGAGGAGTGGCAGTGGTGAGGAGGACAGGTCCTACGAGGCCAAGCAGGAGCTCTGAGTGCCTTGGCCTACTTCTAGAACATCTCTTGCTACACCCGCTCTGTATAACTTCATGTAAGACAGCGTATGTAGAAAACAAAAAAGATTTGTACTCCTATAAAAATGTTTGGACACCCCAGGTACGCAGCAGCACCGTCCCTCGGCTCCGGGAGATCTGCTGAACAGGAAGCACTTTTCTCACAACCATGTTAAGGTCTGGCTGGCTAAGGCACACCTGCTCCTGGAGCCCTCTCCTCCTGACCCCCTGCCCAGCCACTGTTCTACCACCCACCCACCCTTCACTGGCATGAAACAGCTGGGGAAAACCATCACCCAGAGGTCTCATAGGAGGATTCGGAGAAGAGAGATTATTCTCTGGAATTTTTGCTCACTAATCAGCAGTGGGTCAAACAGCACCGCTTTTTGGGGGGTGGGCCAGATGGAGAAGTGGAAGGAGAGGGATGCTGGCACAGCTGAGACTGTGCACCACGCATGGCGTTAGGGGCTTGGCATGTGAAGGTGGGTGAGAAGGCAGCTCGGAGAGGAAAAGGAAGGCTGCGGGGGCGGGGGGCGGGGTGGAGCAGGGCGAAGCGTATGCGAGAGATTCGGAGGTGAGGCCAGCCAGGCCGTTTCTTCCCTGGCCTTTGTGTCGCACGTTTGAGGCCCCGAAGCCACTGACTCCACATTTGCTCAGAAATTCATAACCAGGCGCTTTACAACAGGTTGCTCTCTATGCAAATACAGGTATTCCAGTAGTAAACGCGAATTGGGAGTTACTGTGCGGTAGGCACTGCGTCTGCGGTCAGGCAGAACAGGGGCGGCTTGGGTTGGCTCCGGCTGGCGTCCCTACAATCCAGTATCCTGTGGACCTCCAGTTGCTTGCTGAGGGTGGGAGGAACTGGTTTTCTGCTGATATAATTCATACGTGTCTTTTTGGGTATTCAAAACTGGAGAATTATTTCATGCACTGAAACATTTTAACTTAATTAGAATTGCCTTCCATCTCACTTATTTCACTCTCATAACTGAATAGTGTTTCTTTCAAAGCAGAGAGATAACTTATCTTGATAGAGTTGTTAAAATCTTGTTCGGATTTTGCTTAAAAATCTAATTTCTTAGACTTTCAGGCTGACAGAATGCGGGCCATGTTTCATTCTTGTTGTCGCTTACGATTCTCTAAATCAGACACTGCTTAGGGAACCAGGCCTCAGGATTCTAGTCTAGATAACAGCATAGTTCTTCAGAATACAGCCAGGGGACCGGCGCCATTGGTTTCGGGTTTTCAGCTGCCGATAGCTGCTAGTTTCGGTAGGTGGTGGCAAGGCTCCATTTGCACCCTGCAACCCAGCAACACTCGCCAACTAGGATACTTTTTGTCTCTCTGAAGCTCACTGTCTGCTCATGCAGTTACATCAGGCTGGTGTGTAGAAACCTGAGTTACTGGAGTCACATTGGTCACTTCTTTCCGAGGTGTTCGGCAGCCTTAAACATGGACCCCCAGGTAGCTGCCCTGATGGGCCAGCTCTTCATATGGCTTCTATTGTGCCAATTGTTCTCATGCACTTAATCCTCATGAGAATGCTAAGAAAATAGGTAATATGATTATACCCATTTTACAGATGAACAAATTGAGGCTTAGAGAGATTATATAACTTGCCTAGGGGCAAACTAACTGGAAAGCAAAAGCCAGTTTGACCCAGAATGTGTGATTTCACAGCCTGTGCTCTGACAGTGCACTGAGTCCTCTGGCAAACACACTGCGTTTATATTCATGGCTTAGAGTTTCTGCCAAAATGGCTATTTCAATGTTTAGTGATTTATGTTTAATTTACTTGAAAGCAGTGTAATAGAGAAAGAGACGTAGAGAAAGAGATCTTCCTTTTGCTGGTTTACTCCCCAAGTGCCCACAACGGCCAAGGCTGAGCCAGGCCAAAGCCAGGAGCCAGGAACTCCATCCAGGTCTCCCACATGAGTGGCAAAGACCCAAGACTTTGAGTCATCATCTGCTGCCTTCCAGGGTGTGCACCAGCAGGAAGCTGGATCAGAAATGGAGCTGAGACTTGAATCCCAGCACCCCATAATGGGATGCAGGCATCCCAAGCCATGACTTAACCATCATGCCAAAACGGCTGTTTTCAACTTGAGATGTACAAGGTCAAACGTCCTGAATTTGTGTTACTAATGCTTAATTTTCCCAAGGTAGCACTGTGTGTGCTATAGGAAGAGCATGGAACTAAGAGGCCTAGTCTGTGCTTAGGAAACACTTGTGGAATCAAGAAAGCACAGCTCACTGGGTACTTTAACAAAAAAAAAAAAAGGATTTGATTGATTTATTTGAAAGGCAGAGTTATAGAGAGGAGGAGAGACAGGGCTCTCCCATCCACTGGTTCACTCCCCCAGATGGCCACAAAGGCCAGGGCTGAGCCAGGCCGAAGCCAGGAACTTCATCTGGGTCTCCCATGTGTGCACAGAGGCCACTTTGGCTATCTCTACAGCTCTTCCCAGGCCATTAGCAGGGAGCTGGATTGGAAGTGGGGCAACAGGGACTCAAATCAGCATGCATATAGGCTGCCGGCTTTGTAGGAGGTGGGTTTACCCACTATTCCACAATGCCGACTCCTATCATTTGGGTACTTTCTCCTGGGTATTCAAGGGGACATTTTAGTTAATGACCCCACAGTTTATGCCACATCACAAGGGCTGTAAAACATTGCAGTGTAAGCACCCAAAACCACCATCACCGTTTACTGAAAATCTACTTAACTTGCTTCACATGATAGACATCGGGGAGCAAGGATTATGGGGAAGACTTTTCGCTCAAAGCAGCCTCTGCCTCTAACTGCTATTTTGTTCAACTTGTCTTCCCTTCTAACTTTGTCCCAGAAAAAATCCCTAGGGAAATGGAATTAAGCTGTTTCCCAGATTTACTTTTCAAAATTAGGCCTGGGCTGGCCTTCAACACAGCAAACACATTCTGTGTAGTCACAGGGGACGCCTGCATTGAATTCCTGGACCAGCTACGAAGCTTTGGGGGCCAGGCAGGCTGAACAAGCTCAAGAAAAACGCAGAGGTGGGCGTTTTGTGCCGTCGCCCACCACGCGGCTCTGTCCTTTCCTTTGCTCTCGCCCTTCCCTGCTCTTGGGAACCCTGTCTGTCTGTAGCCTGTGCTTGGATCTGGGGCTGGGGAGCTGGCAGCGGCGGTAACTAAAGCAGGCCACAGCGTCCCACGGGCGCCCGGGGACCATCAGCAGAGTGAGTGCAATGGTCCTCCTTCTCGGAGCTGGGGGGCGGCGTGGGGTTTCTGACACTGGCTGCTGCCTGCTGTGGTGACTCATCGGAGCAGAGGGCCCATCTGTAAAAGCTAGACATCGTCAAGGACTTGGCTTCATCATTTGCTTGGGAACGAAGAAATTCAATTTTAAATCTGCATATTCATCATTCTGGGAGAAATAAACACAGTGTGAAACTAACTAAAATATTTAATAGTCAACATTTAATAATTCCCCAATCATATGTGGGACAAGATTTCATTCTAAGGAATTGTAGCTCTCATACATATGTAATTATACAGGCAGGATTCGAGAAAGCTCTCTTTCTTTCCCATAATAGGTTTTCTTTCATTCTGTGTGGGTTTTCAACAGATTGCCCCCAAGAGGAAAATCCTGCCCACAATGTCCTTCCCTCGCAGGGCTGAGGTCATGGTGTTTTAAGCATCACTGGAATTTCCTTTGCATCCAAGCCTTTCTTATCTTCTCATCCTTTAAGTCGTGTTTTCCTTGCATTCTCCTGAAAAACAAGCAATGAGAAAACAACAACAAAATCTGAAAAGAAGATGCAGAACGTCTGTGCGAATTCCGGTCCTGTCGCAGTGAGAGCCACTTCAGCAGGAAGCCCTCGTCAGTGGCCAGCTCTCCTTGTCTCTTAGCCACAAGGAGATGGCTTCGGCCCTGGGAGAATGTAATCTACTGGTTCCAATAGTTGGGTGCAGGGAGGACATTTTAGGAGTCGAAATACTAGTGATAGATTTCGCCAATAAAATTGTGGATTTCACCAAGTCTTCTTAAAATGTTTAGAATGGGGTTGATGTAGAAGCAGGGATGTGGAACCTTTTTTCGGCCAAGGGCCATTTGGATATTTATAGCATCAGTCGTGGGCTGTACAAATTGATCAGCTTAGAAATCAGCCTGCTAGGGGCTGGCGTTGTGGTGTAGGTAGGTACCGGTTCACATCCCAGCTGCTCCATTTCTGATCCAGCTCTCCATTTAGTGTCCTGGGAAAAGCAGCCAAAGATGGCCCATGTGCTTAGATCCCAGGACCCACATGGGAGACCCAGAAGAATGCTATGGCTCCTGGCTTCAGCCTGGCCCAGCTGTGGCCATTGTGACCCTCTGGGGAGTGAACCAACACATAGTGCATCTCTCTCTCGCTCTCTCGCTCTTGCTCTCGCTCTCACCCTCTCTCTATAACTCTTTCAAATAAATAAATGACCCTTTCTTTAAAAAAAAAAATGATCCTGCCTTAGAGTCCTTGAGTTCTGCGTGCCTCCTGTGGTTGCCTTGGCAGGGCCAGGTCAGGTGATTTTGCTGGCCCCATCCGACCCACAGGCCCGACATTCCCCACTCCATATGTGGAGGGTGTGCCTGGAGCTAGCCTTTACAGAGTATCCACAAGTGCCATTATTTCCTACCACACAAGAAATTAACAAAATCTTAACCAATCCCTCTTGCAAAGACATTATTCAGTGATAACAAGTCCCAGTATGAAGAATCCAGGTTTCCTTCTGTCTGATCATATGGCCGTTTTCCCAACTGTTTCACACCTGCTAATGGAGTGTGACAAGCAAATCGCATTTGGCTGAGTACATGGCCCCACACGAAATGACTCCACAACGATGAAGCTTCTAAGCATCGGCCCCCTAATCTACCACTGCTTTGGGGCTTGGTGCCTTCCCTGTCATGAGCGATTTCAGTGCCCTGATCAGGGCAGACTTGACAGATTCTTTATCAATGTCAAATGTTTTTTGTGGTTAAGTCCAGTAACGCTAAAACAAAAGGCCTCCTAGATATTAGATATATGGGGGCATTACGGAATTCTCTTGCAGGCAATATTTTTTGGTCAACCTATGAAAAAGAAAAATGGAGTGAACGCTGAAGCGAAAGGAAGATGCCACAGAAGTCCTGGCAGTTGTTTTCATGGAAGTCAGACAACGTGAATGGCATGGGCCCATCGTTCGTCCCTCCTGTGTTCATGTTAAACTAGAACAAAGAGAAATGGCCAGCAAAGAAAGCAATGACCTAGGGGGAGGCGACTAAGTCTCAACAGACTTTTGATTTCAGGAAACAAGGTAGCATTGCTGAAAAGCACAGAGCCCCTTCCCCAGCTCACAGGCATACTCGCGTGTGTGCATCCACCCTACTGATTAAAATCATACATTTTCCTCATGGGTTTTTTCTTTTGACTTGTGAGGTTAATCTCATAGGCCTTGCTGACTTTGTCAACTCTCCCAGTATCTAATAGTGATGCAAAATGCCTTAGAAAAAGTACAATCCAAGCCTCTCTGAGCAAAATTCAGTCTCTGATGAAAGATGCTAAGCTTTCCTTTGGGGAACAGACTTCACAGTGCCATCAAGGTACATGCTAGCCCTGGCAACCTCATGATGGAGAGAGGTCTCTCTTTTGAATTCAAAACAATGCCTATCCCACAAGCAAATTCTTTTTTTTTTTTTTTTTTTTTTTTTTGGACAGGCAGAGTTAGAGAGAGAGAGAGAGACAGACAGAAAGGTCTTCCTTTGCCATTGGTTCACCCCCCAAGTGGCCACTATGGCCGGCGCGCTGCGCCAATCCAATGCCAGGAGCCAGGTGCCTCCTCCTCATCTCCCATGCGGGTGCAGGGCCCAAGCACTTGGGCCATCCTCCACTGCCTTCCCGGGCCACAGCAGAGAGCTGCACTGGAAGAGGAGCAACCAGGACAGAATCTGGCGTTCCAACCGGGACTAGAACCCAGGGTGCCGGCGCCGCAGGTGAAGTATTAGCCAAGTGAGCCACGGTGCCGGCCCGCAAGCAAATTCTTAAAAACTCCTCATATGTGCACCCATGAGGTCAAAATGCGTTCATGAGAAAGATGCCAGTCTCTGCCCTCCCATCCAAAATAAATGGATTATCCCAACCATTTGCTGAATCTGACCTGGGCTACCCCGATATTTCAGAATGGTCGTTGTCCAGATGGCATGGCACACAAGAAGCTTCGTGACCTTTTAAGAACTCAAAGGCCAAAACTCATCAAACTCATCAAAGCTGCAAAGGGACAGCAGGAAACAAGTCCTCTGAATGTTGGGTGCTAAACTGGAATTGGTATGTGTTGCACTGCCAAAGTGGTGAATTAATATGGACGAACAAGCTGTAGTCCTACACATCCTGAGTCATCAGCCATCGGTTCCTCTCCCATACAGCCGAAGGCCGAAGCTATTTCAACGTTTTATCTGATTTTTTTCTTTTTTGTACTAATTTAGAAAGTTGGTACTTTAATGTAATTGAACTCACTGAAGCTAAAAATGTCCAGACCTTTTTAATAAGGTACCTTTCAGTATTAAACTTTGGGGTCTGTTTTCCTCCTAAGCAGGCACTTAACTCCCATTAGCACTAATGGCAGTTGTGCACAAACATTGAGCAGGAAATATATATCTCTTTGTCTGTTTGTACTGAGCTCTAAGAGGGAAGAAAAATAAAATAAGGGAAGAAAAGGAAAAATAACTTGGAGGTTGAATAAGGAAGATAGAGCTGTAGGTTCATTTACAGAGGTGAAATTAATGACCAGCGTGCCCCCACCTCAGGGGCCACACATCTTTAACAAGATGAGAAGAAAATTTCTAAATCACTTTGAAAAATACCCAAACCCTGCTTTTCTGAGAAATCTGTTTCCCCTCCATCCCCAGCATATACATTAAACCCATTTTGCACCTGTTATGTACATAATGGTTCTAGACAACATAAGAAGATTTCATGATTTTTTTCCTTATCATTTTTACTTATCTACCAGTGAGCCAATTTAGGCAGCTTAAACCATTGCTAAAGAAGATGCATCAAAAATTGTCTGTAATCATTACAAATAATAGCACAAAATGTTCACAAGAAGCTGTTTTCTTATCATATTTTCATTAAAACATCTTTCCACCTGCTTTGCTTTTCCCACGTCTGGAACCTGCGTTGTAATCAGTCTTATTAACTAAGAACATAAATATGATTTATTATGGTCTGATAATGGAAGCTACGTGGGCCCAGAGAAGGGCTATATTGTCCTTTGATAAAATGGCTCTTTTCTCTCAAATGGAGAGCTCTATCATGAGAACATGCAGAAGGTAGTGAGTGATTATTTCCTCGGGGTGAGTGATGGAGAAGCCCGACAGAAAATCTTCTTGTTGACCATGACAGCCACAGAGGGTCCCCAAACCTCCCTGAGTTTGACAACCTGCAGACACTTTTGATGAACTGTATGCTTCTGTCAGAGACAGCCTGTCTGGGAGGAGAAAAGAGACCTTTATCGTCTCATCGGCTGTTATTATCTTGATCTTTCATAAGCAATCTCCAATGCACAAGACTATAATATCCTCTCGCACAAGTGCCAGGCATAATAGAAATGTAGTTAAAGGACCCTCTCCCTGGTTATGTAAATGTTCTTGCGCCGTAATTAAGAGAGATGGTTGGTGACTGACAGAAGTAGGAAAGAATAATCAAATTGTTTTAGCATTAGCTCCCTGTTTTAAGGACCTCAACCAGAGTAAATAGCATTTATGGTAGATATAGGAAAGCACGTTATTTTGAAGGCTTAGCCTACAAGGAAAAATTGTTTTGAATATGGTATTGGTGTTATATTTTTATTACACATGCAAATGGCAGCTGATTTTCAGCCAAGAGTGATTACTACGCTGATATGACTTAGAAGAAAATGAGTATGTCTCTCAAAATCCTTGTCTGAGAGTTAGAGCAAGAACAAAGACCTATTAATAAGGAATGTGCTTGCACAGATGGATCCTGGAGACCAAGTCAAGTTCTCCAATAATTTCTCTGTTATCCATTTCCAAGAGACTAAATATGGCAAAAAAAAATTTTTTCAATTAACAAATGTCTTTGCAGGCAAAAACACCTGCAATTATCAGGCAATTACAGCCATTTCTTCCATGGCCTCTGGGAGCTCCCCCTACTCTGACTGGGGGAGGACAGCTGTAGACGGAGTTTGCTTGGATTTTGGTGGCAAAAGCTTTCTGACCTTCCAGAAAAAAACCCAACCAGACTTGTAAGGAGGAGACCAGCTCCTGACCAGACTGCTGGCAGAAACAAGAAAAAGACATCACCCATTTTTAAAAGTTTAATCCCACCCCCCAGAAAAATGCAATACTTAGTTTTTCATTAACCTTTTGACATCTGGACTCGGAGTATCTCCACACCAACCACTAATGGCCTTTGCATTACCAATTAGTGGAGAGAAATGGGCAATGCTGATGCCAAAGGGTTAATCGCACCACTGGGTGGTCAGAGTCTGAAGAGCAGCCCTGAACCCAGAAGCCTTGAGAGTTGGGGGCCAGGGGCCGGGGAGCTCACTCCTTATTAAAAAACATGCAGCACGCAGGCACCAGCCTCCCTTTTCCTCTCAGGGCATCTTCCCTAGAGGGGGATTCGAATATGAACACACAGGCATGCACACACATCTATGCACACGGCTGGGCCCAGAACAAATCACGTCACCATTCTTGACTGAGCCTGTTCCATCAAAGGTGGAGCAGACCCGTGGAACTGTCTCTCTCTCAGCACCTCAGCCTGAGTGCTTCCTTAAGCAGTGACTTTCCCATGGGAATGAAAAAATTTGCCATTTCAGAGGGAGTTGGGTTTTGAGACGTGTTTGATCTCCCTTAAGAGATCCTTCTCTGAAGTTCTGCCAGCCCTCGATTATTGGTACAAAATGAGGCTTAGAGAAAGGATGGATAGATTCGATTCACAGATAATCTCTAAACTCCAGTTTGGTCTATATTTTAGTTTCTTCCTGAACAAACTGTACCAGAGCAATTAACAAACAAAAGTGATTGGGTGCTTCCTTTCTCCTTTTATGGTCAATTTTGTGGATGTTAGCAGAGTAAGGAAATTGTCAAAACACTGGCATCAAGAGAGGGGAAGAGGAAGAAACAAAATACCCAGATAGTCTGCGAACTGGATAATCTGCTCCTGAATAATTAAGAATCTAATTTCAAAAATAATGCAAAAACGGCCCTGAGAGCAATTCCATCTTGCAAATGCACAGCTTCTTTCCCCTAACCCCAAAATAGCGACTAGTGAAATGAACAAAACACACACCAAAAACCCAAACCTGCGATCCTCGGCCGCATTTGCCTCCATCTAATCCATGCATGCTCTAAGTTATGTTCTAAGGAGGTTTGGGGCAAGGAGGAGCTAAAGGCAACACAAAGACTTCTCTTACTCGCATTTCTGGCCGATCCAGCTTCACATGCAGGCGGTGGTAGCAACAGGGTTGCTTTCAAATCCGTGCTGTCCTAAAACTTCAGAAATTGATCCACCCCGTTTTAACTTTTTTTTTTTTAAATGAAAACCAACAGCCAAGTCAGGAACAACAGTGACTCAGCACTTCATTTTTTTGGGTGTGGGGGAGTCCCAAATTTGTGATTCCTCAGACAAAAAAATGCTTAAGTGCATTTGAGACGGAAATGAGAAACTGTTATACTTGATTCTCCACGGTGCTTCCACATGAGGCCAACGTTTTAGAGCTTTGCAGTTAGGGGCAGAAACGCTCTTAATGAGCCTACGTTTGCACATGTTTTGGCCAGAGTCACCGACTGACTGCACTCACTTAGTTCTGCTTTAGAAATGAAAATCTAATAAAGTAACTGGCAGTTTAAATGTCACCGAAATTGTCTCCAACATCCCAACTGGAATTGTGAAAACAGGCTCAAATTCCTCCCATCTCCCCTCTTTCACCTCCAAATGCCAGGCTTCTGAGGCAAACCATTTCCTAAGAAAGAGCAGAACTCAGGGAGGTTCAGAGGTCAGTGGTGCGGGGTGGAGAGGAGGAAAACTCTTTCTTCGAGTTGGAGGGGATTTGCTTTTTTCCACACACGCAGGCAAGAAGGACCGGAATCTTGAGGCTGGGAATGGTCTGCCTCTTGCAAAGGAATTCAAAGGAGCCATTGTGTTTGATACTTTGCTTCCCAATCAGTCTCTGACAGCAACATCAGAAGCATCAGATACTTCAGTTCTACATCTGGAAAGAGGCCTTTTTTTTTTTTTCCCCAGAAAAAAAAAAAAAAAAACTCTCCTGAAGACATTGAAGCCTAATTACTCCACACCCCATAGTCTCAAAGATTGGTATCTCTCTGATAGGCGGTGATAACCCTGGAGAAATGAGAGCAGCCCCCTTAGGACCTGGGCAGATAACATTTCCGTGCTTTATCCTCAATAAAACGCATTGGCAAGTAAATGTATTAACTGGATGCTTTCGTTCCCCCTGCCAATCAAAATGTAATGATCACTGTGCAGGATGCAACAATGCTGTGTGTTAAGTGACCAAACAGAAAACCTTCACTGAAATGTGGAAGGGATTTAGAACATCCAGGAATAACGATCAAGGAATTGGCTCAGGTCAACCGCTGTCCCCCTTGCTTTTCTAGAAGATACAGACATCAGGTCCTCCTATTTACCGCGAGGCATTGAAAGTTCTCATGGTCTGGATCTTAGCATTTTGAATCTATTCTAAGAAAGTGGAAAGCACTCTAAAGAGCCTGGTCCTTATTCTCAATGGAATTCATGACTACTATACCCTAAACCCTGGAGAGAAAGTGCCTTCATTTCTCTTGCTACTGTGGACTAGACAGAGATGACCTAGAAGTAGGAAAAGAAGAGGACTGTAAGCACTCATCTGGGAAGAATGGAGGGAGGTGGGGAGGTGGGGAGGTAGACAAGAAGAAGGCACTGGGTGGTGGAGAGGAGTTTATGGACACTTAGCCGGGTAAGGCAGAGAAAGCCAGTCACTGCGACAGCATCCAGGTCTCAGATTTTAGCCACAGTTGAAGAACGCTGGGTAATTTAGCTGATCCGCCAGCCAAATCAAATCCTGGGCCTTTCCTACGGCATTGGAAATGTCTCAGGTTTTCTCATTCTGCGTTTTTGATGGAAATTAAACTTGTAAATCAATAAGAACAGAACCAAGTCTGTATAAAAAGCACTCCTCTTTAGCCCTATTCCCCAACACACTACATTTCTGATTTCCTGCCCAAATGATTTAAGATTCCCAAATGCAAGCAGAAAAATTTAAGTTTGAGATATGCTTGTAAAACCACCTAAATTTCAGCCTAAGTCCCTTATGGAAAGAATTTTTTAAAGAAGACATAAAGAATAATTGTACAATACTCTTATACAAAGAAACAATAGAAGTATACCCATGAAAAGTTCAGGGACTATCTCAAAAGTACTTGAAGTGATTGACAGATGCCTCCCATGGGAATTTGATGAGTCTGCTATAGACCCAAGCAACATCAGCAAACTCTTCTGCAATTTGCCCCTCTACCTCTGCCCCTCCCTCTGGGCATATTTGTTTTATTTATTTTAGCCTTCTTATTTCTTTTTAACCTATGCCATCTGATATCCTTTCCTCTACTTTTTTTTTTAAAGATTTATTTATTTATTTGAAAGAGTTACGGAGAGATTTTCCACACGCTGGTTCACTCCCCAAATAGCTACAACGGCCAGGACTGGGCCAAGCTGAAGCCAGGAGCCAGGAGCTTTCTCCGGGTTTCTCATTGGATGGCAGGGCCCAAACACTTGGCCCATCTTCTGCTGCTTTTCCCAGGCCATTATCAGGGAGCAGGATTAGAAGTAGAGCAGTGGGGAACATAAACCAGTGCCCATATAGGATACCCGCATTGCAGGTGTGGCTTCATTTGCTACATCACAATGATGACCACTCCTCTGATTTTTTTTTTTTTTTACTGTCAGTTATTCAGGCACTACACTAGAGTCTTACTACAGTCAACTATGTTAATTCCCACTATGGAAATGACCGTGTTCCTCTACTCTCAACTTAGCTTTCTTTCTCTGCCAGTTAAGATTTTCTATATCTGGAGTAAGATGAAGAGATGTGCACCCATTGCTGGCCTATTCCAGGTGCAGAAATATTCTCAGTGGTGGCTATTGGGAAACTCTGAAAAAAATGCCAAGCAAAAAGAAAGTATGACATCAACAGGATTCAGAACCAACAGTTAGGGCGAGTGTTATCAAATCCGAGATCAATGAATCCTAATCCCGAGACCCCAGAGACACCAGGACAACCACATCTCTGAAAAGACTCCAGTCCTTGAATCCTTTTTAAAATTATGTATCTAATTTGTATTTATTTTATTTTAAAATCAGAGAGAGAGAGAGAGAGAGAGAGAGAGAGAGAGAGATCTCATCCATTGACTCACTCCCCCAAATATCTGCAGTAGCCAGGGTTGGGCCAGGCCAAAGCAAAGTCAGAAAGTCAGTCCAGATTTCCCAAGTGGGTAGCAGGGACCCACATACTTGGAGCATAAACTGCTGCCTTCCAGGGGTTGTACTAGCAGGAAACTAAGAATTGGGAATAGAGCCCAGATTCAACCCAGACACTCAGATATGGGGTATGGGTGTCCCAAGTGGCACCTTAAATGCTATGGCAAATATCTACCCCAGTTCTTGTATTCTTAACTCTATGCCTTTATGTACAAAAAATTAGGCTGAATTTGGGACTATCTCATTTCTTAGTCCCTGGAGTCACTCTTTCGCATATCTCTTTGGGGCCTTGAAAGCATCCTCTATTTTCACTCACCCCCTTCATAAAGGTTTCTTTTGAGCTATGAAGGCTCTGCCAATTAAAATGCATTGTGTTATGCTCTTGGATTCTACCAGTCTTTGCTGTATGACTCTGTCCTCAGGAGTGAGCAGTGTCTCTCAGCCAAAATTGCAACCTCAGAGTATTTCATTCCCAACACTGTCTTTTCTTTTTCACAAGTGTTAAAATATAAAATATTTGAGCAAAATGGTCTGTGATGGAGCATCTCCTGTACTAATCATCTGAGCTGAAGTTAAGAAGGTAGAACCTTCATATATTTGTCAAAGGTCAAAAGAAAGGATGAAAGTATGGGCAAGGCGATTTCTCTCCTGAGATTATCTCTCAGGTACAGAAGGCAACTCTTGTGAGTCCTGCTAATGCAGGAAGCATTAGCAAGAAGAGAAAGCCAAACCTTCAGTTTCAACTTCTCCCACCATCCTGGTGCTCAATGTAGCCAAAAGTACCATCTTTCTCACCATCTCTTACCTTTACTTTACTCTGTGTTGATTTCAGTTTCAGGCAAGATTTTTCTAATATGGGTAAAGAAAGCCACTGTAGCTCCAAGTTTACACTAACCTTTTTCCAAGGGATTCTAGGAAAGAATATGTCTGCATCTCGCAGAAATGGTATCCAATGGTCATCTGATCATTTCATGGCAATCCTGACCAGAGTCACAAGAAACCTGGGAAGAGCAGATCCCAAAGCAGAAAAGAGAATGGATGCAGCGTGGTTAAGGGCACATGTCCTCTAGGCAGTGCCATTCCCATCACTTTGAACCTAAATCCATTGTGAGGACCTTTGAAACTCATTAACATCCCTAGGCTTAATGGGAACACAGTGCTTCACCTTCCTTCCACATTTCCCCTGTGCTTTTCATGTCGGAGTGGAGAACAGACCTTAGCAGTTTATCCGCCCAACTACGTGGAGGAATAAGATCTGCCCAGTAGCTTGCAATGGTTTCTTGACTGCCGTTACTGACGTCATGTAAATAAGTAGTCACTGACTGAAGAACTTGCTATTTACTCAGTAACCCTTGATCCCTTTACACACTATTATAGAAGCACATAATTATACACTTTTCAAATGACTATTTCTTTTAGGCATTTGCCCGTAATAGCTCTTTCAAAGCTGTTAAGCTTTTATCATGTGAAGACCCAAGTATATTTTGTTCACTCCTCATTGACCTAATAGAGAGCAAACTTGCCTTTAAGATGGTGGTAGCTGCAAAGAACACATGGACAGCCTTGTGTGGCTTGGGCTATTTGGGCAGGAAAGCAAATTGCTATTAGATCACGCTCACTTCATTTAGTAATTAAACATTGATACTGAAGGATCGTCAGTCACTCTTACTCAAGTCCTCCCTTAGGAACTCTTGTCACACTCTCTTACCCTGACTTTGTTACTATCCATACAAAATGGATCCTAGAAAAACCAAAATGGCAGATGGGTCATTTATGGCAGATGACATAAGTTTTCTATGCATACTCAGCATATTGGTCTCACCAACCAGTGTCAGGAAATTGAGAGAGGTTTACTCCTGTCATGAACTCAAGAAAATCACATAATATATAATGCAATGCAATGTATGCGTCTGTTCAGGCTGTTATGATTACACACCTTAGACCGTGTGGTTTATAAACAATGGGAATTCGTTCCTCCCAGTCTGGAAGCTGGGCAGTCCAGGAGCAAGGCACAAGTAGATTCAGTATCTGAAAGGGCCCCTTCCTCATAGACAGCATCTTTGTAGTGTCCTCATGTGACTGAAGGAGAACATGGCTCTGGCAAGCCTCTGTGTTTTTTTTTTTTTTAATATTTATTTATTTGAAAGGCAGAAGCAGAGAGAGAGAGAGAGAGAGGTCTTCCATCCACTCTCCAAGTGGCTGTAACTGCTGGAGCTGTGCTGATCTGAAGCCAGGAGCCAGGAGCTTCTTCCCAGTCTCCCACACGGGTGCAGGGGCCCAAGAACTTGGGCCATCCTCTACTGCTTTCCTGGGCCATAGCAGAGAGCTGGTTTGGAAGTGGAGTAGTCGGGACTCAAACCAGTGCCCATATTGGATGCCAGCACTGCAGGCGGTGGTTTTACCGATGGCAAGCCCCTTTTACAAGAGTGTTCCACCCTTACGATCTAATCACCTCCTAAATGTACCACCTCTTAATATTATCACTTTAGGGATTAATTTCCAACATAAGAATTATGAGGGGGCACTAGCAGTCAATCCACAGCAATAAATATATCTGAAACAACCAATATATGCAATGTATATCAAATTACAAAAATTATTGAAGTACCATGTTCAAATAGATCTCAAAATACATCAGAAAATTAATAAACTATTGAACGTTTATAGCCCTGCCAAAGGTACTAGGCTAACTACAGAACTGAAAAGATAGAAATAAGCTTGCTTTCATGTTTGCTCACCTTCATGGGAACCTTCTTTCCACTTCCATGACTCCCTCCTTGGAATTCAGCACCTACAACTTCTCTCCACGTCTCAGATAAGTGCAATTCCTTTTCAACTTTCCTTCTTTGCATGTACTGTTCCTTCTAACTAGAATTCCCCATCCTTTCTTCTGCCTAGGGTTTACCAAAATGTCACCTCCTCAATGAAGCACCTCTGATTCATCCAGGCAGAAGTGGCTACACACTATCTCTGCTTCTGATTTACATCTATAAGCATCTATATGGTACCATTAGTATTGGTTTATGTGTTTTTCTCCACTAATTACACTGTGAGCTCCTTAAAGGTCAAGATTCACAACTATCCCTTTGGGACCTTCGCAGAGTCCTTGGTACAACAAAGTACCCAGAAAGATGTTGAGTAATGGTCATCTATTTGATTTCATTCCTTTTGCAGAGAGAAGCTACTTTGCTGCCCCTATATTTCTGTTCCAGGTCTTACAGGTGGCTAGAAGAGAGATGTAAGTGCAAAATCCAGGATTAAAGAAACTGATGCCAACACTGCAATGAAATTGGAACAGCAAGCGATGGATGGAAGAGAGCTTGGAAGTATGGGGAAAAGAAGGAAGAAGAGAGGGAGAAACAGTGAGAGCATTGTAGATGGGTCGGGGGACAGCATGGACTGAGGTTTTGATTGATGAGAGGGAGGTGACAGAGCGTGACAAGGAGAGGGTATAGAAAGGATTTTCGTGGAGGGAACATGGGCATGGTGTGGCAACTGTGAGGCTAGTACATTAGCATGTTGGATCAAGAAGGTCAGCTAGGGTGGCACTGAGAGTTCAGTTTGGATTCCCAGGTGGAGAAATTTGCAGTTTGAACTCTGCAATGGTGATGACTTGTGGAGGGGAGAGGGTGTCATGGAGACCTGTGATCCTCACCTGGGCTTTGGTGAAATCATGAAGATTTGGGTGCTCATTCTTAGAACCAAAAATCTCAAACCACTCACTTCTAGAATCCAGCCTCACAGGCAGTGTTAGTGAAACACAGGCTTGTTGGCATGTGGTGGACGAGAGAGCACCTGGTTGGTGACCAGTTCTGGCATTCCTTAGCCTCCACATCCTCAAGTAAGTCCAGGGATGTGCTGTGTCCCATTCCTGGGACTCCTCCTGGGTATTTGCATGTGGCCCCTACTTTCACTAATGTCCCTGCTCAAATATCACCTTTACAGAGAGGCTTCTTCTAGCTGCTAGGTCCAAAAACCAAAGCCAAAAACAAAATATTCTTATACCTTTATGCTTTTGTCTTCCTTTATTTTTCTTCACAGCACTTATGGCTACTTGACATCATATGAGGTATCTATCTGTTCACTTTCCTGTTACCTGTATCCTTCAACGCAGGAGTCATGAAAAGTTTTCTATAGACAACTACATAGTGAATATTTGAGCATTTTCAAGTCATCTGGTCTCTGTTGTAACTAAACTTTTCCGTTGGAGCAAATGGGCAATGATTAAAAATTCATAAATGGGCATAATTGTGTTCCAATAAATCTTAGTTTACAAATAGAGCTTACAGTCCAGATTTGACCATGGACTATAATTTGTGAATTCCTTCTCCATTCATTAGAAAGTTGCATGAAATCAACAACACTGATTATCTTCTCATTGTTGGATCCATAGGGCTTGGCATGTAGTAGGCAATTCAATTCACCATTTTTAAAGAATGTTTAAATAAATGGAGTCTTACAGAAAGCAGAGGTGCAAGAATATTACACCTGTGATGGCTAATATCCTGTGTTATCTTGATTGGATCATGGTGCCCAGGTATGTGGTAAAACATTATTCTGAATGTTTCTGTGTTTTTGGAGGCAGTTGACATTTAAACTCATGGACTATGAGTAAAGGGGATAGCCCTTCATTATGTGGGCAATCCTTATTCAAGCAGTTGAAGCTCTGAATAAAACAAAAGGTGGACACACGCACCATCCCCACATGCCTCCATGCTGTCCTTTAGGAAGGAGGAATTCTACCAGTGGATGCTACTTGGACTTGAACCACAGCATCAAAGTTTCAACTCGCTAGCCCTTCCTGCAGATTTTGGACTTTCCAACCTCCATAATTTAGTCAGTCAATTCCTTAAAAATTAATCAAGCAGTCAACCAATAGATAAATAAAAGTCCCATTGCTAAAGAATGCTAACAAACACATAACTAAACAGCAGATTGACGTCATCAGTAAGCAGGGAAGCAGTTGGTTTCATAGAACCAGAAGCCTTATCCTTGATCACTCCCAAATCCCTATCACAGCAGCTTTCAGCGAATCCCTGTGCCCTTCAGGGAAACGTGCAAACTTTCCTCACCCCACAAGAACCTTCCAAGCCTGGTTTGCACCCACTTCCACCTCTACTTGCTTTCAAGTTCATGTACATCATGCACAAGAGCCATGCTCACTGGCTGTTCCCAGGAGGTTAGGCTCTCTCAAGTATCCACACCTTTGCATTCACTGTAGCTTCCATCTAGAGTAATATCCCACCCAATTTTCACCTGGATAATTCCTGATCATTCTTTTTTTTAAAGATTTGTTTTATTTATTTGAAAGTCAGAGTTACACAGAGAAAGGAGAGGCAGAGAGGTCTTCCATCCACTGGTTTATTCCCTATTTGGCCACAATGGCCAGAGCTGCGCTGATCCAAAGCCAGGAGCCAGGAGCTTCCTCCAGGTCTTCCCACGCAGGTGCAGGGACCCAGGGACCTGGGCCATCTTCTACTGCTTTCTCAGGCCATAGCAGAGAGCTGGATTGGTAGTGGAGCAGCCGGGACTTGAACCAGCGTCCATATGGGATACCGGCACTGCAGGCAGTGGCCTCACCCACTACAACACAGCGCCGACCCCTCCTGATCAGTCTTTAAAATGCGTGCCTCTACAGGTCAGGATTAGGTAAGTGTCCCTGCTTTAAACCATTGCCTCATTAAAGGCGTCCCCTGCATGACCTGTGTTGGTTTGGTTCTGTCTTCCTCAGGAGCCCCACCTCAGGACTACTGAGAATCGGTTCTGCTGGCCTTGACTGCACAGAACTCCTGGTGACCTGAAGAAAGACGGCTTGGAGGGAGCGCGGGGTGGGATGCACTGTAACAACCCTCTCGGCTCTGCATCATTTTATCCCCGGACTTCCTGATGCACTACTGGAGTGGGAGGGGAAGGAGAGCAGAGAGACGGAAACGCAGCCTGAGCCTGCGCAACCACTCAGCTCTCCCACGTCAAACTTGTTCTCTTCTACCTATGGGAGGGACTTGGTGGGGGGTGGGGGAGTGTGCGTGTGTGTGTGTGCAAATATTGCTAACTTTTCAACAGAAGCTCATAGGAAAATGAGATTTGCTTTATAGTGATGAAGAGTCTATGCAGCTGAAACACATCTGATCATAAAGGCAGGCAACCCAGGTCACCGAAGCTCTCATTAGCAGCCTTGTCCTTAGTGGATGGCTCCTAATCCAACTGTAAGGCTCTAGGCCTCCGGATTCTATCACTGACATCTGTGTCTCGCGCTCAGTGCCTCAGTTTCTGCATCTGTAAAACAGGAAGAAGGGTCCTCGCCACCTGGGACAGCAGAGAGGGATGCAAATGAGCCGCAGCATCTGTAAGGCACTTTGCATTCCCATTCGCGCCTCTCCGCGGATCTGCAGCAGTATTATTATTACTTCTGAAAATGTCAGCTATCATCTGAAAGGGTTATTTCAATCAAAAGGCTTTCTTCGGGAACACTTCATAAAGGAAAAGTGAAAGCGTGCACATTCTCCTTAGAACCATCATAATTAGTCCCAGTAACAGTTGGGCCATTTTTTTTTTCAGTTCATTTATAGTCAGATTTTGCAAAATTGAAAACATCCAACATCTGGGCTGAAAAACTTGTACAAAGACGGAAGCCCCCCAAATGGGCATGGGTGGGCTTCACTGGCATAGGAGCCAGCTGTACTCTTCTCCTCAACTAGTCTTTTCAACCTTTAGGAAAAAAGAAAAATCACAATTGAATTTTCATGCTTACAAAACCTTTTGGTTTTTATCCCTAATTTTTTTTGAAGTATCTTTTTTGACTAGTGCTGAATTTAAGCTTCCCCAGACAATCAGAAATTTCTGGAAAAGGAATCTTTTAGTGATGCATAAAAGCAGTTTTGGTTCCAGTTGTATTAATGCCAACTTTTATTTATTGTTTTCAATTTATTGATTTGTTAATTTGAAATTTAGAGGTACAGAGAGAGGGGGAGAGACAGAGATTGATCTTGCATCCACTGGTTTATTCTCCAGATGGCTGCTATGACCAGGGTTGGGCTAGGTCAAAGCCAAGAGCCAGGAACTTCATCCAGGTCTCCCACATGGGTAGCAGGGGCCCAAGCACATGAACCATCTTCCACAGCTTTTCCCAGACCATTAGCAGGGAGCTGGATTGGGAAGCCGAGATATGAACTGGCACCCATATGGGATGCTGATGTCGTAGGCAGTGGCTTTACCCTCTATGCTACGTCACCCTCTTAATGCCAACTTTTACAGGAAAAATAATAGTTAACATTTATTGCCCCCACCTTATGGAGAGGACCTGTTTTAAGCACTTTATAGGTTTTATCTCCTTGACTTTTTGCATCCAATCAATGAATTTGGCACTATTATTTTCTCCATTTTACAGGTAAGGAATTCAAGCAACAGAATTTTCCCCAAGTACCATCACCACAGGAAAAAAGCAAAATGTTTTGGTGGATGTTGCAGGGAAATGTTCACTTAATTCAACAGGAAGCAAGACAATCTTTGATAGAATAAAGTTATCAAAGCAGATTAAGCCACACCCTCTCCTGGGAAATGCTGCTCAGAGCCTTTAGTACAAATTCCTGCGATCAGAGGGTTTGGGGTGCAGCAAATAATCCCGGCGACAGAGTTTGCCCCAGTGTCTACCATCTTCTTTGATACTCAGGGTAGGGGAAAAAAGCACATTTCCAATAACTTGTTTCAGCTACTTGCTAAAGAAAAACTGTCTTTCATTCCTGTTGTTTTCAGCGTGCCACTCAACAGCATCTAGAAGTTTCCTCAGGGAAGCAAGGGAATTTGCTGGATTGCCAAACAGCCTCAGAAAACCTGCGAGGGAACTCATGGAAGGGTTTTGTGAACAAGGATAAAGAGGGCACACTAGCGTCGCCTTGTTTCATGAAAAAGGGAACACATGCAGCAAAACTTGATTACAAAATCTCATCTTGCAAGCCCTAGGTAAGATGCATCGCCCTGGGGTGACGGCACAGCCCCTGCCCTGTCCCTCTGCCATGTGCTCTCCGTGCAAAGACCTGATTCAAATCCAAGGGCTGGGTTAGATGAAACCGGAAGGGCTTATGTGCACAGCATTTAACTTTCAACATTTCTTCATGGAAATTTACAATGCACATAATTTACATATTCAATACCAGTGACAATTTACTTCTCCCATCTGAACAGGGCTTTCAACTATGCCACTTGAACTAAATTAATAAACAGTAATTACAGAATGTTGTGTGAGCTAGCTGTTGATGTTGAGCAGATTCTAATCAACACCTTCTTTTAAGGGCCAATTAAAGCTGAATGTATGCAATATAAACATCTTCGAGTATTTAGACATGAACCGCAGAACAAGGTAAAAAAAAATTTAAATCTGAACAATTAGACTGAGGATGAGCCAGTGAAGCCTGGAGAGATGGACCCTTTTCAGCTGGTCTCCAAAGTCATGTTAATTTCTTCAGATCATGAGATTTTTGTGAAATGGGCAGGGGCTCCAAGGACTCCGTAGACCAAACCCCATCCGTTCAGAGATTTCTCCAACATCTTGTACTATTTTCCATATGCTTTAAGTTTCATGGCATTTCTTTTTAAATTGCCTCAAACACTTTTCTCCTTAATTCATGTGCATCTTAGCGAAAACTTAATCTCCATATTTCTGACTCATTTATGTATAAATCATCTACGTGTTATTTGATGTCTAAGAGGCCTTGCCCTAGGCCCCAGCTTTGGCCATCCAGGCGCTACACAAAGCACTGAGGGCACCCCAGGTCTGACTGTGAGGCTGTATATCACAAATATGTACCATACACACACAGTTCTCTGAGCAACTGAGTTAGACGCTCTAGGGAGGAGGAATTAGACAGCTTCCCAATGATCAGTTGTCTTCAGACCCCATTGCCTTTGCTTGCTACTGTGGCAAGCTTCATGGCTTAGGGAAAGCATGCAAAGAGAAGGTATTCCAATAACAGTAAAACACTCTGCATAACGTAGAGAACCACACCAGTGACCAATGTGTGTGGTAGAGAATGGATTTCCCCAATGGCTAGAAATAATTCATACCTACACTTCTTCAACATACGCATCACTAAAGGTTGGAATGGGAGTGCTCATCCCTTACTCCCCCTCCTCTTCCTCTCCTTCCTTCCCTCTCCCTCTCCCATATGAAATCAGTCATTAACTACTATCAATCATGCATCTTAGGGAACTTCTGTCTTCTCCCCATCTCTACTCATCTTATCATCTCACCTGCAATAATTCACAATCCAGTATTTTGCCTCTGTTTCCTCCTCTAGTCTGTTCTGTGCTACCAGTTATCTGAAGATTTAACTCCCTTATATAAAATCTACAACTATTCCTAGTTTGTTACAAGAGGGAAAGCAAAGTTTTTGGCAATATATTCATGGTCCTCCATAATCTATCCTCAAATTACATTTCCAGTAGTATCTCCAACTAGTTCCAGAAGTTCCCCAAGGTTTCCGCTAAGCTGACATTCCCTGGTCATGCTGTGTTCTTTGATGCCATTAGATCTTCATGCCTGCTGTCCCCTTTCCCTGGAATCTCTCCCACTCTATCCAACATTCACAGCCTTGTCAAAGCTCTGCAGAAATTTCCTGACTTTGGTAAAATGTGACTTCCCTCTTGAAAACCTTCTCTGATACATACGTGTGCTATTTAGGCAACTACCTCAGCTGTCAAAGGCATAACTAATTGTAGTGTGTTGCCATCTTTCCACTCCTATGTTCCTTAGGTCTTGGGTTTGCCTCCTATGTTTGCACATCCTTTACCAGTGGGATCCTCCCTGAATTTAAATGTCTTCCATTCTAGCATTTTCTGCCTGAATATGAGCCTATTCCATAGTAACTCTCCCCTGTGACAGCAGAGTGTTAACTTTCTAGCCTGGGCTTTGGTATCAGAGTATCCAAGTTTTCAGTCTCAGCTTTACTACTCATCAATTGTATGATCTTGAAGAAAATACTCAACTCCCTTAGCCTTTAACAGTATCTTCTTCATATAGCTACTATAAAGATTAAATGACTGGTATTAGGATAGACATACAGGTCAATGGCATAGATTTGAGAGCCCAGAAATAAAACTTTACCATTTTTTTATGGTCAATTGATTTTCAACAAGGATATCAAGACAATTCAACAGGGGAAATATAGTCTCAATAAATAGTGTTGGGACAATTGAATATCTACCTGCAAAAGAAGGAAGTTATACCCCTACCTGACATGCTATATAAAAATAAACTCAAAATAGATCTTAGACCTAATTACAAGCTAAACTATAAAACTCTGAGAAGAAAACGTAAGAGTAATTCTTAATGATCTTGGATTTGGCAATGATTTCTTAGATATGATATCAAAAGTACAAATGGTATAAAAAGAAATAGATAAAATGAACTTCATCACAATTAAATAATTTTGTGCCTCAAAGGACACCTTCAAAGTGAAAAAATAACAGAATGGGAGAAAGTATATAGCTCTCATCAAAGATTTATATCCAGAACATACATGTAAAGAACACTGACAACTCAATAATAAAAATGACAGTAACAAATAACTCAATTAAAAAATAGGCAAAGGGGGACTGGCTCTGTGGCACAGCTAGTAAAGCCACTGCTTGTGACACTGCCATCCCATATGGGTGCCAGTTCAAGTCCCAGCTGCTCCACTTCCAATCCAGCTCCCTGATAGGGTTCCTGCAAAGCAGCAGAAGATGGCTCAAGTCCTTGGGCCCCTGCACCTACATGGGAGGCCCAGAGGAAGCTCCTGGCTCCGGGCTTCTGATCAGCCACTTGGGGAGTGAACCAGTGGATGGAAAACCAATCTCTCTCTCTCTCTCCTCTCTTTCCCCCTCCCCATAACGCTGCCTTTCAAGTAAATAAATAAATCTTCTTTAAAAATATGCAAAGGATTTGAATAAACACTTTTCAAAAGAAAGATACATATGGTCACTAGAACATGAAAAGATGCTCAACATCATTAGTATTAGGGAGAAGCAACCAAAATCACAGTCAGATACCACTTCACACCCACTAGGATGGCTAAAATCAAAAAGACAGACAATAATAGCTTAGCAGTTGCTCGAAAAGTTAAAGATAGAGTTAGCATATGATCCAGCCATTCCACTCTTAGGTAAAATCTGTGAGAATTAAAAATATATGTCCACACAAAAACTTCCACAAAAATGTTCATAGTAGCATTACTCATAATAGTTAAATGTGGAAGCAACTCAAGTATGAATTGGCTGACAAAGAAATAAAATATTGCACAATTATACAAAAGAATATTATTTGATAATAAAAATAAAGTACCAATACATATTATAACATGATAAGACTGTGAAAACATGCTAAGTAAAAATAAGTCATAGGCACACAGCCATATATTGAACACTTCCATTTATATATGATACATTTCAAGTAGGCAAACTCACAGAGCCAGAAAATAGATTAGTGGTTGCCAAGGGCTAGGAGGATGGTGGAAATATGGAGTGACTGCTGATGGGTAGGAGTTACTATTTGGGGGTCATAAACATGTTCTGGAATTAGACACTGGTAATGGTTGCCCAAGTCTGTGAGTATACTCAAAAGCACTGAATTGTACTCTTTAAAGAGGTGGATAGTATACTATGTGAATTAAATCTCTGTAAAGCTGTTATAAAAATAATTAAGATTAATTAAAATTTTAAAAAGAAGAGTCAACGAGATACTCGGCACATGCTATGTGCGCGATAGATGCTAGTTACTAGGAGAATGTGTGCTTCTTTTGTTGCTGTGTTGTGCTCATTGTGCTGCAATGTTCAGGTTGACTTAGTTTCTCTTCTCCACACAACATGAGTTTCTTGAGATAAGGACAATGCCTTGCTTAGCACGTGTGCCATGCTGATTTCTTTCTTTCTCACCTTTAGAGAGATGCTTGACATGGAGAAAACTGTATATGACACAATCGTACATAGATTGAAATGAATGAGTGAGCAAATGGAGTCTTCAGAGACATATTCAGCACCTCCGTATTTTTTCCTGGGTTTAGGCTTAGGCATTTTCGATGTCTAATCTGCAGGGATGCTCTAACAGTTCCAGGGACCTTCCATAGCTTTTTGCAGCTTTGCGTTTGGAGGGATAGAGCGAAGGGAGAAACCAGGGATGGGTGAATCCTAGTAGTTATCCTTAAGGCCTCGCTTGCTCTAAACCATTCACTGAGTTCCTATGCATTCACTTGGGTTAAAGTTCTTCAGAAAGTAACAATCCAAACCTCAGTGTTTAGAAAATTTGGTGCTTATCAAAAATCAAGATTCTAAATTACTTTTACTCCGAATCACAATTTTCTTACAAAATGCTGTCAACCACTTCTATAGAGCTTTATTGAAATAGCCTAAGTTGAAATCTATAATTCCAGTTCTATATTTTATATAGGAGCTCTCTACTTTCCCTTCCTGTCTTCCTGTTTCTCAACACAGTGCTCCCAAAAGCCCTTGCAACCTGTTAGACTGATCTATTGTGGCATAACAAACCATCTCAAAATTCTGTGACTTAAAATAAGCATTTTGTTAGCTCTCCCAGTCCTGTGTGTTGACTGGGACGAGCTAGATGATCCTTCTACACCATGAATGACAACCAGGCTGCAATTCTGTGAGGACTCAGTCAGGTTACCATGTCCAAGATGGCCCATTCATACAGCTGATGGCTGGTGTTGGCTTGGGATGAGGGCACAGACAAGGCCATCAACTGGAGGCCCTCAGTTCTTCTCCACCTGGACTCTATGTGCCACTTGGACTTATCATAGCATGGCAGCTACTCCCAGAGAGAGAAACTGGAAACTGCTAGCTCCAGAACATCACTTCTTCCGCATTTTACTGGTTAAAGTCAGCCACAAGTTCACCTCCATCTCTTGACATGAAGAGCAGCTTGTGCCTAATGGGTGGGGAGGAATTATTAGGAGACAGCTTTAGAGAGCCACCACCTCTGGGTCCTTCTTTTCCTTAGAAATGCTTTATATTTGTAGCTGGGCAGCTTTCTCAACCTGCTGCCCGACCAGAGGAGGCAGGGCCTCAGACACTTGTTTTGATCTATGGCTGTCTTTTTCCAACCAAGCTGAGATAATTCATTTAATTTTTTGTAGGATTCCTATCTATATATCAAACAACAATTCAGTACATTGAATACAACCCACAGCACAAATCTTTTAAAATAAGTTCCTTCCTTGGGTTAAGAGTCAGTGTTATGAGTTAAACACCACTAAGACTCTTAGAAAACTATTTATCCAGGAGAGGGGGTATAAGAAACCAGTCCCTAAGATTCTTTTTTTTTTTTTTTTTTTTTTTTTTTTTTTTTTTTTTGACAGGCAGAGTTAGACAGTGAGAGAGAGAGAGAGAGACAGAGAGAAAGGTCTTCCTTCCTCTGGTTCACTCCCCAAATGGCCACTATGGCCGGCGTACTGCGCCAATGTGAAGCCAGGAGCCAGGTGCCTCCTCCTGGTCTCCCATGCGGGTGCAGGGCCCAAGCACTTGGGCCATCTTCCACTGCCTTCCCGGGCCACAGCAGAGAGCTGGACTGGAAGAGGAGCAACCGGGACAGAATCCAGCGCCCCAACCAGGACTAGAACCCGGGGTGCCAGCGCCGCAGGCAGAGGATTACCCAAGTGAGCCACAGCACTGGCCCTTAAGATTCTTAAAATACTGTGTAGTTCAGAGAGTCTATAAGACTCAAACTTAAATCTTACTGAGGTTTCCACAAAGGGGCATACAGCCACATCTGTGATCTCATCTTGACCTGCAAGGCCTTGTTTTCCTGGAAATGTCATGAAATTAATCTCCGTCCCCAGGTTTTCATTTACTTCAAGGATTTTTGGTAGACTGGAGAGGCTAGGAATGAGAAATTGATTTGTCTTCAAACTTAGCAAATCCTGGATTGGAAATGTTTTCTCTTGATTCTGTTTGAAAACTGAACAGCCCATTTAATTCAACTCCTTCTCTCTGTAACTTGTTGGCCACAGATGAAAGTAATCTCTTTCCCTTTAAAATGCTACCTGATAATCTCCTTAAGAAAATCCTCAAGTGCACAACATGTATATTTTCCATCTTCCATATAATTGCACTGCCTCTTATTTCCACTACATCCTTTAAAAAAGGTCGCCTTTTCTCTGGCCTCCGATATAATTTTCCTATAGGCATTCCAGCTTCCATGAATAATCTTCTCAAGGCCCTTCTGGACTTCCTCACTCATTGCCTGATCCCAAAAAATCAAGGCCAAATTTTAATTTTAGGTTATAGCAATGTCCACTTCTAGATTAAAAAAAAATCACAATTTTAGTAGTCTGTTGTTATGTAAAAACTACCCCGAAAACCAAGTGGTTAAGGGTACCAGTTTCTGTCCTGGCTGCTCCATTTCCAATCCAGCTCCCTGCTAATGGCCTGGGAAAAGCAGCAGAAGATGGTCCAAATACTTGGGCCCCGCACCCATGTGGGAGACCTCGAAGAAGCTCCTGGCTCTTGGCTTTGGCTAGGCCTAGCCCTGGCCATTGTAACCATCTGGGGAGTGAACCAGAGGATGGAAGATATCTTGATCTTTCTCTCTCCCTATCTCTCTGGTCTCTCTTTCTCTCTGTGGTTAATTCTGACTTGCAGATAAACAAGTCTTTGAAAAAGTTAAAAAAAAAACAAAACAGTGTTTAAACAATCACCACATTTATTGTTGCTCATGATGCTGGGTCAGGAATTGAGGGGAAACCATAGAGATGGCTCCTCTCTGCACCCCTCGTCTTCCACGGGGATTGGGCTTCTTCACTTCCTGGCCTGGTGCTTCAGCTAGGATGGTTCCAGGGGTTACAGCGGAGGTCCAGCATGACTTGCCTGGGGGCCTCTGGGGGCCTCAGTTCTCACTGGTGACTGGAGTCCTTGGTTGCTTTCCTGGAGTCTCAGGGTGTCTCCTTCTCCCAGTGGCTTCTCTGCACCATGGCTGCAGTAGGACAGACTTCTCATATGGCAGCCCTAGGTTCCCAAGAACAAAGAGGAAGGGACTGCAAGTCTTCTGAAGACTTATACCAGAACTCACACAGCACCATGTTTGCCACATTCTACTGGTTCAAGCAAACCAGAGGAGCAGCCTAGAGGGTAGAAGAGGTGGCTAACCAATGGTGTGAACACCAGGAGGAGGGATGATCCATGGCTGGACAATAATATAACAGATTATCACACAGTCTATTGGAGCTGGCAAGGAAGATAAATTCTATTTGCCATTCCTGACCTCTTTCTAGACCTGTTTGCTCTAGTCTGAAGCATATCACAGCTAGAAAACAGATTTGCAGCCATACACAGTAGTGTTGATGCAAGTTAGCTCTGAGGCAACTCACACTGATGTGTGTCCTCTTCACCCCTTCTTTTACCAATAGCCCCACATTTCCCTTGACAAACTCATGTGAACCATTTGAGTTTGCTACTTTCCCTCATGTTGCCCATAGAGCATTTGGAGAAAACTGTTTCAGATTGCCCCAGGCCAACATCAGCTATTAATAGCACTTCCCATTTCTGGAAGGCCAACTGTTTGCACCGAAAACACAGAGCAGAGACACCAGATAACCCCAACCCACAGACGGGGAGCGTTTGTATCTCATCCACTCTAGGGTAGATGGCAAACGAAAGCTAAACTCAGATAAGATGAGAATCTATCTACCAGAAGAGGTCGTGCACAGAATTAATGGAAGGGCTTCTGGGGGTCTCTTGAACCTCCCCAAATTACATTCCAATTTTGTGGGTATTTGTGCATTTTTCTGGGGAGAAGATTAATCAGCTTTCATTAGATTATTTACAGGGACTCTATAGTGGATCAGTGTTGTGGCACAGCGGGTTAAGTAGCTACCGGTGACATTGGTGCTAATTTGTGTCCCCGCTGCTCCACCTCTGATCCAACTCCCTACTAATGTACATGGAGAAAGCAGTGGAAGATCAAGTGTTTGGGACCCTGCCATGTGGGAGACCTGGATATAGTTCCAGGCTACTGGCTTCACTGTGGCCATTTCGGGAGGAAAGCAGGAGATGGAAGATTTCATTGTATCTCCCTCTCCCTCCTCTGTATCTCTGCCTATCAAATAAATAAGTAAAATGGGACTCTATGACCAGAAAAAGCTAAGAACCTGGTCTCCCATACAACTGTGTGATATGCTGTTCCCATTACTCTAAGGCTAGTTTACAACTTTTATTGTCTAAACATCTTCTGACTCCAGGGTGAAGAAGTGTGCACTAGATACAGCCTACATATCAAAGGTGACAGCAGTGCAGCTCTCTGCATTCCTGCCTGGTTCTCGCTGATCCTTATTCTCTGTCTACCTCTTGTCCTTCCTTTCTTTTTCTCCCTATAACCTTCCATTCCAGCTCACCTTCTCTATATTTTACTTTTTAAAATATTCCAGCCATGTACCTTCATGTGATTTTACCTATTTCTAATTTTTACTGACCTGTAATAGATAAAACTTTATAACTGGAAAAAATTGGATTACCTTATAGCACTGGAATATCTTAATCTGAGATGAGAACCAGAAGATCACTATAGAATACTGGTACATGTTTCCCAGTACCTTTGTTGTCACTCAGAGATATACTGCTTTCCTCTTAACAACTGTAAGAATAGGATTGACCTAAGTTGTCATATTACATAATAATGTCAGTAATATTATTTTGATTAAAATTTTCCAGTGATTGCCAGAAACATCATGTGTAGGACTGCAAAATTTTTCTGTTCCTTATTGTGTATATCCCAAATGGGACAGAGAGAGGAGAAAGAATTAATTGTCTCACTATCATGCGGAAATGGAGATATCCGCTAATAGGTATCAACCGTTCCTGCCAATTCAGTTCATTAAGCATCAAATGAACCAGGCACCCAACTAGGTCCAATGGTGGGTACAATGAGGAGTTAAACAGATTGTCTGCCCTCAAGTTGCTCATGGTCTAGTGAGAGAGACAAATAAGCACAGCCATAAATGGGAAGAGGCAGAGGAGGATCCAACTGGAGGTCTCACAAGCTCAGAGAGAAAAGAGGAATGAGAAATTAATTCTCTCTCGCATTTACCTTCAATTCCTTCCAGAACCCTCTGTTCTCAATATTTCTCCCTTGTTGCTTTTCTTAATAAAGAAACCAAAAAGAGTGAAAGTGAAAAAAGGAGAAGAGCTTCTTGCTCTAGGCTTTTGTCTTTTCTTTCCTCTATTTCCTCCAGATGTTTGTCTTCATCTTTCTGTGCTTTGGCCCAGGTAATGGACACTCACTCTTCTTAGCTTCCTCTGCTCTGGTCTTCTGTACTTTCCCTCATATTGACTCTTCCACCCAGAAGGGATGGGCCAGTGCCTCACGGGTCCATGCTCTGTGCCAGGCCCCAGAGATGCAAAGATGAATCCAGAGAAAGCTTGTTTACAAAACGCTCCATCTCCCAAGGATCTATCTCGCCTCCATGCTATGTTCCATTTTTATTTCTCCCTCTCTCTCCTTAGACTATTTTTATTTCCATCTAGACTGCTGTTAGAGGCCTCCTATGAGAAGGAAATTATCTATAATGGAGCAGGAACATTAAAAGCCTCAGTTTCCTTGGAAATTATTGAACTCATGAGGGGTTCACATTGGGTTTTGCATTTTGAGAACTATGTTACAAGAGATTTTGTTTTCCTAACCAGATTATTTTAACATTCGCCCTTTCTGCCTCTTTTCAGATATTGTCTTTAAACTTCAGGCTGTTAGAATATTCTCTGAGCTCCAGTTGGTAGTGGACCATGAAAAAATGTCTTTCCAAACTTCTGAATGTGAATGAAATTCGTCCGAGGTAGGAATTTTGGAAGGAGGGGATACCCACATCTCTGCAAAGCCAACCCAAAATGTGCTTATGGGAGAAGGCATTGCTGGAAGGAATCAGTTAGTCCATGTGACTGCTGGTATACTACCTTAGCTATAGGGAACACTAATAATAGTTACCTGTTTTTCACCATTTATTCATTCACAAAAAATACATTCTAAGCATCTACCTGTAGTAGGCACTAAGCCAGGCACTGGGATTATCAAGGGTTTTATTCACTGTGGGTTACAGTGGGTTGGGTGTTGGGTGAAACAGACAGACCCAGTTCCTGCTCTGGGAGTTTTCAAGGCAGCCAGAATATGGACAATCATGTATGTGCAGTAATTCTAATAAAATGTGCTACATGTTTCGTGGTAACACTCACTGTGTGTTGGGCACTGTAGAAGATGTGCTGTATTCTTTATCACATTTCATGTTCCCAGTGTCCCTGTGAGCTAGGCAGTTAGTCTCCTAATTTTATATGTTAGGAAACCAGGACTAAAAGAATTTGTCTCAGAGCTGGCACTGCAGCGTAATAGGCTAAGCTTCTGCCTATGGCACCGGCATCCCATATGGGCGCTGGTTCATGTCCTGGCTGTTCCTCTTCTGATCCAGCTCTCTGCTATGGCTTAGGAAAGCAGTGGAAGATGGCCCAAGTCCTTGGGCTCCTGTACCAGCTTGGGAGACCCAGAAGAAGCTCCTGGCTCCTGACTTCAAATCAGTACAGCTCCAGCCTTTGTGGCCATTTGGGGAGTGACAGCGGATGGAAGACCTCTCTCTCTGTCTCTACCTCTCTCTCTGTCTATAACTCTACCTCTCAAATAAATAAATAAAAATGTTAAAAATAGAATTTGTCTCAAATCTCAGCAATCTAAACTCATGTCTCATTGATTCAATATCCAGAGTTCTTATCCACCTCCAACAAAATTGAAATGTGGCCCTATGTTTACCATAAACTGTTGTCAGGATTGGGGAAAAAATTAAATAAACAGGAGGGTAGGCATTATGGTACATTGGGTTAAGCTGCTCAGGACACTGGCATCCCAGATAGGAGTGCCTGGGATCAAGTCCACCTCCACTTTTGATCCAGCTTCTTGCTAATGTGCCAGGGAGGCAGCAGATAATGACCTAAGTACTTAGGTCCTTGCTTCCTATGTAGGAACCCAGATAGAGTTCCTGGCTCCTGAATTCCTGGCTGTTGCAGGCATTTGGGGAGTGAACTAGTATATGGAAGATTCTCTCTCTCTCTCTCTCTCTCTCTCTCTCTCTCTCTCTCCTTTTCAAATAAACTAAATAAGTAAACTTTTTTAAAAAAAGAATAGACTAAAATGGGCCATTAACAGTGTCTCAAGGTACTCATCTGCAGGGAGCTCACTTAGAAACATTAGGAATAAAAAACCAAATGCTTTCTAAAGGTCCTTCTGTATTGACTCAAAACATTTTCCAATTCCAGGAGTAAAAAGAATTTCTGCAAAATGAATAAAAATGATGAAGGAATTGTTTTATTTTTAAAAATTTCCTTACTTTCACAAAAGCTATAGTCATATTTTCTGTGCTTTCTCTGATACCTAAGAGTAAAAAGGAAAAATAAAGACTAGCTTCCCTTTTTAAGAAGGAAAAAGAGAGAGACAGAGAGAGGAAGACGGGCAATACATAAAAGTAGAGTGAGAAATCCGATGTCTGCCCAAGGTCAGCAGGCTGAGATCAGACCTAGCCAACCCCCTCTGGAACCCAGCCTCTGCAAATGCTCCACACCTCGCTCCCTGGCGTGTGGTGGGATGCGTCTCTACAGCTGTTCTTATCCACTATACCATTTAGCAGGTCAGAGGGAACTGTCTATTCTTTGACTTTACCTGGGAAGAGTTTTCTGTAATCACAGAAAAAGATAAAAGTTAATTCTTGCAAAAGGAAAAGGCTCATGAAAGTAGGTCTGAAAAATAATCCACTCTGGCAAATCTTGCTTCATAAAGAACTTCCTGCTACATGCTGATCCGCAGTTTGTACGTGATATCAACAACTAGTACATGGACTGTGGCTGGGAATGTTCAGGCTTGGGTTCCAGCTTTGGAAGGACCAATAGGGTCACTTTCTGCAAATCACTTCACATCCTTGGGCCCAGTTTCCATTTCTATAAAGTAAGAGCCTTTGTACTTCATAGCTCTCCTTCCAGCTCTAATTATCTGTGTTTGTATTCCATGGACCCAACTGCATAGTTACTTGTCTTGCTTCTCTTTCCAATAGACACATTCCGCTGGAAAGCTGGCCTCTCTGAGCATTTATAACAAGCTGTATTTATGTCATTAAGTAGGTGGGCCTCTCAACCTTAATGGCCTTTCGTATGCCAGGAGAAGTTTGAGACAGGGAAAAACCAAAGAGAAAAATATAGTTAAAGATGATTTGTGTCACTTCCTGACTTGGGAAAGCAGTGAGAGCCATAACAACTGAAACTAAACAGAAGGACACTAGATATAGCACTATTTCTAATGAGGATAATATTTTTAAAATATTCATCCTCTCTTTCTGTCTCCTTCCTCTAAACCATGCTTCATAACAGCAGCTGCTCCACTTCTTGGGCCCAGAAGTCATAGAAAGACTAAATACCACTGCAGGCGGCAGTAAGTGATGATGATGATGATGATGATGATGACAATGTGTGTGTGTGTGTGTGTGTGGACAGTGAAAAAAACCCTCGCACCAGAGTGGAAGAGGAAAATGAAAGTATGTCCTTCTAGGTCCCAACAAGTTGCAGAAGGTGAGGGGAACAGAGGGGAGGGAAATTAACAGGCAAAGACATGTCCTCTCTCTCTCTCTGTTAAAGTTTATTGCTGCAAAACAAGTTAACGCAAACCCAGCAGCTTAACACAACACACATTTATTCTTTCAGAATCTATGTACATCAGGATTCGCTGGGTGCCCTCTTCGGGGGCTCACAAAACCACAAGCAAGGCGGTAGAATCAAGAATCCATTTCCAAGCTCACTCAGGTTGTTGGCAGTTTGTGTTTCCTTGTGGCATAGAACTGAAGGTCCTGCCTTCCTACTGGCTATTGGCTATTCACTGCCCTTGTATCATCAAGGTCATGCACAGATCCCAGAGGTCACCTGCACTTTCTTGCCATATCGGCTTTCCCAAATGCCCCAACATTAAGTCAGCAAAGAAGTCTCTAGAGTGAGTGTGCCAGCAAGGTTCCCACTTATATAATGAAACATAATCACAGGACTGATACTGCATGCGATTATCATATTCTGTTGGCTAGAAGCAGTCACGGGTCCACCCACACTCAACGTGGGAGTAGGATTTAACAAGGGGAGGAACATCAGGATGTGGGGATCATACTGGATCATCTTAGGGTCTGTCTGCCACAAATGCCACAAGAAAATAAGCCCTTGTCCTTACCTGAGTCTTGAGGAGAGATTGTCCTCACCTCATCACCCAACATGCAGGGGTTGCATCAGAGCCAAGACATGGTTAGGCTCAAAGAGACCTGAGCTGTTTTCTAGTGTCTCCCTTGTTGTGTAGAGACACCTGCGTGCTCTGGAGAAGGGACTGGAGAGGAACTTTACCATAGGCATCATCAAGGTAAAGCAAAATGACCCTGTAACCAGGGACAGCCAAGGCCAGGAAGCAGGTGGTAGCCACAGTCAGTCCTCTGACAGTGCACAGCACCCACTAGATGAAAATATACTCCCAGGTTCTTTCCAGGTTGCAAGAGAAAAATGCTCACGTTTCTAGCAGCAGATGCCAGCAGGGCTGGTGCTAAGAATGTAGGGCAACAGCACAACCCAGAAAGGCCAGCAAGGACTCAGTGAGCAGCCAAAGACCTGCACCAGGACCCCTGGGGCCATTCTGCATCGCCCAGGAAGCACAGTAAACATGCTCACCTACTATCTGCAAGGGGTGGATTCTAAAAATGTGAGCGTTCACCTGTAAAGGACTTTTTAAAACAAAAGGAGACTGACATATTGTTAATTGGTTCATTTAAAGTTCACTTTTGTTTCCTTGCCACCTCAGGGCTGGAGAATCTTGAAGAAAATTCACTCAGTTATAGAGAAATAAAGGAACTACATTGTCTTCCCGCAATTGGATTGTGTGAGTAAATTTGAAGTCTTGCTACACCTGCCTTGTAACAGACTCCATACACATATGCTTTCATAGAGTTCTCACAGAATCCTATGAGGCAAGTGTTATTATATTCCCATTCTACAAATGAAGTTGAAACTCTGAGAGGTTAAGAAATATGTGTGAAGTCACATAGCTGGTAAGCGGAAATGTTAGCACAGAATCCAGGATTGTCTGCTTCTGATGGTTACTTTCTCCCAGGCTGTACCTCTGCATTAGTCAGAGTGGGCCAACTGCTGTAACAAGCATTCCTCAACCCCCCATGGCATAGCCCCAGAAACTGTGATTCTCACTCATTTCATAGGCCCATGGAAGTTAGTGGTACGGCTTTGCTCTACACAGTCATTCAGAGACCCCTGCTCCTTCTGTTCTCTGACCCCACTTCCTTGTAAGCTCTCAAAGTCCTCTCCATTCAACCAGCGAATGCAGGAGGAGAGACAGTGAAAGGTTTCACTGGAGGCTCCATGGGCCAGGTCTGGAAATGGTACGCATCACTTCTGCCAACATCCATTGGCCAGAAGTCAGTGACATGATTGCCACCTAATTGCAAAGAAGGCTTGGAATTGTTACTAGGCATGTGCCTAACAAAGCAATGGGATTTGATGGACACATGGTATTCTTTGCCACAACCCCATTACCTTGCAATCTGAAAGAAAAATGAGGGCTCTTCAAAATGTTCATGAAAACTGCATCTCATTAAAAAACTGCACATAGATTTTTGCACTGAAATGAACTTATCTTTTAATTCCATTCTTCATGAATTTTTGAAGTATGTTTATGTATGTTATCTTTGTCAACCTCCTTACTCCAAAGAGTCAGATTTTCCTTTGATTAAATATGAAGATAAAATTTAGAAAATTAGCCTGATAATGCAATGGTCAAGATAATAGGCACAGTGAGAGAATTTTAGGTTGTCTTCGTGGTCCTCTACATTTTGCTGTGAATTATCTACAATCTGCTTTGGTTCCATTCCAAGAAAACCAACAGCTGAAGCCCATGACTGGCATATCCTCTGGGTTTTCTACAGGAAGAAAGTGAGCTATGGCTGATTTCTAGCTGCTTAGTTGAAATCATAGCGTGACCTATCTATGTGATGTATCTATGGCTAGAATGGTAGATTTCCTATGGGAGGAAAAATCCAAGACAACATGGTTGTTTTACTACAGTCTTGAAGAGGCCCTAATTGCCTTGGCATACATCATTCAGAAAACTGAGAATAGTAATTACAATAACATCATAGCTTAAAGTAGGAGTTACTATGTCATATTGAATTTTGTTCTCCCAGGGCTAGTATACATTAGATAAGTGTTTATTGATTTGATCAAACCAATAAGTTTCTTATAATGGTAACTACAGGAAGATTGCCTTAACAATGCATCACTTGATGGAATAAAGACAATATTTTGTCTTTTATAAGCCACGGATGCCATGAAATAATGTGATACTTGATAAATGCATAAATAGGATAAACAGCTGTCCACTTGGGAATGGTGGCCATGTGTCCCTGACTCAGGATAAGATTAAGTGATATCCAGCTGTGCTTTCTGGTGTCCTCCAGAATTTGATGGAGGAGCCGCAGAGCTCATGGCTCATGGAGATGGAACAGGGGGCATAAAACCGGCTTGGTCTCCTACCCTACATTCAATCACAGCAGTTCCGTCTTGATCTTGTGTGTGTTTAGGGCTACCATATAAAATCTGGAGAAAGAATATGAAGGTTAAAGACATCGGTAAGCCCCTGGAGTCAAGCAATTTGTTTTCTTAGGTTCCTAATTCTGCCTGTCTCCCTGGGCTTGAGAAAGAAAAACCAGGCAGGTGAGAAGGGGCAACTCAGAGTCTACCTTCCTCAAAGACAATTTGTAGAGTGGCAAGAGGTGCACAGACCTGAGATCAGAATATGGATCTTATTAGGAATGTACAATGATAGACTGCCACTGCAGGGTGATTGTGAAGAATATGGAAGACCGCAGATTTAAAGGGCAGACAATACGTTGAGGTGAGTGGGAGTATGGGGTGTAATTACATGTTTCAGGATTCTACCACTTCCTAGCTGGTTAACCGTGGGCAAGCTAGGTAACTTCAATGATTAGCAGTCTCCATATTTATAAAATGGGTTTTGTAACAGCACTTGCCTGAGTTTGTTGTAAGGATTGACTGAATAGACATCTATAAAGCAATTAGCACAGGGCTTTATTTATAGTCAATGACAATCATTGCAGATAATTGCAGTCATGTTGATGATAGTGGCTCCATAAGAGTATCTGTCCCGTCAGCTAGTGACATCACAGCCTTCATAACATCATAGCACATCACTCACATGTGCGAAGTGATGCTGGGGGTAAGCAAACATGCTACACTGGTAGTCATATGAAAGCACAGCACATAACATACTACTTGATAATGATTATAAAGGACTCTTATGGTTGATGTATTTACTATACTGTACTTTTTGTTACACTAGAGTATACTCCTTCTATTTTTAAGTACACCTCATACTTCCTATGTTTCCCATGTCTCTTGATTGTATTATTTTCTGTTGTGCCTGATTTAATCTAAGTCTTATTCCTCACAACCATAGTAGCAATAGGACATACTTTATAGGTGTAGCCTAGATGTGTAATAGGCTGTACCATCTAGGTTTTGTAAGTAAACTCTATCATGTTTGCACGATGACAGAATTGCCTAACAATGCAGTTCTTAGACTGTGTTTCCATCATTAAGTGACACATAATTGTGTTAATAAAGTTCCAGGCATAGATTCAGACACACAGAAGACATTCAACACATTATAGTTGGGATAACTTTGGCATAAGATATCCTCTCAGAGGGGCCAGTGTTGTGGCATAGCAGGTAAAACCTCTGCCTACATCCCAATGTGTGACAGTTGGTGTCCTGGCTGCCCCACTTCCAATCCAGTTCCCTGCTAATGGCCTGGGTAAAGCAATGGATATGGCCCAAGTGCTTGGGCCCCTGCCACCCTTGCCCCTGGCTTCAGCCTGGCCATGCCCTGGCTGATGTGGCCATTTGGGGATTGATGAAATAGTGGAAGATTTCACTCTCTCTGTCTCTTCCACTCTTTCTGTAACTCTGACTTTCAAATAAATAAATAAATAATGGGGCCGGCACTGTAGCATAGCTGGTAAAGCTGCTGCCTGCAGTGCCGGCATCCCATATGGGAGCCAGTTTGAGACCCAGATGTTGCACTTCCGATCCAGCTCTCTGCTATGGCCTGGGAAAGCAGTAGAAGATGGCCCAAGTCCTTTGGAACTTGCACCAGCGTGGGAGACCTAAAAGTTCCTGGCCCCTGGCTTCAGATCAACACAGTTCTGGCCATTATGGCCAACTGGGGAGTAAACCAGCAGGTAGAAGACATCCCTCTCTCTCTGCTTCTCCTTCTCTCTGTGTAACTCTGACTTTCAAATAAATAAATAAATCTTTTTTTAAAAAAAGTAAATAAATATATAAATCTTTAAAAAAAAAGCCTCTCAGAGCAAAAATAAAGTGAAGAGGCCATAAGTTGGTAATATATAGTGATGGATGGTTTTCTTAAAGCATTGAAGATGAGTAGAAAACTTCATGAGTTAAAAAGCAAAACAGTTGGGTTGATCATGGGCTTGGGGACTGTGATAGTGAGCAGGAAGACGCCTTCAATGCTTGAACATAGCATACTACTGTGCAAAGCAAAAAGCTAAGCAACCTGGCATGAGTCAGTAGGCCTCATTCTAAAAGCAGGGCTCTGTCTTCAGGCAGACTCCTTCAAACTACACACGGAACACAGAAGCCAACTAATGCAGAGATCACCTTATCAACTGCATGCACCCCCATCTTGTGCCTGTCCAGCTCACGGCCAGATTCATACAGGCCAGAGAGACAAGGAATGCCAAGAAAGAAGGGCCAGGATTTTAGCTTTTCAAACTGGCTTCCATATATCAATAAACAGGCAAGTGGGCAGTTTTGCATTAAGTAGTAGATGAAGAGAATTGTCCATACTTAGCTCATGCCCTTAAGCACCTCTGGATCTAATACCCACCAGGGAATCTTTCTCCTAGGTAGTCCATCAGGCAATAAGATCAGACGGCAAGTTTGCAAACTTATGTTTTATCTTCTTATTATATAAGCCAATTCCCTCACATTATCCATTAGAGGCAAAAGAAGAAAAAAAACACTATACAGTAACTTTTAAAATCCAAACTCATTAATTTCTCAAATAAATAATTTAGATCTCAGATATGAAATCATTTGGAAAAGAGCTTCTACATTAAGTAATTTCATTCTATACTTTTCAACACCAATGGATGCTACTATCTCACAAAACCTAATGCTTATTCCATCTACAATGTGACTTCCTGTACAACCAATCAAAAGGAGAAAGCAGGGCCTAATGGTAGTGCTGGATTCCCTGCCAATTCTAAGGGAAAAAGGGTAGACAAGGGTCAGCTGTAGCCAGGTCAATCCTTTCAACATAAGGAAGTAACTCCTTACGAATAAATCGTCAAAACTGAGATGTTAATCTAGTAATGTTATCTAGATGAAATGGACTACCTGTCTCCAAAACACTTGAGTACAACAGGATGAATCTGCCAACAAAGTCATGGTGGCTGTACTTTAATCTGACTTAATCTGTCTTAATTGTCATTAAATGCCAACTGTGTAGGTGAGCACATCAACAACAAGCATGTCACATGTGTGTACAGCACCGCAGTGGCCAAATCACGATTCACTGTCTACTGTGTGACATTGACTCATCTCTGCCCCTCCACTTACTAATTCATAAAGTGGGAATGACATCACTTATCTCACAGGCTTTGACAAAGGCTCTCTCCCTTGAATACAATTTTATTGTTTTTAAGGATTTATTTATTTTTTGAAAGGCAGAGTCACAGAGAGAGAGAGGGAGAGATAAAGAGACAGAGAGATCTTCCATCTGTTGGTTCACTCCCCAAATGGCCATATCCGAAGCCGGGCTGATCTGAAGCCAGGATCCAGGAGCTTCCTACAGGTCTCCCATACAGGTGCAGGGGCCCAAGCACTTGGGCCATCTTCCACTGCTTTCCCAGGCCATTAGCAGGGAGCTGGGTCAGAAATGGAGCAGCCGGGACTTAAACTGGAAGTACCACAGGCAGAGACTTCACCTACTATGCCACAGTGTGGCCCCTTGAGTACAAGTGTGGTCAGCCTTCTCAGAGCCCTCTGTTTGGCTGGGGCTGACCTTGAGACCCTCTCTGTCCTTGTAGAATACATTTTGAGCAAGAATCCTGATTCACTTCACCAAAAGTCATGCACCCTCCCTCAGTATCTGATCACCCTGCTCTGCCTTCAGCAATAATCTTATCACTTTGGGTTATCCTGGAAATTGTTTTATCCCCATGTTCCTGCTCCTTCATTACAAATCTCCACTTGTCTTTGCTGGAGTCGGTTGAATTGAGTCCAATCTCTCTGCTCCACTCCAAGACCCCAGGTCCGTGATCCCTGTAACTATTGTCATGGTCCCTCTTGAATAAAGTCTGATTTATTCTTAACAAATGTCAGAATACTTTTTTCTTTAACAGGATGAAGTGAAGATTAAATTATTTCATCCAGCAATAGAACTTAATCCAGTATCTGACCTGTGTGTGTGTGTGTGTGTGTGTGTGTGTGTGGTTGTGTGTGATTACTGCCAGCTGAGGCAGCATGAGTTGTTTAAAGAAGCACTATTATAACCTCTCTTACACCTCATCTTTAGGAGTCTCTCCAGGTCCTCCAGACAAGAAAAAGAACAGTTTTCACATCAGCTGATGCGTCCCTTCTCTACAGCCTCAGAATCTAGAGTGCACCAGACTTGTTCTCAAGTCCCAGTTCTGCCCATTATTATTATTACCTGTGTGACCTTGGGCAAAAAGCTATAGCTTCTGAAGTCTCCATTTCCTTTGGTTAAAATGGGGATAACAGTAATAACTTTCCAGAAAGAAGTTGTGAGGATGAAACAAATCTATAGACAAGGCACTCAGTGAAGTCAGTGGTAGTGTTAGTATCGATATTATAGTACTCAGCTCGTCTCTCTGGCTTCAAGATCCTCTTTGAAATAACAGACTAGATTACTGAAGATTCTTGTCAAGATTAACAATTTTAAAACTTCTGCACCTATTGCCACTTTACAGATGCAAAAACTGAGTCACATCTCCTGATTAACAATCTTCCCCAGCTCATTACCCACATAACTAGACTCTAAATACTTTATCCTGTTTTAATTTACAGGCCTACCAAAGGCCCAGGCCTTTTGAATGTCCAACTGGTATGTTAATTATGGGAAATACCAGAATCCGTGGCTTAGAGACAAGTTCTCATTTACTCTGTTCCCTGGCACTGGGAGCCCTCTCGTCTTGCCTTCAGAACACCAACTTACTTTCCAAAGCCCACGAAACCAAAGCCAGATGGCAGTGCCACCCGCTCCCTGCCGCCTCAGGCCCTCCCAACCATGCCAGCCCTCAGAGCTCCATCCTCTAGGCTCCGTCTCCAGCTCCTAACCCCCCTCCCCTCTCTCAGGGCTCAAACGTGGCCCAGAAGAAAGCCTTCCTTTATACAGCTTCCAGAAACACATTCTAAACCCTTTTCTGGGCCTAAGCACTATCAGTCAGGAACAACAGGTTCACTCCTTCCTTATCAGATGTAAATGCCAGTCTTATATTTGAAAGAAATCATTCCTGTATTCACCAGCATATCATTTTTTCCTTTGCTTGTTTTCATGGTGATGGCACTTTGTACACTTTGGTGGGACATTTCACAGCTCAATCATCAGCTTGTTTGACCTCTCGCCCCATAACAGGGCAACACAGGAAAGTTGGGGCACCACAATGCCAGCAGTTCCTAGAGGCAGCTGTGTACTAACTGGCCTGAGTCCCTGTGTCCTGTGTTGCCTGCTCTGCTACTTGACCTCATGACTTGATAGGTTAGCACCATTCGCAGGAAGTCAGACTTGCTCTACGGAGCAACTCAGTGGAAGAGGTTTGAGGAAGACTGGGCTGGTGGGTACTCATAGAAGAGTGAGGATGCTGGGTGCAGACAACCTTAAAAATCCTCAGAGCTGAAGATTGGGATCATTTTCAAGGGCAGATGCACTTATTAACCCTGACGGGGGGAATCAATGAAGTGACAGCCATCAATCAGGTCGTCCTCAGTTCCTATGAGGCAAAGAGAAGATGAGGAGACAGATGGTTATATGATTCTTGAACTAAGTCTGCCTGGTTTATGCCACAAGGAACTCCATGGCCCTCTATTTTCTTGAACAGTGCACAACTCTTGGCTTTGAATTTTCACAAATACTTTCAATTTACTCTAATTTTTCAGGAAAAAAAAGTGGTAGGCCTGCTGGGATCAAAGGCTTTTCTTTAGGTTATGTGGCCAGTTAAGCACAAGAAAGGATAGGACAGCTGACTGCTGACCCCTCCCCAGGCCCTGTCCCCCTGTGGTCGTTGTGCCTGCTCTGTGCAGGATCAGGGTTGGCACTGGCCCCGGACACTGAAGCGAACCAACTCCCATTCCCTCCTGCAAGGAACCGGTCACCTTGACAGGGAAATGGATTTTGCTAGGACACCAGCCAGAGTCTTGGAAGCCTTCATTTTTCTCCTCCAAGTATTCGTCTCCCATAGAGTCCAGCAATCTGCCTAGTGTAGCAGAAAGCCATGTCCATTTTTATTTGGAGCTGTTTAATACATATTACCAGCAGGCCAAGCACTATTCCACAGGACCCAAGAGGCTTCCTCCCCACTTTGGACTGATTTATGCTGAAACAATTACATACCCTGGAACTCCTCTCCTGGAGTTGGCTATGGGGGCCACCCCACGGGACCCTATGATAAGTGCAAGGGTGTCTAAGGTGAGATACCACCCTGCCAGATGAGCCCTAAGCAGGCTTGCAACAGACATGACTAAGGTTTCCATGCACTGTGGCAAGAGGTAAGAGGGGCTAAAGGCACCCAGGAAGCTCTGTACTCACAAGGAACTGGTTCTCCCATTCACAGACACTCTTGGGGCCCTCTGAGGGACACCACCCAGGCCCTTGGCTTGTGCCATTATCTTGGAGACAGATCAAGTCACTTTGGTCAACCAGAGTGTTTCTGCTCCTACAGTATGAATCGGGTTCTCATTAAGAATCCATTGTGTCAGTTCTCAGACTCCTTATCCCAAATTTCCCTGTTATTATAATTACATAATTTTGGTCAATATTATATAACCTGCTGAAATTTGAGTTGAGGGGAAGAAAAGGGCTGTTTCACTGAAAACTAAGTAGAGCCGGCGCCGTGGCTCACCTCCGCCTTGCGGCGCCAGCACACCAGGTTCTAGTCCTGGTCGGGGCGCCGGATTCTGTCCCGGTTGCCCCTCTTCCAGGCCAGCTCTCTGCTGTGGCCAGGGAGTGCAGTGGAGGATGGCCCAAGTGCTTGGGCCCTGCACCCCATGGGAGACCAGGATAAGTACCTGGCTCCTGCCATTGGATCAGCGCGGTGTGCCGGCCGCAGCGCACCGGCCGCGGCAGCCATTGGAGGGTGAACCAACGGCAAAGGAAGACCTTTCTCTCTGTCTCTCTCTCTCACTGTCCACTCTGCCTGTAAAAAAAAAAAAAAGAAAGAAAGAAAGAAAGAAAGAAAGAAAGAAAGAAAGAAAGAAAGAAAGAAAGAAAGAAAGAAAGAAAGAAAGAAAACCAAGTAGAGTGCCTTGGAAACACTTGGGAAAGGCAGTTGTAACAATTATTGTTGCCCTATGAGGTGTGGGCAAGACAATCATGGAGGACTGGGACAATATAATCAAAGGCAGAAATGGTCCTGCCTTCAGATTTCTTCAGGGGCATCTTGACTTCTGCCTTCTGCATTCAGAGTTGTTGAGTTGTGAGTGTGGTTAATGCAAAATGATGGAGTGAACTCTGATCGATGAGTTCTCCCTTGAAGAAGACTTACCCCATGTAATATTAAAGATAATAGAAATAATCGCAAGATCACATTTATTAAGATAAAATTTGAAAATTAAGATATAAGTGCATCTTGTCTACGATTCTCCTCTTCAGGTATTCTCTTCTTTCCAGCAAACCAGCTTAAAAGTGGGCTGCTTCTGTGATAGCAGATAAAAACATCAACTTACCCAGAGAGTGAATTAGACAAAAGGCTGTGCTGGCCCGAGCCTGATGCCTTCATTTTGGTGCTCATGGAGTCTTTGTTTTGCAGTCGTCTGTTTATGGAGTTTACTGATATCCTGGAGCCTTGAGAGAAAGGCGTCAAGTCAGCAGACAGGGTGTGGTGAGGACCAAGCTGGATGACAGCACTTCCAAGGCTCGTGTGCCTGGAGCTCCATCCTCCAACCCCATCTGACATTTTCCCTCCAATTTCCAGCCCAGCCAGACTCCACTCCTCCAAAACTCTCCCTTCCCTGTGCCTTGGGGACCCCAGCTTTGTGCTGTCTCCTCTGCCTGGACTCATCTGCTCTCCCTCCATGTGTCCAAAGCCTTCCCACCACACTGCAGACACATCCCCATTGTCTCTGCCGCGCTCCCACCAGGCAGGTACAATCTACTTCTCCCTACCCTCAGACTTAGTGTTTGTTGCTCTTTTATGGAATTTATTGTGTTCTAACTTTTAAGTGTCTTACCTTAAACGTAACTCATTTCCTAATTTGCAAAGCCACATAGCCCAATGACCAAGACTCGTTCTTTTTAGTATTTCTACACTGTCTAGCCCAGGGTCTTATTCATAAAATCTACCTGCTACTTTGATTACTAAAATATTCCATGTAAAGATTAGCTAAGTATAACAGATGATCAAGAAAACATATTTGATCAATTATAAATGTGTTTCCTTATCCATAAGAAATATTTTGGTTTGACTACAAAAATCTCAAAACATCTTTTATTCACCAGCTAGCTTGGAAGTGATACAATACATTCTGCTAAAAGGAAAATTTTTTGGAAGTTTTATTTGTTTAGGAAAATTACATTCTATGGAAATTCTCTTTCCTGTTGAAAAACATCTGGATATAAAATGAGAGAAACTAAGTTTTTCCTCATATTTCTAGAAATATGGTTCTTCTGGGGATTTTGCTTATCCTCACACACCCAGAAAGTAGAGGTAGGGACAGTGGAGAAGATGATACCTGTTTGGAAATTTTAGAATCTAAAAGTATCATTTTTCCAGTCACACTATAAGGATTGTGAGGCCGCCTCATCACAACCTAGGCAACTGCAAATGAGAATGGCTGTGATTCCAAATCATCATAGCCTTTAGCCCTATGAACCAAATACATTCATAGGAAACCAAAATGGCATATCCCTGAAACACAATTTTCAAAAAAAAAATCACAACGCAATAATCATGCTCTTTAGATTGTTAATGAGACATAATTGGTGGCCATATTGATCCAGGCTCTGCACAGCTTTTGCTAATGTCCATCACCGGGTGAGCCACAATGCCTGGGAGGAAGTTAGTTCACCTGCCTCTTAGAGGAATTGGAGGGAAGCAGAGTCACTCTCCAGAGATCCCGGGCCAGGGGATCTGACATCCCAAGTTAAGGTCCAGATCTCTCCTTGTGAGCTGTGTGACTTCGACTGGCAGAGCTTTGCTTTCCTCTGCTGCTAAATGGGAAAATGAACATACACAAGGACAGTTCAAAAATTTCATGGAAATTTTGTATTCAAAAATTAATTTATTTTGGTGCAAAAATGTTGAAATCCATGCATCATTTCCCATAATACAATTTTTCCATGAATTTTTTTAACATGTTTAGCAGGGTTGTGATGAAAACTACGTGGGATACAGTAGGTAAAATGTCTAGAAGGTAAAATATCTAGATAAAATATGTAGAAGATTTCTATGGACAAACTAATGAATTCCTTACTTCGATTCATACTCTTTGCTCAGAGAGCATTGCACATTCATTTCATTTGTGCTCTATGCTCTGTGTGAGAGAAGTAAGGCAAGTTTTACAGACTGAACTGTGTGAAGTAACTAAGCGTTGACCACTTTGACCTACAAAAATGTATTACGGATCCACCTAACTTTATCTCTATTTTATAGGTGAGGAAACTGTATACCCAGTTGATCTGCCTCTCGGGCCAAGGTGTTTTCTGTTTAGGCAAGTGGCAGATCACCGAAGGGTTGTTCAAATGGAAAAAAGAAACACACCAAATACACATGGGCAAAGACTATGAGTAGACATTTTGCAGAATAAACACAAATTGCCAATAAATGCAAAAACAAACACACTTACCAGTGATCAAAGTATATGAATTAAAATCAGGTGCCTTTCTTCTCATCAAATTAGAAAGTTTCAAAGGTTCTTCTTCAGTCTTAGAGAAAGTACTGGAAAATGAGTATGCTCATGCATGCATTATGGAAGTGGAAAACAATACAAATTTTCTGAAATCAAGTGAGGTATGCATTAAAACCCAAAAACTAATTCAAGAATCAATGTCCAAAAATGTATCTAAAATCATACATAAAGATTAAATAATATAAAATATAAGTAACCTAAATGTCCACAATAGACATTAAATAGACTCAACAATGCCCATATATAATGTGGGTTCTGGATTATTAAAAATCATACTTTAAAAGATTATATAATGACATGAGAAATTTTACATACTATATTAAGTAAATTAGTAGGTTTAAATGATATATATGTTCAATATGGTTTCAATTTAGTAATTATATATATATATATATATATCCTCAGGCATTAAAAAATCCAGGGAGAAATACACAATCATTTTATCAATTATTCCCACTGGCATAATGAATTGTACATTTCTTTTTCTTTTTCATATTCTGTTATATGATCTTCATTTTCCTTAACAAACATATGTTTATCATCAGGAAAAATGTTTTGCACAATGTTAACATTTCTAAGTTGAAAGATTACTTTAGCCAAAAGAAATAATTTTCCTAGAGAAAAAAGCTAATCATAATCTCCACACATCATCTCACCAGATGAAACATGATTTTGATGTGCTAACATATGCAAATATTGTTGTCAAACACACCACTAAAATCAGAGTTGTTGACCCTGGCTTTGTCCATATTCAGAACACTATTATACCCACACAGAAATCATCAATGAGATGTGACAGGTGGAGAAAGATAAGGACATGAAATTTAATACCAAACAAACCAATATCCAGTGTGATCAGAGTGTTAAACACAAGGAACCTCAGTTCAACAAAGTGAAGATATAGGAGTTAGTAAAAAACAAGAAGGCCAAGCAGTTTGGGAGGCCTCAATTACAGAATAGAAATGACTATTGGGCCAGTGTTGTGGCATAATGAGTCAAGTCACCACCTACAATGCTGGCATCCCTTATAGGTGTCATTTCAAGTCTCAGCTGCTCCACTTCTGATCCAGCTCTCTGCTATGGCCTGGGAAAGCAGGGGAAGATGGCTCGAGTGCTTGGGCCCCTGTACCCATGTGGGAGACCTGGAAAAATCTCCTGGCTTTTAGTTTCAGCCTGGCCCAGCCCTTTGCAGTTGAGGCCACATTGGGAGTGAACCAGCAAATGGAAGATCTCCCTCTTTATCTCTCTTTCAAATAAATAAATATCTTTCAAATAAATAAATAATTCTTTCAAATAAATAGATTTTTCAAATAAATAAATAAATCTTTCAAATAAATAAATAGATGTTTCAAATAAATAAAATAAGTCTTTATAAAAAAAAGAAATTACCATCTATTGAAAATGCAAGCTTTGTGAAAAGGGCAGAATGCTCTAGATTGCTTCTATAGTGGCCATTTGTTTCTCAATTTCCCTTCTTTTCATCCCTTATGCATTCTGTAATAACATAGCATAATCTGTAACAACATAGCATAATCTGGGCAGTTATGGTAGAGCTAATATATCCACAAATTACTGTCACCAAAAACATACAGCAAGGCCGTTGTTTTCATCTGCACCTACTTAATAGACTCCTTCACCCCCCTACTCATGGTGCTGGGATTAGAGGTGGGTATATGAGTCAATCAGACCAATCAACCTTTCCTGGTATTTTACTGAAGTTAAAATACCAGTATACACTCAGCATAATGTTTTCCAAATTCCTAACAGGGATCACTTTTCAGTGTAATAAGCCAATCCCAAAGGGACAAATACCACTTGTTCTCCTTGATAGGTGACAACTAACTGAGCACCAAAAAGGAAACCTGTTAAAGTGAAATGAACACTATGAGAAACGGTGACTTGATCAGCCCTCATCCTGACTGTTGATGAGCAACTTGATATGTTATCCCTCTTAGTATTTTTTTTGTTTGTTCTACTTAATACTTTTGGTTGAATACTGTAATCAATACACAATTACTCTTAAGTGCTGAAACTTAACTGAAAAGTGATCACTGTTAAATATAAGAGTGGGAATAAGAGAGGGAAGAGATGTGCAATTCGGGACATGCTCAAGCTGACTTACTTCAAACGGTAGAGTTAGAAACATACCAGGGGATTCCAATTCAATCCCATCAAGGTGGCATGTACCAATGCCATCTCACTAGTCCCAGTAATCAATTTCTGTTCACAATTGATCATAATGATAGGACTAAGAACCAAAGGGATCACATAAACAAGAACAGTGTCTGCAAATACTAGCTGATAGAATAAAAAACATGGGAAGTGAGATATACAGCAGACCCATAGAATGGCAGATGTCCTAAACAGCACTCTGGCCTCAGAATCAGCCCTTAAGGCATGTGGATCTGGCTGAAAAGCCCATGAGACTATTTCAGGCATGGAAAGCCAAGACACTCTGGGGAGAAAAAAAAAAAAAAAAAAAAAAAAACCTAAATGAAAGATCTCTGCGAGTGAGATCCCAGTGGAAAGAATGGGTCATCAAAGAAGGAGGTACCTTTCTCTGAAGGGAGGAGAGAATTTCCACTTTGACCATGGTCTTGTCTAAATATGATCAGAGTCAGTGAACTCAGGGGGCTTCCATAGCCTTGGCAGCTCATGACAAGAGCCTAGGGTGATTTCTGAGGCCATAAACAAGAGTGTCAATTTGTTAAGTCAACAACAGGAGTCACTGTGCACTTACTCCTCATGTAGGATCTTTGTCCTTAGTGTGCTGTACATTGAGATTTAATGCTATAACTAGTACTCAAACAGTATTTTTCACTTTATGTTTCTGTGTGGGAGCAAACTGTTGAAATCTTTACTTAATGTATGCTAAACTGATCTTCTGTATACAAAGAGAATTGAAAATGAATCTTGATGTGACTGGAAGGGGAGAGGGAGTGGGAAAGGGGAGGGTTGCGGGTTGGAGGGACGTTATGGGGGGGAAGCCATTGTAATCCATAAGCTGTACTTTCGAAATTTATATTCATTAAATAAAAGTTTGAAAGCAAAAAAAAAAAAATACCAGTATAATTACTTGAGATGAGCAACAGTCATTTTGCTTATTCATGAAGAGAAGCTACCTGAGAATTAAGCCAAGCTGTTGTGCCAAGAAAAGAGGGATGGTAAACATTACTTGAAGTGCTGAATCCAACTACTTCTGACCTAGATCTTGCACATGAACTTCCCAGGTACCTGAGAAAATTAATAACTTTTAAAAAATCATTATGTTTCCATTACTGCAACTGAGATATTCCCAACTAATATAGCTCTCTCTCCTCTGTCTTTCTAGTATTATGACTGATGCAGGAGTCTTTGTCCCTGATAAAAGAACTACCAGGTCCAGGAAAGAGGTCTTATTATTCATTTCTCCTTTAGCCAATAGCATGATGATACTTAGTGGACTAACAGTTGTGTGGGAACTGGAGCAAAGGAGTTGACCTTGATTTATAGGTTAAAGCTAGCCTTTGTGGTTCCATGAGCTCCACCTCAGTTCACCTAGGGATTAAATCAGACAGGGAATTAAAGTCCTACCCTAGCTGTTAATAAAATATCTATTCCTGGGGCTGGCGCCACGCCTCACTTGGTTAATCCTCCACCTGCGGCGCCGGCATCCCATATGGGCGCCAGGTTCTAGTCCCGGTTGCTCCTCCTCCTGTCCAGCTCTCTGCTGTGGCCCGGGAAGGCAGTGGAGCATGGCCCAAGTGCTTGGCCCCTGCACCCGCATGGGAGACCAGGAAAAGGTACTTGGCTCCTGGCTTCAGATCAGCGTAGCTCCAGCCATTGCAGCCATTTAGGGAGTGAACCAACGGAAGGAAGACCTTTCTCTCTGTCTCTCTCTCTCACTGTCTGTAACTCTACCTCTCAAATAAATAAATAAATAAATCTTTAAAAAATATCTATTCCTTGGGAAAATAGTAATAGTTACCACAGAATGATGTAGAAGAGATTCTAGTACCCACCCCCATCCCTAGTTCTCTCTTACTCCTAGACACACAGCTAATATGCATTCTCCCTTGAAGTCAGATGTGATGCTAGGACTAAGTCCAGCTAACAGAATGTGGGCAAAAACACATCTTGTTTATTCATTCTGTAGTTATTTCTGGGCAGCTAAAATAGTATCCAGGGTTGAGATCAGGTCATGGAAAAGAAGTAAAGGATTCATTTTCCGAATTTCTATATAAGTGATAAAGGTGGCATTATTTCAATTCAAAAATGATGGAAAGGAGTTCCTGATACCACTTCTGCCATGGTCAACAGTGTTCCAAGAGTCTGGTGGCAGGGGTACACACACATACATCTGCCTGGGGAGGGGAGGAGAGGATTGCGAAGGCCCAGAGCCAGACAAAATCTAACACAAGCATAAGCTATGCATGGGATCTTGCTAGATTGTAGCCACCATCTCTACCATCAGCCATTTCTACTAAAGGATGAAGTATGTGTTCGTTCCCATAGTGCCAAGCACTGAGTGGGCACTGGGACCACAAAGAAGGTGAAGACAGTCTCTTCCCCCTCAGTAAGGTTACATAGGAGGGCTTCTGGGAGCCTAGGGAAGGGCTTGAGACTCCCAGGAAGCTGTCACAGGAGAGGTTATTGGGGCTGAGTATACGACCACTTTGGACACAGGTGTGTAGAAAGCACTCCACATGCACAGCAGACATCTAGAGGCAGAAGCGAGTGTGGCACAGGCAGCAAATGGCAACATCCTCTGTGCAGCACACTGGACCGTAGGTAAGCTCAGTGGAGTGGTAGAGAGAAAGGACCGCAGGACACATGGGAAATGGAATGCTTTCCACAACATGAGCTGACATCGGAGAACTGAGAGATCATCACACGGACAGTGCCGCAGGCCTTCATTCATTGAGCAGAGATTGCTTACGCCCCTGCTGTCTGCTGGGCACTGTTCTGAGTGTTTGGAATGTATCAGTGAGCAAATCAGACATACCTTCTGTTACGGAGTTTACATTCTAATGCAGACACAGGCAAGTGGCACTACACAGAATGAACGAGCAAACTTTCTAATAAGGCAGCTGATAAGCCAGAAACACAGAGTGAAGGAGGGCAAAGGGGATGACAAGTGCTCAGGACTGGGAAGGTCAGGGCAGCCAGACCCAGTGAGCAGTGAGATTTGAGCAAAGACTTAGAAGGGGTACAGGAGTCGGTCAAGCTGGTAGCTGGGAGAAGAGCACCTCCAACGGCCTAAGTTTAGAGGAACAACAAGAAGACCAGAGAGTCAGGAATAAAGTGAGCACTGGGAGAGGAGCAGGGCAGGAGGTCAGAGAAGTGGTAGAGTGCTGGATGGTGTGTCGCCATATAGGCCACTGTAGAAACTCCGGCTTTTACATGAATTCACTGGGAGTCAAGCCCCAGTGAACTGTCAAGCCCCAGGGACTGCCCCAGGGAAGAGTAAGAATTGGCAAGAGAGGTGCTGCAGCAATATTCGAGTGGAAAAGGGGACATGACACACTGAAACTGGCTTCAGATGGGAGCAGAGAGAGTTCATCTGGACAAAAAGGCTTCCAGGCAGAGTCTGTGGTACACATGGGAGTAGGCAGGTGCACACGGGGCAGGATTTTCCCTTGTGATTGCTTGAGTTTTCACAGTGAAGTTGGAAATAGGGTTGTCAGTTGATTGAGAATCGGGGAGAAGAAAATCAGTGAGCTTGGAGAATGGAAGGAGCAGGAGCTCAGTAGAGGCAGCATTCATGCCTGGCAGCATAAAGGGCCCACTGGAGGCGCAGCACTGTGAGTTTGCAGAGAGACAAGTCTGTGTGCCTTGTGTTTATCTCAGTTGTACTCAACCGCACTGATGGAAGAGGAGGAGAGTTGGATTTAACCAAGAGGATGGTTTTACCAAAAGGAGTTTAAAGAAATCAGAGTGGGTCAAGGGTGTTGACAGCATAGAGTGGGATGTGATTATGAGGACTGAGCATGGAATTTAGATCTAGTGAGGAGAAGAATGAAGACATCGAAGGGGAAAGGGCCAATGAAAAGGAAGAAGAATCGGTGGAATGTATTTCAGTAGCCCAGGGACTCCAGGTTGAAGAGAAAGAGCTGGAAATACAGGAAGTGGGGAATGGAGTGAGTGCATTCATTTGAGATTGTAGAAGAGCTGCCCTTGTTGGCAACAGCAAAACACAGCAGTCAGTGGCTGGGGTGGGGTCAGACCATTAGGCAACCACATCTGGATGAGCCCTGGCAGAGGTCAAGACTTGTGGGCCAGCAGCATATGTTGTGATTGTGATTGTGAATCCCAGAGGGTGTAGACTGAGGGGAGAGAACAGGGCTGAAGGCAGAGCCATGAGGAACACAACCTTGGATGGACAGGCCAAGCAGAGAAGGAGGAGAATCAGATGGGCAACCAACCAACCACCCTGGAACTTTTGCAGCCCACAGAGCAGAAGTCTGAAGAAGAGAAATTTGCCAGCAGAGCCAGAGGGCTCAGAAACGACCATGAAGACAGGACCAAACATGGTCCACTGGACTTGGCAGTGAACGCATCACTAATAGACTCAGTAACAGCTAGTAGGGTGATGAGTAAGAAGGAGGTGAAGAAATAGAGAGCGGGTGTGGGCCTCATTCTCTTTGAAGAAGCGCAGGAGCAGGCCCGGCCAGTTGATTGACCTCATCTATAGTTAGGCCCCATGGCCACAAGACGAGCCTCCTGAAAGAACCTTCTCTGGAAAAAACATGAAGAGAGAAAATACAGAAATGAACGCGTTGCCTTCAATCATGCAGATCAGTGTACACAACATCTGTAAAACACTGTTGTCAAGACAACTGCCTAAGCTTGAAAACCCATTCCTCCCTTCATTCATCTCGCACCTCATCCTCTGCCTCTGGGCGCCTGCTCTTTCCCTCTGCTGCTTTCATATAGCCTTATTTTAGGTGAGGACCTGCTCATTGCAGAAACAGCGAAACCTCCACAATTTGTGGGCTGGATTATTGCCCCTTTCAGGAGGCGATAGTGAGGAGGTCCCGACGTAGCGGAAAAACTGGAAGGATGACAGTAGTGCTGCTTGTCACATAACCAAGTCACAGTCCTGGCTGGACCACAGATGGTCTAAAGAACTCAGCCATTCACTAAAACAAGCATCCTTGAGAGGTCTACTTCAGGCATATTTGAGAAAATGGGGGTGAAAGCAGGAATCATCAATTTCCCTAGATTGTTGAAGAATGTATTGTTGTTGTTGTTAAATTTTATTTGTTTATTTGAAGTGACAGAAAGAGAGGGTGAGACAAAGAGGGAGCTCTTATATTCAGTCATTCACTCTCAAATGCCTGCAATAGCCAAAGCTGGGCTAGGCTGAAGCCAAGAGCCTGGAACTAATTCCATCGGGTCTCCCAGAAGGGTAGCAGGGACCCAAGCACTTGGAACATATTCTGCTGCCTTCCCAGGCAAATTAGCAGGAAACTGGATTGGAAACAGAGTAGCCAGGACTCAAACTCAGCACTCCAATACAGGACACAGACATCTTATGTGGTGGCTTAACCCTCTGCACCAAGACACCAGCCCCAGAATTTATAGTAAGTAACTACAATGTATCTAAGGAAAACCAAGACCTGATAAGTGATATTTTAGTTATTCTGGCTATTATGAAGCCTTCTTGGACATTGGCTGGGTCTGAAATATTAGTAAGGAAAAATCATAGCTCATCCAAATTATTGACAAAGGCATGCAGAAATATGGTGGCTTCACAATGCCCAATGCAATCGCACTCTGCATTTGACAATATAATAAATGCAGTCACTAATATTGGGCCGGAAATGAGTTTTTGGAACCCCAAGAAAGAATCCTAAGACAAGGGCCCCTAAGAAATGGAGGAGATAAAAACCACCCCAGTGTTCCAGATCAGCTCTGAAGCCTGTAGTGTTCTCTGGGAGCAATGCCTCTTTTTTCCATTTTAAGGAAACAGAAAGCCATTGTCTGACCATTCTGGAGGCTGTAAGTGTAAGAGGCAATGCCCCCTTTTTACAAAGGAAGTTTTGCCTGTCCCTGCCCCCAATTAAGAAAACATCTCCATAGCCTCAGACTCCTTTTTACCCGTTACTTCCAAGCAACACAGGACCTTCGTTTCTGGGGACCAGTGAACTCCTCTGGGGCCAGCTGAAGCCATCACCCAGATGCTGTGTTAGGGGAAACCACAGGAGCCTTCCCTTAAGTAGGGCATGGGCCCTGGATACCCTGTGACAAGCCGGCTCCCCTTGTCCGCCCTCCTGCCCCGTGTCCTTCTCCTCTCCTTCCACTGCCATCGGCAGCCACTAGGTTCCGGAGTCCCTCTGACTCTTTAGCCAGTCCCCCACTTGCTCAGGATGAACATAGTGAAAAGGAGCAGCTGTTCCCATGAGCATCCTTCGAGAATCCTCTGAACTCACACGCCCCACACATAGACAGTGCATTCTGCTAATGCCAAGTTCGCCCGTTAAATTGTCTCTTTTCAGCCTCATAGCCAACCCGGGAAAGTAGTAGCAGTTAACACTTCACTCTGCAGCTGGGGAGACTGAGGCTTACAGGGTAAGGACGCCAACATCACACTCTATCAGTTTCCTGTGACTGCTGCAACAATGACCACGAGCCTGGGGGCTTAAACCCAGGCAGATTTTGTCTCTAATACTTGCGGGGCTCAGAAATGCAAAATCCATCTCAATGGGCTAAAATCAAGGATGCCGGCCGGCCTGGTTCTTGTTCTCTATGGGCAAGTCTGCGTCCATGCCTTTTCCAGGTGGATGCTGTCTGTTCCTATCCCAGGGTCCAGGGCCCTGGATCACATCCCCTCTTCTCCCTGTGTCCACCATGTGGCCTCCTGCCTCCTGTAGCCGAGCCTCCCACCGCTCCCTCTTGGGAGAATGCCTGTGATCACCTTTAGGGTCCCGTGGTTATCCAGGGTACTCTCCCAATCACAAGATCCTTCACGTAATCACACCGGCAAAGCCCAGTCACAAGTTCCAGGAGGTAGGGATGTTTGAGGACCGTTATCCAGACTGCTACACACATCAAGGACAGAGCAAATGGTCCACATTCCCTCCTCCCACTGCGTTTCCACTGATTTCCCCCTTCCTAAAGAGTGTTGGTCACCACAGCCTTGCTAAGGGGACTCTACTTTTTCCATTGAGGTCTCAGATGTGATGAGAAAGGCCCTCTGGGCATACTTCTGTAGTCAAACCACTTGGAGGAGGGGACTTCCCCGTGACCGTGACCGGCCACACCCTGCAGTGCCCTGGGGCTCACGGTGCTTTCAGGATTCCAGCTGCATCTTTGTTTCTTGCCTTTTCCCCGTGGAGTCACAGGCCCTTTTTTGCCTTTATTCTTCATCAGCCAGACTTCGTGGGCTGCTTCTCCATTTCACAATTTCACTTAATCACCAAGAATCAAATGTGAAGGAAGGGGCAGGCGTTGGGGTGTAACAGGTTAAGCCACCGCCTGTGATGCCAACATCCCATAGGCGCACTGGTTTGAATCCTGGCTGCTCCACTCCCCATATAGCTCCCTGATAATACATCTGGGAAAGCCCTGGAAGATGGCCCAAGAATTTGGGCTCCTTCCACCCACATGGGACACCCGGATGGAATTCTTGGCTCCTGGCTTCAGTTTGACCCTGTACTAGCTGTTGTGAGCCAGCAGATGAAAGATTCTCTTTCTCTATATATATCTTTCAAATAAATAAAATAAATATTTTAAAAAGCAAATATGAAGGAAAACTTTGCTAGAAAATCCACACAGTCTCAATGGGATAAGACAGAGGCTACTGGCTAACAGGTGCTGCCCCCGTCCCAGGCAGGTCCTCCAAGCAGGCAGCCTGTGTCCACTTATCCAGGTCCTTTCAGGGTCACCCATCATTTTGAGCCAAGTACATCCATGGATAGGGGCATTATCTCTACAAAAGATGAGAGGGCAATGTGGACAGCCCACTAGCACACATATCCGTATATGCAAGAACCAGGATCGGAACCTAAGTCTATTAGACCTCAATGCTGTCTATGAGCAGTTTTGGGAGGCAAACTCCACCTGTATCGTGTTTTGCCAACCCTATTCCAGAGATCCACCTCCAGCATTAAATGCACCCCCAAACAGAGACCTGAGAAAATAAAGTAGGTGAGCAAGAAACACAGCTCTAGACACGAGGACAACTTCATAATGCCCCTCCTGTTAGCTAAGGTGTGCTCAGTTCCTGTGATGTCACCAGTTCTCCAAAACACGCAGGAAGGCACCTTTTAAACAATCTTCCTTCTTCAACCCATTTTCTGCACCTTCCAACTCTTCCAAAATTTGTCTCTAGCTGAAAATGTGGGTTTGTGTTTGTTTGCCACATGGTCAGCTCTTGAACCACAAGGTGGAAGGGACCCTGGCGACAGAGGCTTCCAGTCCAGCTCACGCGCAGCTTCCACCCTCTTGTCCTTGTCACCGTCGGACACCATGCCTCAGAGTGCCTTTCTGGATCTTCGCGTCTGCCTGAATCCAGGTCTCCCGGCCATTTCCAAGGCCTTGTCAGTTCTCTGTGGGCACGCAAGTTTCATGCATACCAGCAATGGGTCATTAGTCCAGCGAAGTCTGCGGCCATTTCAATGGCTTCTAAAGGGGGAGATGGTGCACAATATGTAATTTCAGCTTTTCTTGTGAGGGTTTTCAATCCTCCCATGAACGTAATCATTTTATCAGTTTTTTAATTTTTTTTTTTTTTGCTTGTCCCATTAAACTACAGAACTGGAACATACTCATGAATGGTTTCTTTCTGCTTTTACTCGGGGAGTTCCTGACATAACAAAAACTGGTAATTAACTGGCTCAGAGACTTTTACAATAGCCTCTTTAAATAAGTTCCAGGACGCAGCCCCTGCAGCCCCACTGCATTGCTGATCTGCGCCGTGCGCCCTCTATTAAACCAGCTACCGCAGCTCGCCCAGCCCAACTCTTCGCCACGCTCCGTGCTGCCTGGAGATACCCCTTCTCTCTTAGTGAAGCCATTCCCGGGGTGTGTGACTCCTCCCTCTCAGCCCCAGCCGGGCTCCTTCTTCATTTGCTAAAGATCCAGCCTCCCCGGCATCACAGAGCCGAGACTTTGGGCTCCTGGGCTCTGCTTTGAATAGGAAGCAAGGACTCAGTCAAGGGCTTGGTCACCTTGGCTCCCAGAGCTCTAAGAGGCTGTTGAACCCTGGCCGATTCCTCCACCTCCACCTTCCATGATCTGCCTTCACGAGGACAGAACTAGTTCTTTTTTCTCTTCTTCTTTTTTTTTTTTTTTTTTTTTTTTGAATAATCCAACCAGTTCCAAACATTTCCGTAAAAGCCTGCTCCCAGGTCTTCCTACTTCCAAACTTGCCCACCCCACCCTCAGCTCCTTTTCTATAAAGCAGCCAGAGTGCTCTTCAAAAGAAACAGTGTGCCTCTCCCACTGCTGCCCGTGGCCCTTGGAAGAAATCCCGTTCCTGACCAGGGCGAGCACCACCTGGGACATGAGCCAAGTTCATCTCTCACCAATGGTCTTCGCATTCGCTGTGTTCCCACCTCCCTTCTGCTCCTCAGAGCCGAGCTGGCTTCTTCAAGGGGCCTCACATCAGCTGCTTTCTCAGCTGCCACACTAATCTGGAGCAAGCTAGTGCCTTCTTGCCTCAGGTCTCACCTCCTAAACTACCACTCCTGGGAACCCTTCCCTGCCTACCCCTACCTCCCCCCCACACACCCCTACACACACACACACACACACACACAAACAAACCCACAGACATTGGGTCACATCCTTCAATTCTATTTTCCATAATAATCTTTACAATTCTCTCTGCCATCCTTGACTTAACTGCACCTGTGCCTCACGCATGGACAGGGACTGTGTTTGCCTTGCTCATTGCCACATCTACTGCCTTTGGTGCCTCACAGATGCTCAGGACAAAGGACAGAAACTGGCCTAGGCACTGAGTGACCAGGTCCCTGTCCGGGGGTCCCTACCGTCTACAGAAGAAAACAGACAGAAAAATATCATTTGAACTCCAGCACACTCTGAAAGTGCAGTGGTGATGGATCGTGATGCTGCATAGGATCCTCCGGCAGCAGAGCCCTGCACGTCTAAGCCAAGGACAGGTGATCTTTGGCAGAGATATGGTACGAAACAGAGTGCGCCCTGAAGTTAAACAGCAAAAACCAAGCTGAAAAGAAGGCGGTCCCTGGTTAAACACTCCAAACCCTGTTACTACCTCACCCTGCTGTGCAAATTTATTAAAGCAGTCTCCAAATAAACAAGTCCTAAAACTAATCAGGAAGTGGAAAAACATAAAAATAATCCCCAGCCCACAACACACACCCATGAAAACAAGAAATAAAGAAAAATGTTCTATATAAAACCCACGGGGCCAAACTCTGTCCTCAATTAGCAGTGCAGGCTGCCAGCTGAAGTCAATGGAGTTTTTCAGTCCAATAATAGAGGCAGGATTTGGGGCCCTCTATACCCCGCATTCACTTTTAGGTAATAAATTAGGAATGCCAAGTGGGTGTGCCTTGGCTTTGATGACATGGAAATTAATCTGAATAGCACCGGTGCCTTCCACGTTGAGCTCCACTGGCACTCACAGTGGCCAAGACAACTCCAGAGTGTGCTGGGGGTGGGGGTGGATACCCCTGCATGGGCTGTGTACAGCATCACTGAGAAGAGAACTCTTCCAGCCTGGCCTGTACCCTGCAGAGGACAGCATGCATAACTGATTGATTCCAATGGGGAAAAATGTCCCGTGTCCAAAAATAAGAATTTCAAGAGTGTTAGACCAGCTCCAAGGCTCTTCTGAATACAGGGTCCTGCACAGTTGCACAGGTTGCACACCCATGAAGCTAGCCCTGATAGTAGCAATAATTCTAGAAAGGAAGATTAGAGCTTACCTTGCCACAGCTGACAATTTTTAGTTACTTCCTATGTGCCAGCAACAGTTTTAGGTACTTTATACTATTTTAACTCATTTATTCCGCACAATAAGCCCATGATGTAAGAAGCCTAATTATCCATCGTTTATGTCAAAGAAACTGAACTGCCCAAGGTCATGCAGCTTGAAGTGGCTGAGCTGGGACTCAAATCCGAGTAATGTTTTTTCTCTATTAAACACCAACCATTGCTTCCTACTGTATTAGTCAATGGACATGTCATTCTGCTCCATCCTTATAAGCTTCTTACTCATAGATCTGAGATTGATTGCTGTAACAACCAAACACTATTTGAATTCAAATAGTCACTTTATGGTTTGCCACCTATGTGATTTCTTATAATTTTCTTGGTCACTCTAAGTCTAGGTTTCCTCATTTGGATAAAAGAAATTAAACATTGTTCTTGTCTTACAGTGGTGTTGTAACAGCTTACTAAGTTGAAGTGTCACATATATAGGAAATACTCAATAAAATGTTAGCCCCTGCTCCTAGTATTATTATTTGCAAATTTATCATAGAAGATCCCAAGCTGTTCGCAATAAAATCATAGCTACTATGTATTAAAATTTATCATAAACCAGAAAATTAACATATCTCAAATCACTTATTCTTAAAAATTTAATGAAGAATGCCAAGACTTTTAAATAGAGAAAGAATAGTCCTTTAAATAAATGATGCTAAGACAACTGGATATCCATTTATATTTGAAAGAATAAACGTAGACCCCTATCTCACACCATATATGAAAATTCAAATGAACTATAGACCTAAATATGAGTTAAACTATAAAACTCTTGGAAGAAAACACAGGAGTAAATATTCATAATCATGGGTTAATCAATGGCTTCTTATAAATGACATTAAAAATATAAGCTACAAAATAAGAAATAAATCGGAATTCTCCAAAATTAAACATTTTTGGGCATCAAAGGATATCAATAAGGAAAAGAAAAGTACATACAGAATAAGACAAAATATTTGCAAATATTTACAAATCATTTATCTGATAAGAAACATTTAGCCAGAATCCTCCACCTGCGGCACCGGCACACCAGGTTCTAGTCCCGGTCTGGGTGCCAGATTCTGTCCCGGTTGCCCCTCTTCCAAGCCAGCTCTCTGCTGTGGCCTGGGAAGGCAGTGGAGGATGGCCCAAGTGCTTGGGCCCTGCACCCCATGGGAGACCAGGATAAGTACCTGGCTCCTGCCATCGGATCAGCGGGGTGCACCGGCCGCGGCTGCCATTGGAGGGTGAACCAACGGCAAAAGGAAGACCTTTCTCTCTGTCTCTCTCTCACTGTCCACTCTGCCAGTCAAAAAAAAAAAAAAAAAAAAGTGTATATACAGGGTTCGGTGCTGTATCGAAGTAGGTTAATCCTCTGCCTGCAGCGCCAGCATCCCATATGGGTGCCAATTCTAGTCCCGGCTGCTCCTCTTCCAATCCAGCCCTTTGCTATGGCCTGGGAAGGCAGTACAAGATGGCCCAAGTCCTTGGGCCTCTGCACCCATGTGGGAGACCCAGAGGAAGCTCCTGACTTCTGGCTTCAGATGGGCGCAGCTCTGACTGCTGCGGCCATTTGGGGAGTGAACCAGCAGAGGGAGGACCTTTGTCTCTCTCTCTCACTGTCTGTAACTCTACCTTTCAAATAAATAAATAAAATCTTTTTTTTTAAGAAAAGTGTATATACAATGAAAAATTAGCAAAAATTGTTTTAAAGATTTATTCATTTATTTGAAAGTCAGAGTTACAGCAAGAGAGTGAGAGGAGGACAGAGAAAGAGAGAGAGAGGTGGAGATCTTCCATCTGCTGGTTCACTCCCCAAATGGCCTCAACAGCCAGAGCTGAGCCGGGCCAAACCCAGGAGCCAAGAGCTTCTTCTGGATCTCCCATGTGGATTCAGGGGCCCAAGTCCTTAGGCCATATTCTGCTGCTTTCCCAGGCGCATCAACAGGGAGTTGGATGGGAAGTAGAGCTGCTGGGATTTGAACCAGTGCCCATATGGGATGCCTGCACTGCAGACAGTGACTTAACCTGCTGAGCCACAGTGCCGACCCCTCAGCAAAAGTTTCATTACTCACTTTTCCAAAGAAAATACAGATGACCAATAAGCACATGAAGATATTGAACACCAGTAGTCAATAGGGAAATGCAAATAAAAACCACAATGTGATATTACTTCACACCCACTGAGATGGTTAAAATCAACAGGACAGAAGATAACAAGTTGACTAAAATAAAAGAGAAGGAAAATAGCAAGTTGAAGGTGTGAAGAAATTCAGATCCTTGGGGCCGGCACCGTGGCTCACTTTGTTAATCCTCTACCTGCAGCGCCGGCATCCCATATGGGCGCCGAGTTCTTGTCCCGGTAGCTCCTCTTCCAGTCCAGCTCTGTGCTGTGGCTGGTGGCCCAGGAAGGCAGTGGAGGGTGGCCCAAGTGCTTGGGCCCCTGCACCTTCATGAGAGACCAGGAGGAAGTACTTGGCTCCTGGCTTCGGATCGGGGCAGCGCAACAGCCATGGCAGCCATTTGCAGGGTGAACCAGTGGAAGGAAGACCTTTTTCTCTGTCTCTCCTCTCTCTCACTAAGTATTCATAACAGCATTATTCATAATAGCCAAAAGTGGAAGAAACCTAAATATCCCTCATCTGATGGATAAATAAAATATGGTATAGTCACACCATGGAATATTACTCAATAATAAAAAGGCATGAGGCACTGATAAATGCTTCAAACTGGCTGAATCTTGAAGACATCAGTAGAATAATACAGTCAGAAAGGATCACACATTGTATGATTCATTTATGTGAAATGTCTGGAATAGACAAATCCATAGAGACAGAAAGTAGATTAGTGGTTGCCAGGGGGCTGAGGGGAGGAAGAATGGGGAGTGACTACTAATGAGTACACGTTTCTTTAGGGTGTGACGAAAATATTCTGGAATTAGATAGTGGTGATAGTTGCACAATTCTGTAAATATACTAAAAACTACTGAAAACACTTTAAAAAGGTAAAGTTTATGATATGTAAATTATTTTTTAAAAAAGCTGTTATTAAAAGCAGAAGCTAAAAATCCTAGTGAGGTAGGTCTTATTTCCTCATCTTGTAGACAGGAAATTGAGGTCCAGACTGGGTGAGGGACTTTCTCAGGGTCAAAAAGCAAGGCAGAGGCCAGTGCTGTGGTGAAAGCAGGCAGAGCCACCACCTATGATCCTGGCATCCCCTATGGGCATCGGTTCAAGACCCAGGTTCTCCACTTCCAATCTAGCTCCCTGCTAATACCCCTGTGCCTGGGAAAGCAGTGGAGGACGGCCCAAGTGCTTGGGCCGCTGCACCTATGTGGGAGTCCTGGATGAAGTTCCTGGCTCCTGACTTAGGCTGGCCTAGCCCCAGCCATTGCGGCCATTTGGGGAATAAACCAGCAGATGGAAGACCTCTGTATCTCTTTCTCTGTATTGTTCCCTCCTGTGTAAATCTTTCAATAAATAAGTCTTAGAAAAAAAAGGCAAAGCAATAAGACTGAAACCCCCATACATCTCATTTCCACCTCAAAGCCTTAAATAAAATGCTTCCAAAATGCTAGAAATGAAAAAATTTCCTCCTCAATGAGAAAGGAAGTTTCCAGCTACATTCAGCTTAGATCTGAGGTCACCTAATGCAATCTGCATTCCCAAGACCTTTACTGTCAGTTTGATCCTAGGTCCCAGGCAGATGAGTGAGCAGTGACCCCAGGGAAAAGAAAGCTGTGTCAGGGTGACACCCCATCCGCATGGTAGCCCACTGGCTCTGATCAAGAAGTCTTTTCCAACAATCCACAGCAATGGCAGAGACTCCAACCACTTGCTCACAAATGCCCACCCATCATAAGGACAGCAGAATGACAACCCCAGCCTTGCTAGGACCGGGTGTTTCACATTCACAGCCTTCACGCAAGTGAATGGTCTTTTCACACTTCATGATTGCCCTCTTCAAAGCACTGAACCTCTCCTGACACAGTAACTAATATACGCTCTTATTATTCATTATACATAGTATTTTCCATGGGTTGCCAATCATAATCATCTGCTGATGCGTCCTTCTCTGCTCCCTCCTCTGTGAGATTCTTAAAGGAAGGACGATGTTCCACTCACTTGTAAAGTTCCCACACCCTGGAAACTCCCCATCGCTTATTTGCAAGAGTTCTAGTACCCTTTTCTGAGTATACTTCCTGAGTACCAGACTCCGGACTAAAGTTTCATGAGAGTGATCATTTTTGATTTTTCCGACAACCCTATGAAGCAGATGCTATCACAACCCCAATTTTATAGCCAGTAAATGGCAGCCCAATAAATCTCTTTGAATTTCTCTGGAATGTATTCTTGGTCAGTGTAAATTTTCTTCATTCTAGCTCACCCTGGTAAAGACATGGGGTATGTTTTCATTGATTTAGATCTTGGTGTATACACTTGGCAAACAGAAAAGCCAGGCAGGGTGATGTCAACTGGGACGTGACAGACCCACAGTGCTCACTTGGACTTGATCATAAACACCATCCCAGGGGTCAGCTGCCTAAATTCCAATCTTTCCACTCAGACGGCAAGTTTATAAAATTGCATACTTAAGCAATACCTTTGTTAGAATTTTTTACTACATCAAAGCAAAATGAGAAATGGTGTTGTGTTTTTAAAGTCCGATTAGTTGAGTTAAATGTCTTCCTTTTGCCTTTTGGGAGAGGTTAGAATGTTTCCCTCCCATGTGGGCTATTTTACTAAGGGCTGTGGCAACAGTTTTCTGAAGGTTAGGAGATCACCTTCATTGGCTAATGCAGATCCCAAAACATGGATCTATCATTCTTCCATTGACACGTGGCTGTATGAAGAACCTGAGGTGCTACCTCCCAAGCACTTAGAATGTTAATTTTTTAGAACCTGCTATTCTGTCCAAAATTTATCATCCAGGACTTGAAAGGGGCTCTCCTCAAGTTCTTTCTCTGTGAGGTCAGCCACAGCAGGATTCCCACACCTTTGTCAACTCCAAGCACTGGTCAAAGCCCATTTGGATGGGCTTTCTGGTTTCAGCTCCACACTTGGGGGCAGAATGAAAGGCTTCACTTCTCACTGGCATGGACATGTGAGTAACTGAGTGAAGCATGGACTATGCTCATGGCCCCTATGTTACCTTAGTCCAGTGGTCAGCCTTAGATTACCCTGTGGGCCCTGTGCAACCAGACCCCCGGAGCTTTGCTCTTTGATCCCACTTCACCTTTCCCCTGGAAAGTGAGGTTTTTCTATTGTGGGAGGGATTTAGCGGAGAAAGGGTTCCTATATGTATGTTGGTGTTGGCTTGGGATATGTATGCATTTTTTGCTTAATTTCATTTGGCAGAGGAGATCTATGGAAAACAATTTCTGTTTCTTTCCCGATTCCCCCTCTTCTTGGCCCCTGCCTCTCTCCCACCTCTTGGTGCTCCATCTTCCCTAACTTCTTTGCCCCCAGTAGCCCAACTGGCTATCCTAAGCCTACACATAGCCTCAGTAGGGTCAGGGTGAGAAGCAGGAAGACAATGTCTGATGCCAGTCAAGACCACAGCAGTTGGGTCAGTTAGGAGAAGGTATGAGATACTAGAAGCCGGGCAACCCAGATGCAAACAGAAGTCCCCCAGGTCTTTGTGAGTACAAAGGAAATGGCCAGAACCACCGTCCACTCATTTCTGCAGCTTTGGAAAGCTCAAGCTCCTCTCCAGATTTCACCAAATCTCAAGGGCCTCTCCTCAAGGTCCTTGGCTCCAACTTCTTAATGAACTGCATCTGCCCCACACATATCAACTCCAGGGTGCAATCCGATGCATTCTTCATTTCCACAATCAGAATGTGAAGAACCCAGCTCGTTCACTATTCTATAAACTGCCTCAAAATGTCCCAAGCAGCTGTGTGCTCTCTCCCTTCTCCCCCTCCCTCCCCTGCTCTTCCCCACCTCACCTCTGGCTTCCACTCACTCAGCTCCAATCCAGCACTGTCCTCCCCAAGAACCTGCATTCCAGATCCTCCTCCCCAAGCGCCTCTCATGGTATCCATTTTAACCAAAGACCTGCTCCATGAAGAAACTTTGCCATCAATTATTAGGATAAAAACATGTTCTCTACCCAGTCACCCTGGGAACCCCTGAGATTGTTCCAAAAATTTGAAAAGGTTGTGTTCTACTGGGAGCAAAGATGAAGTTAGGTCATAGGGAAGGAAGTCGGGCAGACACTAGACAGGTAGATTGACATGGGTTAAACAGATGTTAATAAGGTAGGGACTTGGGAGACTGTGTGGCGGGGGTGGGGGGGTGGCGTTTCTTCTTATTCTTTGTTGAATCCTTGACTGAGCATAGGGTTAACCTGATAGTGTGAAATAGAGTAGATCATTGTAAAAATTAAGTGAAGGAATGGGAAAGGGAGGAAGAGGGAGGGTGGGAGTGTGGGCGGGAGGGAGGGGAGGATGGGAAGTATCATTGTGCTCCTAAATCATTATACAAGAGATACATGAAATTGCTTACTTTAAAAAAATTTAAAAATTATAAAACAGAAAAAGAAAAAGAAAAGAAAATCACTGCCTGGGCTGACTGCCCCTGAGCAATTCTCAGCTGTCCGGGGACTCACAAAGGCTCTTCCCAGTGCAGGCTCCCAGAATGCCAGCATCTGTTTTTTTTTAATTTGACAGATAGAGTTAGACAGTGAGAGAGAGACAGAAAGAAAGGTCTTCCTTCCATTGGTTCACCCTGTAAATTGCCGCTATGTCCGGGGCTACACTGATCTGAAGCCAGGAGCCAGGTGCTTCCTCCTGTCTCCCATGCGGGTGCAGGGCCCAAGCACTTGGGCCATCCGCCACTGCCTTCCCAGGCCACAGCAGAGAGCTGGACTGGAAGAGGAGCACCTGGGACTAGAACCTGGAGCCCATGTGGGATGTCGGCGCCGCAGGCGGAGGAATAACCAAGTGAGCCACGGCGCCGGCCCCAGAAGGCCATCATCTTACCTGCTGCCTCCCCAGCTGCAGAATGATGCATGTGGCAGCTCAGCCTTCAACTTTGGGATCCAGAGTCTTACTGGAGGCTTTCAAGTACTTTTGCTTCCCTCAGCATCATCCCCTCTCGGCAGCCTCACAAACCAATCTCAGCAACACCATGTTCACTCATTGCAGGAGGACAGGAAGTGTGTGGGGTTCACGATCTGTGTGACCACCAGCGATTTTCTTGAATCTCAGTTTGAGTCTCCATTCCTTCACCTCTCATGGAGACGGTACCACCTGCCTTGCAGGGCTCTGGTGAGGATCAGAGGCAATGTATGCAAAGCACAGGGTTTGACACAAAAAGGGTGTCAGGAACTTCTGCATATGCCCTGTCTCAATCATTTAGGCTTCATTATCATGCAAACAATACTAACTCTAATAAGTCTCATTAATTTTGTTGTTTTATTTAGCTCTGATCAGCGGCGTGTTGATAAATATATCCTACCAATTATAGTTAAATTACTCTCAGATGGGGGAGGGGAGACACTGAACCCTTTCCTGATTTCCAAGGTGTCAACACCCTCATCCGGCCCTATTTCAAACTATCAATGCGTGATACCACTGAGCATGGAGTTGGGAGAAGGGTGCAGTGAGCGGCTGCAGGTCACCTCTGACAGGAATCTGTTCAGGTGTGTTCAGAGGTTACGTATTGATGTTCAGAAACAGTCACGCACCTAGAACTAAAAAAACAAAAAACAAAAAACAAACAAAAAAAAAAAAAAAAAAAAAAAACCTAGGAAATGCTGTACGATATCCTCCCTAGCTCACATAGCCTTGTAACAGGAAACAGGGATTTCTCCTTTAGTGCCGCATCTTCCCCTGGTTGCACGTCTGCCATTCCTTGGTCACCATTTGAACTTTGATGATTTTGTAAAAATGAAGCCCCTCAGAGTTGTGTGTGAGTGTGGGCGTGCATGCTCACACAATACTAGTGTGTGCACACTCTCTGAGCCTTCCCTCTCCTTCTCTGACTATCCACATAAGTACAGATTATATTTGATTTTTTTAAAGATTTATTTATTTATCTGAAAGTCAGAGTTACACACACAGAGAGAGAAGGCAGAGAGAGAGAGAAAGAGAGAGAGAGGTCTTCCATCTGCTGGTTCACACCCTAAATGGCCACAACGGCCGGAACTGAGCCGATCCAAAGCCAGGAGCCAGAAGCTTCTTCCGGGTCTCCCACATGGGTGCAGGGGCCCAAGCACTTGGGCCATCTTCTAATGCCTTCCCAGGCCATAGCAGAGAGCTGGATCAGAAGTGGAGCAGCCAGAACTCAAACCAGTGCCCATCTGGGATGCCGGCACTGCAGGTGGCAGCTTTGCCTGCTACGCCACAGCGCCAGCCTTGAGTACAGATTATATTTGAAAACCAGCCTTGACTACACTCTTTTCATAGCTTGTAACATCAATTTAATGATAGATAAAATAAAGAAAAATTACATTCTCCTTCATTTAAAGACTAAGCCCTTTTAATTGTTTTATTCAAAAAAAAAAAAAAAACTCATTTCCTCCTGCAATTATCAATATATTCCTACCACCCCAGGAAATAGAAAGGCTCTTTTCAGGGGCAACCTGTAAATCCCCCAGATGTTAGAACTGAGTCTGTAAGAGCTAAAGAGGAAAAGACCTTGTTTTATAGTCTGGCAGATTCTCATTTTGCTTTTTATTTTTTTAATCCTTGCATTGTATTTTTGATTAGTCCTTGATAAATACTGTTTGGGCTAAAAATTCCTACTGTATGATTGTATTCAGCATTCTTGCTGTCGGTTTCCCAGATACAATATTTAATGAAAATACACTTGGGCTTCAATGTAAGGAAACAGACACAGAACTGGAGACCACTTCAACTTTCACTTTGTGAAAGAGAACACTGACATCAGTTGCCTCATGGGGTGTGCCTTTTTATTCTCCACATTGCCACAGTCACCCTCTGCCTCCACACCCTCATCCCCCTACACATACACAGAGTAGGGTGTGCAGTCTCAAGACTCAGCAGAAACTAAAACATTGCATAGGCCCAAAATGGCAAAAGTAATATTTTTAATAATAGCCATTTCTTCAACACATACTTATTGGATACTTACTATTTCTGGGTACTGCCATTTTGATAATTCTCTGCAGAAGTCCCAGGTAGACAAACTGATCTGAATCTGGTCACAGAGATATTTCCACTAGAAGGACCCACATTCAGACAGAGATGTTTCCATATGGCCACTTTCATGGTCAGAAACCTTATTTCTACAGCCTAGTGACCTGCAGTGGTCTTCCAGATCTGATGAGTCCTGAATCCTGAATTCAGGAAATAGTTCTCCAATCCAGCTGTTCTCTAGCAATTGACTCTATGGCTCTGTCTGGTGTTTTTACCCGTGTTTTATATCTGATACACTCATATGGGCTACACTATGAGGCATAAAGAATTCTCATTGCCTGTTTCCATAACTCATGCAGGAATATTGGTTCAACATCAAGCCAATTCACTGATTAGAAAACAAGATTGGAAATCATACATGAGATAAACCCAGCTTCTCATTGAGGGGTAAGTTAATAAAGGGCCTATGGTAATGCAGGCCATAGTCCATTTACTTTCTAATATATGATTAGTGTCTTTTTTGTTGTTGTCTTTTAAATGATGCAGAGTATTTGAATGGAAATAAATATTAGTGGTGAGAGATGGTCAAGTCTCTATTCTGTGTAACAAACTACTCCTGAACTTACTGACTTGAAACAATTGCCTTTTTATTATGTTTCAAGAATTCCACAAGTCAGGAAGTCAGACAGGGCTCAGCTGGGTTATTCATCTGCTCCTCATGCCATCAGCTGGTATTTGACTGGCAAATGGGTACTTAGCTTTAGATGGCTTCACGCATGTGTCTAGAACCTTGTTAAGGATGGATGGAAGGCTGGGCTCCATGAGGACTACTGACCAGAGCATCCGACACCTGACTCCATCCTTCAAGGTAGTCTCAGTACATTTTTTTTTTTTTTTTTGACAGGCAGAGTGGATAGTGAGAGAGAGAGACAGAGAGAAAGGTCTTCCTTTTGCCCTTGGTTCACCCTCCAATGGCTGCCATGGCTGGCGCGCTGCGGCCGGAGCACCGCGCTGATCCGAAGCCAGGAGCCAGGTGCTTCTCTTGGTCTCCCATGGGGTGCAGGGCCCAAGGACTTGGGCCATCCTCCACTGCACTCCCTGGCCACAGCAGAGAGCTGGCCTGGAAGAGCGGCAACCGGGAAAGAATCCGGCGCCCCGACCGGGACTAGAACCTGGTGTGCCGGCACCGCTAGGTGGAGGATTAGCCTAGTGAGCTGCGGCGCCGGCCTCAGTACATTCTATTTCCATGACATTTGCTTCCCACAGAAGGAGTGTCACAAGAAAACCCACAGGGAATTTCATGGCCTTCTCTGATCCGCCTTGGAGGCTATGTGGCGTCACTTCCACTGCATCCTATTGATTATAAGGAAGTTAGAAGTTCGAGTCGAATTCAAGGGAGAGAAATTAGATTCCTCCTTGATGGTAGAGTGTGAAACCACATTTTAGAAAACACAGGATGGGGCTATCCTGGCAAAATACACTCACTGCAAAATACAGTCTGAAGCCAGGGGCTTGAAGCAAAAATCTCTCTGTTGTTATTACAGCTTTGTTGTTGTTACAGCTTTAAGGCCAATTATGGCTTTGTCACCCTTGGGAGATTCTTCGTCCTGAAGTTGTTCGTTGTGCAGTTCAACCCTAGAATACCTCCTTTCCTGCCACTCCAGTCTGAGAGTTAGCGGATTGACTCTGGCAGGGTCTGCAGGGTAGTGACTTGGTGCATCCACTTATTAACGGTGCTGAAATAACACTTGGACCTTTAAAAGAAGAAAACTCTGGAAACAGGATGATATGGAGAAAACTGAATATATCGGAAGTCTTCTAAGGTAGTACTCTTTGTATCATTGCAACAAATGACTCAATAAACTGGGCCAGGATGTAAAGTGAGACTCAAAATGTTTGGTAGCCACAGAAGGCCCCTGAAGCGCCTTCGCAGGAGGGTGGACCCAGCCAACTCAGAACTTTCTTGGGTGTAATGTGTCCAAGCCTAATTGCTTCTGAGAGTAGAAAACAGATTACTGCCACCAAGGGAACTTCACTTCTTCCCATCCCTCACACCAACCTCAGGCTCCCTGTGAAGAAATGGTAAACAGTGGGGCCAGTGTTGCAGCATAGCAACGTAAGCCACCTCTTGTGATAGTGGCATCCCTTATCAGAGTGCCGATTCCAAGCCCAGCTGCTCTACTTCCGATCCAGTGTCCTGGGAACGTGGGTAAGCTTGGCCATGCATGTGGAATACCGGAATGGTGTTCAGGACTCCTGGCTTTGGTCTAGCTCAGATCTGGTTATTGAAGCTGTTTGGGGAGTAAATCAGCAGATAGAAGATTTCTCTCTCCATATCTCCCTCTCCCTACTTTTCAAATTAATAAATAAATACATATTTTTAAATGGTAAGCAGATTAATTAAAGAGTGTTATTTCACAGTCTGGCCCTCAAATCCAGATCTGTTCTAAGCATTAAACCTCCTGCCAAGATAAGCATGGATGATGGTCATGATGCTGGAACAAAAGGCCTAAGACCCTGAGCAGTTCTGCCTTCTTCAGGCTATGCTGTCTGAAGTCTGGTCTGTACTTTGGAAGCTTTTATCTCACTCTTGATCGATTTTTTGATTTGTAAAATATAGATGATAACAAATACTTACTTCCATGGTGCTGCTGGATGAATTAAACCAGATAACGGCAGGTAGCCACCTGTGAGACTGGCGGTCACAGTGCTGTTGGTGTAGTGGTGGGGGTGACATTTATATCCCTCTTCCTAAACTCTCGCAGAGCCACCTCACAAGCCCCAATACAGTTTCAGAATGGTGCAGATTCATCAGTGTCACCTTCACCGTTGCACAGAGTTTGGCTAATGGTTCTCAAATTAAATAAAACACAGAAGATAATCTACCATCTCCAAACACATAGCACTCAATACTGAGGAGCAAGGATCCTGCATTCTCCTGGAGTCGGTCTTCCTACCTTGGCAACAGAATCATTTCCAAATAAGTGTAAGTTCCAATGGGGACAGTGCCAAGACCCAGTTGTGACAAAGCAACCAGCCAAGTTACTGGAGTTTTTAGGGAAGACTTATTAAAAAGAGAACTGAATATTGATTGGATGTGAAAACTATGGAACGCTCAGACTTCACTTACCAGCATGATTTTCTTTAGCATTTGGAGCAAGCCACCTCATCCCCCAACGCCTGAAGGTATTCGGCAGTCAAACAGCCAGGACTTCTCTCAGGAAGGATGAGCTGGATCCAAAAGCCCCCTGAAAGATGCTCCAGAGGATACGCCTTCCCACCCCACGATCTCCTGCTTGTTCCCCTCTTTGCAGATGCACACATGCCATGCAGCGGGGCAGACATTTGTGAACCAGCCTTGCAGCTGCTTCCTTACTCTGCTAATATCAATATTAATTTTTGCAGGCTTCCGTTTTCAACACATCAGGCTAGAAGTGCAACTCGTGCACACCTTGATGTTTGGCAAGGGGACTTATGAGTCTGCTCCCAAGGCACCTCCTTCTCCTCTTCCCCTGTGGCATCATGCAAAAATCTGGTTCCATCCCAAGACAGCAGGGAGGAAGCAGGAAGAGCAAAGTCAAGCTGCTGCTCACAGGCCAAATCACAGAAGCTGAAAAACAACTACCTGGGTATTATGTGCCTGCCTCTCTGGTGTTTTTGCCGCCAAATCCCCACTTGGCCACATGTGCACATTTAATTAATGTTCTGCTCGTCACCTCCTGCTAGTCATTAATAATGATGCGCTGTAGGCCCCGGCCCAGCTCAGAGCGTGCCAGAAGCACACCACTGGCCTCCATTCTCCAGCCAGTCCACGGCAGCCCAGCAGCCGCCCACGTGGCCTTCCCACCAGGTCTCTGTCAGGGAGACGGAGCTCTGAACCAGCTCGGTTGAATTCATCTTTCAAATGAGATTTCTGGATGCATCCATTTCATTTCCTTCACCCACTAATGTTGTGGAAGTTTTTTTTTTTAATTCTATTAAAAAATGCAATTAAATTTGTCTCATGGAATTTGCTCTTTAAAAATCCAGACAGCTGCTTGCTCGTGGTGGCATTATGCTCTTGATTCTTACACATTTTTTTTCTTCCTCTCCATTCCATTACTTTACTGAGGATTAAAGACAGGCTTACCAGATGGCAAATGCCAGGATCTCTTCCCACCCCCACCGCCCGTGCGGAAGGCTGGGATCAAGTCGGCCAGAATACGCCGCCCAGCTTCCTCCAGGCAGCCGTGGGCAGGGACGAGCAACCGTTACTCTGACATGCATTGGCCCGTGCCTAAAGCGCAATTCAAGCGCAGGAGGTTAGGAAGAGAAACACCAAGCCCTGCTCACAAGCACTTGCTGGGAACGCATGCCAGGCCGGGGCCTCTCTCTCTCTGCCTCAGTTTCTTCGTCTCTTTTGCCTCCCGCGCTTCCTCCACCATTTCTCAGCCATAAAGCCGTCATTAGGCTGTGAAGCAAATGAGGTAATGTCTGTGGTGAGATGGTTTGTGCGTTTCCAAAGAAAGACACCATATAAAAAGCATTCTGATTGCTAGCAGTCAGGGATGCTGGGGACTGGGCTGGCTGGCTTTATAAACTATTTAACTGCCTGCTTCTTGCAAAAACTATTTTTATCAGTTAATTACACATTTTTCTTATTAAATAACAATGTGAAAGCATTTCTTGCTCATTTTCCTGTCATGATTAATTTAATCTGCCTCTCTTTATTAAAAGTCCAGTTTTCCTCCCCTCGTCTTATCCAGGCTAGTAAAAGCCCCATGACCACTCAGCTCCCTTAATTAACACGAACCCACTCTCCATCCTTCTTTTGCTCACCCCAAGCCCCCGGATTAGTTTCTTTCTCCCCCCGAGTCTGAGCATCTCGAGTCTAGGGAAGCGCCACACGCGCACACACGGCCCTTGCCCTAAGGATGGCTTGGCATCCCTTTTCTTTCTTGCACCTTCCATTAGCAGGTGCAAACTCAGAGGTAAGACCGGGTTTAAACCCAGCCCTGGGCCATACAAGAAAGTCAAAGAGGAGAGCGCTGCTCATGTTTGATTTCAAAACAGGAGCACGTGCGCCGTGACGGATCTGGGGAAGAAGACAAACACCAATGCCAGCGGCATCCATGGCTCTTTTCTAACATCGTTGATGGTTATCGATTTAAAATATTAATTAAAATTAATGATGACATTAATATTGCCCACTTAACTCCATGACACAGAAAGGGGACCTAAGACAAGCCCTCATGCTACTGCTGCAATAAACAGATGGAGAATAGAGCTTTGAGGAGAGAAATCACATTTTTGAGGGAAAACAGTTAACCACAACAACTACAGAAATAGCAACAGTAAAAGTGACTTCATAAGCATTTTATTTGCTGCTTGTGGTTGGTAGGCAGTGTCTGAGAGGCTGCCTCCCATGCCCACCTCCTTCCAGTTTGTTTCTTTGTGCAGACCCTGCTGAATGCCGGCTGGACTCACTGACACACTTCTGATGGACAGAAAACTGCGGGAACGAGGACCAGGGCTGTCCCTGGCAAGACGGGGTCGCCGGAGACTGCGTTCCCTCCTTCTGCACACACTCCCCCTGGGGAAAACCAGCTGCCATCTGAGCTGCCCTAGGAGGAGGCGCCGGTGAGAACCCTAGGCGTTTGCTGCTGCAGAATCCCACACTACCAGGGAGCCCGGAAGACCGCGCCCTGTGCTGCAGCCTCAGACAGCAGCGCTGATTGCTACCACTCCAGAGATTCGGGCTCATCCCCAGCCGTATCCCATACCCCACAGAGACTGTAAGCCAGCAAAGGTTTGGCTGTGCTGAGCAGCTAAATTTAGGGGGTAATTTGTTACTCAGCATAGATAACTAATGCACCGGCCCTCCCACAGGGTTGCTAATCCAGATATTACCTGGCACACAGTACAGTGCCGGGGAAAGGAAACCAGTTTCCTTATCTTCTCACCAAATTGTTAATCAACCAACACCCTGTTTCTGGTTGCATGTGACCTTAAAACCCTTCCCAACACAACTCTACATGCAGCAACACCCAATTCGTCCTTTGGAGGTGACAGAAAGGCCAATTTGCTGTCTCTGGAACAATTTAAAGAGGAGAAGACCTGATTTCTACTCACAGCCAGGAGACTTTGGGCAGGTCATTTGTACCCTTGAACTTCATTTTCCTCCTTGATAAAATGGAGATGTCTAGGGTCGGTGCTGTGGCGTAGCAGGTAAAGCTGCTGCCTGCAGTGCCAGCATCCCGTATGGGTGCCGTTTCGAGTCCCAGCTGCTCCACTTCTGATCCAACTCTTTGCTAGTAGCCTGAGAAAGCAGTAGAAGATGGCCCAAGTACTTAGGACCCTACACCTATGTGGGGGACCTGGAAGAAGCTCCTGGCTCCTGGCTTTGGATCAGCATAGCTCCAGTCTTTGCGGCCATTTGGGAAGTGAGCCAGCCGATGGAAGACCCCTCTCTCTCTCTCTCTCTCCCTTTCTCTGCCTCTGCCTCTCTGTAACTCTGCCTTTCAAATAAATAAATATATTTCTTAAAAAAAGATGGAGATGCCCTATTCAGGCATCTAGAGTATAAGAGACAGAATACTCAACTAAGATGGCAGTCCCAGCTTCAAGCTCCAAAAATAATGTCCTCCCAAAACAAGGCTGCTGGGCATGAAAAGGAATCACCACGTCTCTGGGTCTATATCTGAGGGAAATTTTCCCCAAGACAGTCCCCAGCAGAGTTCCCGCGGCATTAGCGAGACACAACTTCCATGCCTACCGCTAGAGTCACCACTGGCTAGGGAGATCCAGATTACTGTGGCTGGATTTGCCCTCACACATTTCACTCCTGAGGCTGGGAGGGACCTGGCCTCCCCGGAAACAGAGATGAGCTGGCAATATGGAAGCAAGGGAAGCTGCTGTTGGGTAGGCGTGTTAATCTGCACAGAGAGGTTACACTGGAGCGTGACGCACGCCAATGCAAAACCCAACACACTACACCCCCTGCGCAAGCAGTGGAGGACTTTGCCCAACTGACGGAGGCTCCAACCCATCTACATGAGCTAGGGAGCTCCCGCAACAGCAGAAGAGAAGCTGGATGGGCTCTCTGCTCTGTCACTTTCCCTCAAAGTCACAGGGCCAGAACCAGTCATTGTCCTCCCCAACTCAAAGTGTGGTCTTCCATGTATTGGAAAGAGGAGAACAAACAGCAGTCTTCCTACCCCAGTAGGCAAGCACTCTTGGTAATGAAGTTTTATCTCCTTACAAGAATTTTTGTGATGTTCAAAGGAGACAATGGAGTTACTCACTTCTCAAACACTCATCGAACACATAAGATCTACCAGGCACTGGGCTGGGTTGGATCACAATAGGATCATAAGACACAGTCACCATGCCCTCCTCACAGGTAGAACCATTGTCATTTAAAGTTTGCTCACCCTTTGGTTCTCTTTCCAGGGTTACACCACACGCTCCGTCCCTCACAGATTTTTGTCTTGCTATTCCTAGTGTTGATTGCAAAGTGTTGGCAATACTCTCAGGAGGGCTTTTGGTTAGAAAGGATGGAGGAAGACTCTGAAGAGACAATGGCCAGGGATGTGCAGCAGAAGGTGGTGGGACATTTTGCTAATGTCGTCATCATCTCAGAGTGCTAAACGAATAAGTGGTTTCTTTGCTTCTTTCCAAATCTCTTCTTGTGTAGCTCATGAGAGAAGAGGCCTCCACTGGAGTTGATTCTAAAGTCCACTCACCTTCCTCTTCAAGTCCTTCTCTTTAGCTCGCATTATCAGCCACTCAGTGTTTGCTGATTTCACCCCTCTCATGAATGCCAGCTTCTTTTTTTATTATTATTATTTTATTTCTTTAAAGGACAGAGTTACAGAGAGAGATAGAACCAGAGAGAGGTCTTCCATTCTGCTGATTCACTCCTGAAATGACCTCAATGGCCAGAGCAGAGCTGATCCAAAGCCAGGAACCAGGAGCTTCCTCCAGATCTCCCACGTGGGTGCAGTGGTCCAAGCACTTGGGCCATCTTCTAATGCTTTCCTAGCCATAGCAAAGAGCTGGATTGGAAGAGGAGCAGCCGGGACTTGAACCACCACCCATATGAGATGCCAGCTCTGCAGACTGGGGCTTTAACCCACTGTGCCACAGCGCTGGCCCCATGAATGCCAACTTCTCAAGAAGATGTCGTGATATCATTGGGGTGGCTGGCCTGCAGTTGCACATAGACCCTAAAATTTCAGACCCTTCATACAAAGTGCTCACCAGAACTGTGTGGACAGCTCGGACCTGTAGGGAGGATCCCTTCTGTATTATTACTGGAGACCCAAGCTGATGATTTTTCTATTTTCAACTTCAGCTGCTAGGGTTGTCCTGGGTACTAGAAGAATCATGGGAGGTTCCTGAGAGAGGATTTTGGGGGCTGGCCTGGAATAAGACCTATCACTTCTGCCCATACCATTGGAGGGAACTTAGTCATGTGACCACCCCAAATCCAGGGGAGGCTGGGAAATGTCATTTGACTGTGCCTAGGAAAAAAGAACAGATTTTGGTGGACAGCTAGCCCCGAACTCCTCCACAGTTACCCACACAACTTGCTATTTTTTAATTTGACAAAAGCTGAGATCACAGAGTGTCTCTATACAGCAATGTACTCTATGGCCTGCCACGGGGCCAACATTTTTCTAAAAGATTCATTAATGTTCTATAATGGACAAAGATCTGACCCACTACCATGTTTCCTGTGATATCTCTCTACCTGACTTCTTGGTCAGATGCTCCAATTCTAGTTAGACAATCCTGAGGATATGAAGTGTTCTATACATTTCCAACACACAGAGAAACCAACAGGGGCTTTCCATGTAAGAATCATCCTTTTCCAAACAGTTAAAAGGAGACAGGCCTGTATGAAACACATTCCACCAGCCACAAGACATAAAGAGAGGTGCGCTCTAAACACCTTCCATTTATTCACCCACTGAACACTCAGTGTGCGCCAGGCTGAGCACCTGGCACATGGCAGGCACTATGTTAGGCGATGGAGATACACTGATGACCCAGAACAATGTGATCTCCTGAACCTTGCAGACTAGGCCTAAACAGAAAAGCAAGCAAGAATAAATACCTAACACAACAAGTAATTACAAAGGAAAAATAGGGTCAAGGCAGCAGAGAATAGCAGGGTGGGGAAGAGTGACAGGCAAGTTAACCCTAAGGTGTCAGCCATGCCACAAGAGTAGAGAAGATGAGCAGTCTAAGTACAGGGCTTAGCAAGTGCAAAGGCCAGGAAAAGGGAAAAGATTTGACAAGACCACGGGACATAAAAGCGGCCAGTGGAGCTGAGGCTGATGAGGGAGGCATTCAGGGGAGATGAAACTGGAGAAACAGGCAAGGACCAAGTTGTAGCTTGGCAGGACACGGTGATGCATGTGTTTGAATCTAAATAAAATTGGGGCAGCGTTGTAGCACAGCAGATTGAGCCGTCGCCTACAATGCCGGCATCCCATATGAGCACTGGTTCAAGTCTTGGCTACCTGGTTTCTGATCTAGTTCCCTACTAATGTGCTAGGGAAGGCAGCAGAAGATGGCCCAAGTGCCTGAGCCCTTGCCACCTGCATAGGGAATCCAGATGAAGTTCCAGGATCCTGGCTTTGGCCTGGCTCCGCCCTGGCTATTGCAACCAATTGGGAATGAATCAGTGGATGGGAGATCTCTCTGTCCCTCCCTCTCCCTGTCTCTCTCTTTCTGTCGCTTTGTCCTTGGAGTAAGTAAATAAATAAATGCTTTAAAAGAAAATAAGATGACTCTCTGCTAAGCCTGAATGGGAAGAAGGGATCATGAGAGTTGATATGGAGAGACAAGTTGGAAGGCTGTTAAGAGGTGATATTTGCCTGAGCTAAGTGTCCGACAAGATGCCATTTATATTACACTGACGAAATCAGCATGACCACTGATGCAATCTGTTTCATTGGTGATTTAAAAAGGTGAAGTAAGGATAATTCTTGGGGTTGGCACTGTGGCATAGTGGGTAAAACCGCTGCTGAGACACCATCATCACATGTGGGCGCCAAGAGTCCCAGCTGCTCCACTTCCGGTTCAGCTTCCTGCTAATGCACTTGGGAAAGCAGCAGAGGATGTCTCAAGTACTTGGGACCCTGCACCCATGTGGGAGACCCAGAAGAAGCTCCTGGCTTCGGTTGGTGCAGTCCTGGCTTGTTGCAGCCATATGTGGAGTGAACCAGCAGATGGAAGACTTCTCTCTGTGTGTCTCTCCCTTTTTCTCTCTGTAACTCTGCCTTTCAAATAAGTAAAATAAATCTTTAAAAGGAAATAGTGGATAATTCTTAAGCTCTGGCTTGAGCAAAAGGGAACATGATGATGCAGTTTATGAGACAAAGAAGGATTGAGGATAGACACATGTCTTGGGGTGGGGCTCCATGGTCTTATTTGGGTGGCTAAGTCTGAGATATGCATGAACCACCCAAGGAGACTGTTGGATGTGAGCGGCTGGCGCTCAAAGCAGAGGCCTGTGCAGAGGTAAGTGTATGGTCATTTGTATAGAAAGGGTTTCAAATCTCTCGGGACAGCTGAGGTCCAGAGGCTTTGCTGAGCCCTCTGAAGGGTGGCACACCCTTCTCAGGGGGCTGAGCATCCTGGCTAGTACGCCAGTCCCTGATTGCCCACCCCAGCCCCTGCGCAAATTCTCTGGGTCCTTCATTTCCAGGGAAGATGAAGACAGTGCTCCCGGTTCTCTCCCAGGCTTGCACAAGTGTTCCTGATCTGCACCCACACAGCCCAAGCTCCGAGGCTACTTCAGTCATGTGAACACGGGTGAACATGCATCCGCACACCCAGTACCTTCCGCAGAAGTGACCTAAACTTTGTGAGGTTCACATGTCCCTAGAGATGATCTCATTTGCCTGCTTCAAAAGCGCTTTGGTCTGCACAGCCTGTAGCAGCAAATTTACACTTCAAAAAGCAGACAGCTTTTTCCACATCTTATTCACTTAATGGGTGAGAATGTAAAATTAGTTCCGTTGCTGATGAGGACCTTGAGCCAAATGAAAAGTGTTCATTTGTCAGCACAGACTTACAGCCTGAGACATGATTATATAGCTAATCCAATAATGGGTTTTGATGCTGAGCATTTATTTATATACAGTATGTCTTGTTATCTGTTGATAATCAGGACCTACAATTTACTCTTTCTTGTGCGCGTAGTGTGAAATAGCAACATCTTCCAGACATATTGCTTTTAAGTACCAACATGCAAACACATACAAAAGCGCCATCATCAGCACAATATTTTATTTGCTTTCTCTGAAAAAAAAAAAAAAAGGAGAGAGAGCCAATACTTGAATGTAGGCTTTCGTATTTTTAAATAAAAGTGGTAAATAACAAATGAGCTTTCTCTCTCTCAGGACTATATAAGGGTTGAAACAATGAAAATAAGTGTTCCTTTAGCATCTTGACCCTCCTTAATCAAGGGATTTCTTCCCCCTGCTCTCTAAGATTTCTCTCTGCAGTCAAAGCCTACACCTATTTTTACACAAATGGTTTGAACCAAAACAGGCCCCTGGGGCAAATCATAATGTCACCCCACGACTCTGGGTACCTGAATCTTACAACACTCTGCTTGCTGCAAAGATGTGCATTAACACCATGTGAGCGAGGAGACTGTCATATTATCTCAGGCAAAACCTTTCTTTAAAAAAAATGTAACTTAAAATTAAACATAAAACCGCCGCATTTCTATAAGCTCTTGTGGAGACTGCACGCTGCTACATTATATTGTTTCTTACCCCATGTACGAGTGCAAATGTCTGTCACCAAAACATGGGGACACTTTCGGCCTAATATAAACATGAAATCCGACAGTTACAAGCAGGCACTTTTATAGGTATGATGCATTGTCACATATGCCAGCTATCAGGGAGCCCATAAGAAAGGAGAAGCATGTCGGGATTGACTATTCTGTTAATTGCCAATTTGCAGCACACCTGAAACATACTGCAACATTTGGGGACAGTCAGGGCAAGTTCCTTTGCATGATCCCCTCTCTTGGATGAGCCTAGCCAAACCCAGAAGGAATGCAAAGAGACAGCCGAGAACCGTCATCTCCTGTCGCCGCTTTTCCCACATCGCGATCTCCAGCTCACATGAAGTTGGCAGGACCGGTCACTCTGTGATGGATGAAAAGGAAGGGGGGGCAAGTGTCCTTTTTTAAGCAGAAATTTATTCCACAATAAATACTTCAGTGTGGGTATGACACGATGTTTTATTGGATTACACTAGTTTGCTAAAGAAATCACATTGGGAATAGCAAAGCCTGCGGTTTTGTGGGTAATGCATCTGTAGATGTGAGGGCTTTACGCTGGGAGAGCGTTGGAGAAGGATGACAAGGCAAATTAGGACACGGCTAAATTCATGCAAATCTGTATTATGGCAACAGTCGGCCGCTCGAGTCCAAGACACTTTTGGTGGCAGTCGCTTTACCTAGGCTGGTAATTCATTAGGTTTTGACTCCGGTGAAGATTAACGAACACAGCATACATTACATTCTTACTTTCGTCGCAGAAACAAATCTTTCTTGTACCAGCCAGTGTAATCTTCAGAGTTTTCGTTCTATAAAACACCTCAAGAAAAATGCACCTCAGTAAGATTTACACTTTATTACTCTAATGATTCTACAAACACTACCACAATGTGATGAAAGACAGAGTAGTCCCGGACTGATTGAGAGCTAATAAAAATCAGTACTGAAAACTGAAAAGAGCACCCTTATCATCTTTCTTTCATTTAGAACTGATTACTAGGGGATTATAATGCAATCACAGCTATGTGTGAGAGGTAGCTATGGGAACAGTTTTAACTGTTTATCTAGCCAAAGATCTTAATTTAAGTTTGAACACTCTGATTCATTTATATGTAAGACACCAAGGAGACAAAATGCAGAAGAAACAGATGCGCACTTGTTCTTTCCATTTAACTTCATAAGCTACCAGCCAATTTGTCTTTCAGGGACAAAATTAATTTCTGATGACAATGTGAGCAAGTAATAAACTAGAAGTTCCTGTCCTGGGAAACTTGTTAATGCCATGTAATGTTCTGGAGTTATTTAGGAGGGGAAAAAAGAGATTTGCTCCTGGAGTTACGGGGACGTGTGCAACAGACCTGCCTTTGTCCAAGCTCTTAGTCACTCCTGCAGAGGTTTATGACACCTTTTCTAGAGGGTGAATTAGGAAAGTTCAAAAGAAGCCATGTTGCTTACCATTCCTTTCCTATGGCGTAATTTTCAACTGCTCATTTTCCTTCCCATTCTCCCCATGACTCAGATTTGCTCAGAGCACAAACCTCCAACTCACGGCTTCCCGGTCCTGGTGGCGTGGGAGCAAGGCAGGTAATGATGAGATGAGAAAGGAATCGTAAGACCTCCTCCTTCTTGGATCTCATAGTGCCATGGAACACATCCCTTTTGCACACAAGTGCACTCAGTCTGAGGGGTTCAGGGCCACGGATGAGGAACCCTGATGTATGTGAGGCAAACTCAATAATGGGATGAAATGTGCTGAGTCACGACCATCCAGAGAAGCCTGCCAGTGTGTTTGATCAAACACAGACACATGCACGCTCAGGTGGAGAATAAGACAGGCCACTCTCTCCGTAGTCTACGACGCTGACTACCTCCCCGGGTCCGTGATAACAGCCATGTTAATATTATTGAACACTTACTTAATACCAAAGAACTAGGTGGACATTCTACATGCATGATCTCACTTGATTGGCACAACAACCCTAGAAGGAAGTCATCCTTATGACCATTTCAGAGGCAAGGAAACTGAGTCACACAAAAATGAACTTGTCCAACATTGCATCTTGCACGTGGAAAAGTCAACATTTGAGCTGCACCTGTCAGACTCTCAACCTAAGGGTTCCAAGCACTGTGAAGGGCACAAGTTGACGGTCTTCTTTACTTGGGCCATTATTTTTTCCCCACCTTATTATACACCCAGTGTTTCTAGGTCTCTGGACTATGTTCGTCTGTGTCCTGTGCCCCGCTTCCCCGAGCCTGTGTTACCCTGCTCTCTCAGGGCCCGCCCCTGGGCACAATGGCTGTCCATTAGTGTGTTTTTAAGACCTTGCTCTCTCCCAATCCTCTGACAGTTTTCATATGCTCCACATGAAGGATCCTTTTCCAGAAATACTTTTGAAGAAAGTCTAATGTAGGCTGCAAAGTATTACATTTTTCATCTCAACGGGGAAATGGATTTAAGAAAAGGAGAGAAGAGCCTGCAGGTCTTTCAGATTTGAAAAACAATTCAACACACTGCTGCACTGGCACTGGGAACACATCTATCACAGGAACCAAGAGAGCATCTGCATTTCCACGCTGACACGGCGCCCCGCGTCCTTGATCGCGATAATGACTGAGAGTTCTGCCGCGCCTTTCATCCGGGGGCCGCCGCGGCCCCTGCAGAAGCCGGCCCAGCGAGCAGCTCCTCCGCCACCAAGGAGAAACGGGGGACGGCTCCATTAGGGGAGAACTGCAAAAGACAAGCCAGCCCTGTCAACTCCACTTCCAAAGGCAACGGAAAGGAGAATCCCACGTCCGGATTTAATTGCCCAATGCGATCGGGAGAATCCATGGACAGGGCATCAGTAGCAGCACATGAAAGAAAGGTAGGTTTTCGGGGCCCAGAGGAAGCCACGCCCCAAGAATACCACCAGGACGGTTTGCTAATTGCTATTTCCGGTGCTTAAACCTCCCTGAGGCACCTAGGGGACATCCCTTAGGAAAGTTTCCACCTGCTTCGCCCTGTCCTGGAGAATTGAGTTGGGTGATCCCGGACAGGCTAGCTCTGCTGTTTGAAGAAGAATGAGATCTGGCACAGAGCTGCTTCCCTGGAGGGTGCCAAGCAACCGTGTGAGACATTACAAGGACCACGGGCCATCCCTCTGTGGCTCCTGACACCCGGGGTTTAAGTTGAACTCACTTTTGCCAAAGCTAGTGTCTGCAGCTGCTTCCCAGCAGGCTGGGGACAGGCTCTGAGCTATCCACGTGCTTTGGTTAGGGAGCGCTGCTGGTCCTCCGCCTGCAATTCCTCCCTTCTCTCCCTCCTCACTCTTCCCTGCCGACCACCCGTATTCCACTCAGGTGTCCTCTCTCCAGGCAGCCTGCCTTGCACTCCTGGAAGGTGGGCCAGGTGTCCTACTTTGCATCATATACCGTGGCATTATTTGGGCATGGCATTATCCGGGCATTATTTGTTGACCATCTGGGTGCCAATCTCTGTGCTAAGCACTTCACATTAAATATCTCTTATCATCCTTACAGTCACCCAAAGTACTATGAATATTACTCCCATTTTACAGGTGATAAAAATGAAGGGCAACAATACCAATTCTTACAATTGTTTAATAACAGAGCTGGGATTTGAAAGTAGGACTTCCTGGAGCTGGTGCTGTGGCGTAGGGGGTAAAGCCACCGTCTGCAGTGCCGGCACCCCACATGGGCAACGGTTCAAGTTCTGGATGCTCTGCTTCTGATCCAGCTCTCTGCTATGGCCTGGGAAAGCAGCAGAGGATGGCCCAAGTGTTTGGAACCCTGCACCCACATGAGAGACCCGGAAGAAGTTCCTGGCTCCTGGCTTCAGATGGGCACAATTCTGGCCATCATGGCTATCTGGGGAGTGAACCAGCGGATGGATGACCTCTCTCTCTCTCTCTCTTTCTGCCTCTGCCTCTCTATAACTCTACCTTTCAAATAAATAAATCAATCTTTACAAAAAAAGTAGGACTTCCTACCCACCCCCCTCCTCCCTACCCACCCCCACCCCACCCCACCCCACCCTGCAAACCTACACTTGTCCTAAATGACCTCAGCACCAAGGACAGTTAACTGACTCAGGTTGAGACATGTAGAGTAGAATGGCCTTATCAGCCTAGCACCCTGAAATTTATATATAATATGTCTATAATACATATTATATATATTTTAAGGCAGTAGAAGCATTTAAGCAGGGTCGTTGGTGTCGTGCTGACATCTCAGAAAATGTGTTGCCTTCCTGGATTCAGGTGTTCTTTTCACTGAATTCAGTCAAACCAGTTCTGCATATTGATACAGGAGGTGTAACTTATAGCGATCCAATTGTTATGCATCACTGCATAATCACTTCTGCCATCCATCGCTGTCCTTTTCCGACAAGGCTGCTGCGGCGCCGAGGAAACAGCTGCGTGTGTCCCCAGAGAATGAGTGTGGCTCAGCACCCTGCGTGCAAGGATCGTGGTGGCAGAGCCTGCTCGCCTTGGATAACTGGAGTCCTTTCTGTCTGACAGAGGGGTACCCCTCCCCATCCTTCCCCTTCTTCGTGTTCAGCAATCTGAGCCCTTTTAGTTTGTCCTCCTGAGTGTCTCCATCCCATTCTTTCCCATTGTCCCTGCTGCTACCCCAGCCCCGTCCTTAATCAAGTCCCTGCTGGCTTTTGACTCCAGTTGGCCCAGGTCATTCTACAAGAACCTCCCCATCCCACCCCCAAACTCTTCCCTAAGGTGACTTATTTAACATCTCACCTCTCCTGACCTTCAGCAGCTATTCATGGCTCTTACCTGTCTGGGAGAGTCTACGGTTCCCAGGCATTCATGCCTCCACCAGCTGGCCTCACCTCCCCTTCCAAACTTGGTTTCCACTATCCTCAACTCAGACCCCTGAGCTGCCCAGCCAGTGTTCTCACTGAACCCCAAATAAGCATGCCCAGCATTGGACCCCAGGTTATACCAACCTTCCCGTTCTTTAAAAAAAATTATTTTATTTATTCGAAAGGCAGAGATACAGGGAGAGGTAGAGAGAGAGAGAGAGAGAGAGAGAGAGAGAGAGAGAAAGAGAGACCTTCCATCCGATGGTTCCCTCCCCAAATGGCCACAACAGCTGGAGCCGAGCTGATCCAAAGCCAGGAGCCAGGAACTTCTTCTGGGTCTCCCATGTGGGTGCAGGGACCCAAGCACTTGGACCATCCTCTACTGCTTTCCCAGGCACCATAACAGGGAGCTGGGTTGGAAGTGGAGCAACTAGGACTCGAACCAGGGCCCATATGGGATGCCAGCGCCGCAAGCTGGGGCTTTACCAGCTATGCCACAGCACTGTTCCCCACCCTGCCCTTTCTCCGAGGCCCCATCCACTGCTCCTCTCTAGAATCCCCAGTGACCTTCATTACTTTGAACTCTCATTGCACTTCCTGTCCACCTTACATTCAGTGATTCGAAGTCATCTTATGAGGCTGCACATTTTAACTCCAGGTGTTTGTGTCCAGCACCTCCAGGGAAATGATAAGTTCCTGAGGGCAAAGACCTTCTGACTCTTTTGCCTCTGCCCCATAGGACCTAGAGCAGGCAGCATTTTAGCAATTGTTTGAAGGCTGCTCATGATGACAGGCTGTGTACGCTCCATTCCAGGCAGCCTGTAGTCCTCAGAATTCCCAAAATGCGCCATGGTGTCTTGTTTCCAGGGATTCACATGAGATGTTCCTCCCCTCTGGACCTCGGAAACTCTCACACTCCCTCCAGCTTCAGTTTTCCTGCAAAGCCACTTTAGCCTCAGTTGAGCCATCCCTGTTTCCCAGGGTCCTCCCTCATCCCACAAGACCAGATGCAGGCACATTCTCCCAGCAGCCGTGTGAACTCCCAGCAGCCATGGCCATGCTGTGTGTTGGTTAAGGCTCTCAGTTACATGTGATGGAAAAGCAACTCGCACTAAGAAAGATAGATGATTTATTGGCTCACGTATCTGCAGCAGTCAGGGTGGGGTCAGACTCAGAATACGTGAGAGACTTCCATCCTCTCTTGTTCTCTCCTCTTTCCCCTTCTTCTTTTTTTCCCATCTACTGGTTCTGCTTCATAGTGTGAACCTCAGTCTCCAAGCAGAAGAAAGTGGAGAGGCAAGGGTTACCTATTTTACTTCTCAATGACTTCTGTTAATGTTATATCCAAAAATCATGCCTTTTTAAAAATACCAATGATAGGGCTGACACTATGGCATAGTGGGCTAAGCCTCCACCTGTAGTACTGGCATCCCATATGGGCGCCAGTTCTAGTCTTGGCTGTTCCTCTTCTTATCCAGCTCTCTGCTGTGGCCTGGGAAAGCAGTAGAAGATGGCCCAAGTCCTTGGGCACCTGCACTCACATGGGAGAATCGGAAGAAGTTCCTGGCTCCTGGTTTCGGATTGGCTCAGCTCCGGCTGTTGCAGCCATTTGGGGTTAGTAGATGGAAGACCTTTCTCTCTGTCTCTATCTCTCTCTGTAACTCGACCTTTCAAATAAATAAATAAAAATATTTATAAAAATACCAATGATTAATTAGCTAGTTATCTTATGTCTTTATACCACTATTCTCTCTTCATCCTTCTCAACTTGAATTTGAAAACATCTTCAACAGCCTGTAGCTTCCTCAAGCACAAAATTTTCCAGTGAGACCATCATTCCAAATCTTAAACTTATATTCCAGGACTTTCCTAACGTCCCCACCCACTTGCCAGCTCACAGATTCCTACACTGTTATAATGTGGACACTGTCAAATCCTCAACATAGCAGTCTTCTGCCTCTTGGCCATGGCGTCCTCTTTGCCTCAATTCTTGGGCCTCTCTTTTCTACTGGTCCAGCTCCTAGTCTTTCTTTAGTCCTCGTAAAATGTCTTGAAGCCCTGAGAAACCTTGTATGAGCCCTCCAGCCTACAGAGAGCTCCCCACCTGTGAACTCACGACCTAGAGATCTGGCCTCGCCCTGGCATTAGATCCTGACATGTGATCTTACCACTCTTGTCCCCTAACTTTCCTTGCAAATGTTTTCAGCTCTGCTGGGCAATGAACTTAGTGGCAAGAACAGAATCTTACATTGTACTTCTTCGTATTCCCTCTACCACTCAGCCCAGCATTGTACTAGTTTCTCAACAAATATTTAATTTAAAAAATGTTTGACTCTCTTCTGACATATCCAAAGAACACTAGGGGAAAAAGTCCTCCCTTTTAAGCCAATTAACCATTCCCCCTCTCATTCAGGATAGTTTTGAGCTAAGAAGATCATGAACTAAAGAGTGAACAGTTTTAATTAAGACAGTTCTATCCTGAGAATTGATTCCTTCTCTGAGTATAGGGCTAGGAGTTTAGTTAGAGAAACAGACGATAGAATAGAAAAGGTGGTGGTCTGTTGGAGTTTTCGTGGTGTAACTTCACGATTTACATTGAGGTACTGCATGTGCCCAGGAGAGCGGAGACATCTGTCTTCAGATACAAAGGCAAAATCATAGAGTAGCGGATCTCTAGCTCATGAGGATGTTCTGAGAACAGCTCTCTGCCCACCTTTCCTCCAAAGATTCTATAGAAATCATTGAGAGGATATATTTTTATTTTTTGTTCTATTTTTTTTTTACAGGCAGAGTGGACAGTGAGAGAGAGAAACAGAGATAAAGATCTTCCTTTTGCCGTTGGTTCACCCTCCAATGGCCGCCGCAGCCGGCACGCTGTGGCCGGCGCATCGCGCTGAACCGAAGGCAGGAGCCAGGTACTTATCCTGGTCTCCCATGGGGTGCAGGGCCCAAGCACTTGGGCCATTCTCCACTGCACTCCCGGGCCATAGCAGAGAGCTGGACTGGAAGAGGGGCAACCGGGACATAATCCAGTGCCCCGACTGGGACTAGAACCCGGTGTGCCAGCGCTGCTAGGCGGAGGATTAGCCTATTGAGCCATGGCGCCGGCTGAAAGGATATATTTTTAAATAATGAGACACAAGTGTTAGCCTATTGGTTAAGGCAGCTGTGTCCCATATTGATGGGCCCAGGTTCGATCCCTGGCTCTGGCTTCAGACTAATGCAGACCCTGGGAGGTAATAGTGATGACTCAAATAACTGAGTTCCTGCCACATCCATGGGAGACCTGGATTGAGTTCTCAGCTTCTGGCTTCAGCTTCAGTGTAGCCACCACTATTACAAGCATTTGGGGAGTAAATCAATAGTGAGAGCTCTCTCACTCTTGCTCTCTCTGTCACACAAACACACAGAAACACACAAACATACACACGCACACACACACACACACACAAACACATATGCCTTTTCTCCCCATCTATCTCATTGACTTTCTAATAAATAAATTAAAATTTTAAAAAAATGAAACTCAGAACTGTTCAAGAAAAATAGAATGCAGCACAGATAAACTAGAATGGAGGCATTCCTGGATGATAGAAAGCACACAAGACAGGATGAGAAAGGAATGAGAACTGAGGAAGCTGCAAGAAAACGCTGGACAAGTTCCAAACTCCTAGTCAACAAATGTAAAGCTGAGGGTAGGGGGAGGTGGCAGAGTGGGGAGTGAGAAACCAGAAGAGCAATTAATTAAAGAGCTGCATTTGGAACAGCTGAACCAACGAAGCAAACACCCCACCACCACCACCCAGGCTTGCAGACTGGCTAGCAATTTCATGGCTTTTGCCTTCTGGTGAAAGCCTAGAAAATTCTCACTACAAGAGGAGAGTGATCTGCCTAGAGGGGGTCCTGTGTTGGGTCTGGGCACTGAGGTTGAACAGAGCAGAACAGAATAGCCAAGGAGAAAACTGTGTAAGTAAAGCTGCCCAACTTTGTGTAGGAGGACTGGTCATCCTGGGCTCACAGAAAGCTCCGTTTTATGGGATAATACCCATCAAACTATTAGTAGTTTTCCTTTTGCTCTCAAAAATATCCCTGTTTGAGTAGTGAATTCTGTCATCATCTTATCCATGAACGAAAGACAATGAAGCTATATTTTGCAAGCCAGAGTCCAGGCACTACATAAGGACTCAGCCTTCCCCAGCTGATATGTGATCTGCACACATACAGGGCACTCAAGTCATTTGGCCAGTGCAGGACACAGAAGCCACGGTAAGCACAAACGCAAACGTGGGTTTGATATGATTTGCCACACTTGATGTTCCAGAATCTGCAACCAGCATTTTAAAATGTTGTCATTAAAATGAAAATCAAATTTTAAAACCATCTTAGAGAACTCATAGTCTCCTAAGCATATTCCAAGAATTACTAAATATTTAAGAAAATTATGAAGGAAGGAAAGCAAATTCCTTGGGGGGAAGACAGATTATTCAGAAAATGAAAGATAATTTTATTTGAAAATCCAATTAATTTCAGAGGAAATTCAAAAGGACAATGTATCCAATCACCAAAAACAAGATGCTGTTTTTCTTAAAGTGCTCAGAGGAAAAAAAAAAAGAATTCTTGGAAAGAGAAAAACATTATGTCTAAATAAGAGACTTAATGGGCAATCTGAATAATTGAATGCATTATGGACAACAAATGGAGAGCTGGCAAACTCCAAGACATCTGTCAAACTATGTTACAAAAAGACAAGACAATAAATAAGAAAAAATAGAGATTTATGGAGTCAATAACTGACTAATGGGAATTTGGGGGCTTAAGACAAAGACTTCAGAGAAAGGAGGAAATAACCAAAGGCATAATACAAGAAAAGTTCCCTGAAGTGAAAGAAAGACATGAGTCTTCAGATATAAGACCCACTAACTGATGAGGAGTATGAACAAAAAGAAAAACAGCCATTTCAAGATATAGCCAGATGAAATTTCAGGAACCCAAGGATGGAGAGAAAATCTCAGCAGACTTCCAGAGAGAAGAAATCAGCCATCCACTGCAGAGTAAAGGTTGAACTGGCACGAGTTTTCTCATCAACACTCAATGTTGAAAGCTAAAGAAATGACTTCAAACTTAGAGGAAAAGTTATTTGAAGCTCAGAATTCTATATCCAGCTGTCTGGGCAGAATGGTAGAAACTTTTCCTCACTTATCACAAGAGTCATAGCCAATAATCCCAAAACAAAAGACAGGTTAGCGTGAGAAAAGTATACCATTTATTTAACAAAGTTTTACATTAAGTGAGAGACTTCAGAAATGAAGACCAGGAGGCCCAGGGAAAATGTGTATTTTTATACTGGATCTGAGGAAAGAAGTCCATGGGTATGGAAAAACTGAGTGGACAAAAAGGGTTTGATCTCATAGAAATCAATTGGGGATCAAATCCAAGAGGCTTTGTTTATTGAGATTCTTCTTAGCCTGAGAACAGGGAGAGGGAAAAAGAAAGGTGGGAGAACATCATATAGACTTTTAAAAAAAGATTTATTTATTTGAAAGGCAATTACAGAGAGAGGGGGAGAGAGAGAGAGAGAGAGAGAGAGAGAGATCGATCTTCCATTCACTGGTTCACTCCCCAAATGGCCACAATGGCCAGAGCTGAGCCAATCCAAAGCAGGAGTCAGGAGCTTTTTCTGGGTCTCCCATGTGGGTGCAGGGGCCCAAGCACTTGGATCATCTTCTACTGCTTTCCCAGGCACATTAGCAGGGAGCAGGATCAGAAGTGGAGCAGCCAGGACTCGAACAGGTGCCCATGTGGGATGCCAGCACTGCAGGCAGGGGCTTTACTATCTACACTGCAGCGCCGGCCCAGAGACTTTCCTTCTAAGGCCCCTGCGTTCTCCTGCAGTTCAGTGTCCAGCATACCATGGCTCGGTACTTGGGGTATTGCTTTTTAACCAAATTATATTTGTAAGTATACAGAATGGGAACAAAATGTATTTACAGAAAGAGCAAAGTCTGAAAAGTTGGCCACCATGAATTCTCCCTGAGAAAGTAATTACTAAAGGAAGTGTTTAGAAAAGCAAAGGAATCAAAGATAGACTACTTAAGAGATAAAAGGAAGAGTGCAACTGAGCTGGAATAAATGAATACAGCTAGAAGACACATTGCTAAAGGATTCACTTGATGCTAACAGTCATGTTCTCATGTAAAGGAAATAGGTTGGTGGTCCAGGTTTACCTTCTTACTTTCTTTTTAATGTTTATTTTATTTATTTGAAAGGCAAAGAGACAGAGATCTCCCCATCCACTCTTTCACTCACCAAATGCAGACAACACCCAGAGATGGGCCAGGCTGAAACCAGGAGTCAGGAACTCACCCCAGCTCTTCTACATGGGTGGCTGAGACCCAAGTACTTGCGCCATCACCTGCTACCTCCCAGGTGCACATTAGCAGGAAGCTGGAATGGGGAGCATAGCTGAGACTTGAACCTAGGCATGGATGGATCAAGAGGATGCAGGTGTCTCAAGCAGCTTCTTAACCACTGCACCAAATACCCACTCCAGTTTCTTATTCTTTAAATCTAAGAATAGACTCTTTGGTTGTGCAGTCAATAATAGTTGCATGATAATACTGCATTTTTAAATTTTTGAATAAACTATGAATTAAATATGAGAAACATATAATCACCGAACAGGATGTAAGTTTAAACTTTAACAATATGAAAATGACATAATTAATCAAAATTGGGAGACAAAGAAAAAAGCTACAAGAAAGTGTAAGTAGATGGCTGGCGCTGTGGCATAGCTGGTAAAACTGCCATCCACACTGCCCAGCATCCCATATGGGTGCCGGTTCAAGTCCCAGCTGCTCTGCTTCCAATCCAGCTCCCTGCTTGTGCTCCTGGGAAAGCAGTGGAAGATGATCCAAGTCCTTGGGCCACTACACCCACATGGGAGACCCAGTTCAAGCTCCTGGTTCCTGGCTTCAGCTTGGTACAGCCCTGGCTGTTGTGGCCACTTGGGGGGTGAACTCACGGATGGAAGATCTCTCTCTCTGTCTCTCCCTCTCTGTAATTCTGACTTTCAAATAAAATAAATAAGTCTTTAAAAAAAAGTGTAAGTAATTTTTCATAGATGGAAGTAAACAGAAGTTTAATTTCAATAAATCATCTAATAAAGATTTTATTATAGGCTAATTATAATGACAAAGATATTGCTTGGAATATCTAAATATGACTAACAAAACTTGTAAATGGAGTGGAAGACGGGAGATGAGCAACACAGCAGTTGCAGTAAACACTTCATGTTCCAGACCAAGGAATCCACAGCTCCAAGGTCAATGAATCAGGAGGCAGAAGTACACTGTCTGAAGTTATAATGGTAACCATGAGAAGAGTCAAGAGAGAAACAGTGATTACTCATGGGTGGCTTATTTCACATGACCCTATTTTACTTCTCTTTATACGTGTTTGTATTACTTTTCCAGTTTAAAGTAACTCGTTTAAAAGCTTTGGATGGTATGCCTTTGTAATCACAGAGACCAAAGGAAATCATCTCTTGGAAATATCTGGTTTTGACAAAAATTCGTCAATGTACCAAATTGAAATTGTTCACTTTGGCTCCAAGGAAAACCCTTCATTTCTGCGGCAGCCGGCGCGGCAGAATGAAAGCTTTTGGACGGCCAAGGCCCTTCTAGCTGGCCAGTTTCCTCTCACCATCCTTGCATAATAATTCCATGACAGTGATAGTCACCAGATACAGGCTGGTTCTCACGGCGAGACTTGCCCTTCCAAATGCATCGTGTTCTGGGCCCAGGTTGTTATCATTCCCGTGTTGTAAGTGATCAATGGGTGTTCCAAGAAGTTAAGTGGTGTGTCTCAGAACTTACACCCAGATTCCCCAACCCCATCACACTCCATCTCGCCACTCCAGTGAGAGTAAAGGCTCAAGACAAGGAAATGAAAAGGCCGGGGCCTCTGTGTCCTTAACGACAATGAGGTTGAAGTGAAACCTGTCAGCCTTCACCTGCCACACAGCCTCAAGCCATTATGGATTGACCAAAATGTGAGAGAAAACAAGGAAACATCCTTCTCTCATAGCCTGCTAGCTTGATCTCAACAATGATCTCAAAAACCAAAATAATTTGTATTATTTGAAGTGCTCTTGGACAATATATCTATGATGCCCTTTCTCTGCTATTTAAAACTGGTTTTTGAAGCAAGCAACTCAAAGTCACTCACCGACCAATTATGTAGTTAGTGCATTATCAGACCTTTTGCAATTCGTTCTTTTACTTGTTGCTGTTGTTTCTTCCTCTTGTTCTCTAGATTTTCACTATTCCAGCTTTTTTCAGACATCATTACTATTTGTCCTGTTAAAAGTTTTAACTGGAGGGGCCAGTGCTGTGGAGTAGCAGGTAAAGCCGCCACCTGCAGTACCCAGGTGGACTCCAGTTCAAGTCCTGGCTGCTCCACTTCCAATCCAGCTCTTTACTATGGCCTGGGAAAGCAGTAGAAGATAGCCCAAGTTCTTGGGTTCCTGCATCTACATGGGAGACCAGAAGAAGTTCCTGGCTCCTGGCTTCAGATCGGCTCAGCTCCAGCTGTTGCGGCCGTTTTGGGGAGTGAACCAGCAGATGGAAGATCTGTCTCTCTCTCTTTTTCTCTCTATCTCAATTGATCCATCTATGCCTCTGTAACTCTGCCTTTCAAACAAATAAATAAATCTTAAAAACAAAAAAAAAGTTAATCTTAAAAAAAAAGTTTTAACTGGAACAAAACGTTCACTAGTTTGTTGTATTTTCTGAGAACTGCATCTCTGCAGATTACACATTCTCCCCACAACAGCAAAGGAAAGAATCAATGTTGGAAATACTCCGCTTTTGTACAATCATAACTGCTTTGAATAGCATTGATGTAACAGGAAAATAAATCTTGATCTTTATCAAGGGAATTTTTTTCTTTTGGGGATATGGGAAAGTTTTCTTTAATATTGTTCTATCCATTTTGTAATAAAAATGGGAGTAGGCTTAAAATATATTACATGCATTCTCTAGAGAAGAAACGATACCCCTAAACAATAAATTAGACAGTGGTTACTGAGTAGACAAGACACACGTGTCCCTGGGTCTGTTCTCCCACGTCCTCTCTGGCTCTGCATCAGAACAGATGTGTCCAGAAGCAAAGAAACTAATCAGCTGGGGGTCGTGGTGGGGTGGGTGGGCGGGCATTTTCGAACCCAAGCCTCTGCTACTTCTACCTCCTTTTCGGCCACAGGGAACATTGTCAGCCTCACAGCTGAGGACTTGAGGAATTGCCACACAGTGAACCTGGCCTTCCTGTCCAGTACTGAACTTGGCAAAAACCAGCAGACTGCAGAAGGGTTTAAGCAGTTGAGATGACCGATGGCGGCCGAGGGGTGCGTGCCCCTGCTGTTTGTCTCCAGCACCTGCTTGGGCCCAGTGTGCTCTCCTCCAGGCCTGGGCCCCACTCCTCCCTCTGCCTAAAGAGAAGCTCTTCTCCAGGATACAGGCAGAGCTCACTTCCTCTTTGCTCAGTCTTTCTTCAAGTGCTGTGAGGGGCTCCAAGAAGGCGAATTCATCCCCCCAACACCCTCTGCTCACATGCCAGTCCCCTCCTCAGTCATGGCACCTGCAGTTCAGTGCAAACATAACAAGCCCTGGGAAAAAGATCTGTGCTTCCCCAGCGCCTCCTTGGTGGTGCACACAGCCCCGCGACGCTGACGAACGAAGCTGGTGTCCACATCCTCTGGGAGGAGTTTCCCACATGGCCTTCCCCACCACATACTGGAAGAGCAAGTGCACTGCGCTGGGAGAAGAAAGTTTTTGAAGAGTGGTGACATTGGAGAGAAGAGCCTGGAGCTACAGCCCTGCGTGGCACAGGAAAGGGGTACTCACTGAACGACCGCGTCTCCCAGACCCTGTCGTGGGCTCTTTATCTACAGCCGCGTAGCAGCCACGTGAAGCTGGGATGGCTGCTTCTATTTTCCACATAGGAACACAAAGCCTCAAAGAGATTCTGTAATTTGCCCTTTGTGGCTGTATATTACTATGTAACACCCCAAAGCCTTGTGCTTTAAAACAATACGTCTAATTTCTCATGATTTTGTGTGTTGACTTAGTGGTCTCTCAGATGGCATTTGGAGCTGGGCCATCCAACATGCCTCTCTCACTTGATAGCCCCTCCATGGGGACAGTGGGTGGGTAAGGTGTGCTGGGCCTTCTTAAGATGGCCCAGGAAGAGGAAAAAGCAGAAGCTGCCCATCTTGTTAAAGGCTAGGGCCAGACCTGGCAGGGCAGCAGGCTGGTCAGCTGTTGGTCAGAACCAGTCACAGACAAGCTCAGATGCAACACCACTTCTTTAGAAAGAGAGTGACCCAGGCCGGCACTGTGACATAGCAGGTTAAACTGCCACCTGCAGTGCCAGCATCCCATGTGGGCGCTGGTTGGAGACCTGGCTTCTCCACTTCCAATCCAGCTCTCTGCTATGGCCTGGGAAAGCAGTAGAGGATGGCCCAAGTGCTCAGGCCCCTGAACCCACATGGGAGAACTGGAAGAAGCTCCTGGCTCCTGGCTTCAAATCGGCACAGCTCTGGCCATTGCAGCCATTTGGGATGCTGGCACTGCAGGTTGAAGCTTAACCTACTATGCAACATCGCCGGCCCCCAGGCCCACTCTCAGTTCCAACATTCCTGCTACTGTGTGCCCTCAGAGGCAGCAGATGATGGCTCAAGCATTTGGGTCCCTGCTACCCATGTGGGAGACCCAGATTCGAGTCCCCGGCCCTGGCTGTTGCAGGCATCGAGGAGTGAAACTAGTAAATAGGAGATATTTGTCTGTCTCTGTGTTTGCCTTTCAAATAAATTAGTTTCTTTTTCTTTAAAGCATCCATACTAGGCTGAATAGATGAGCTGAGTGTTTTTCAACTGCGCCAAGGAGTCCTAGCAGACTCGGATCCGGAGATCACAGATCCCATAGATCATTGCACAGGTATTTTGAATGAATGAAAACATCTAGTTTCCTTCTCTTGAGGAGCCATCATGGCAGGTGAGACAAAAAGACATGCACATGTCTCTCATCCTGTTCTGTGGACCCAATACCACTGAAGGTGTGCCAGTCACACCCATCCTCCTTATGCCTGCAAGAGCAATGCTTTTCCCCAATTCGTTCGTTCATTGACCCTTGTATACGACAGATTATCGCTGAGCGCCTGCTCTGAGTCAAACACTTCTGAGGGCTGGGGATACAGCAGCGAGCACAGCAAAACATCCTTACCTCCACGGAGCTGGCAGGTTTGTTTTTTTTTTTTTTTCAAGCAAAAGTGATGGCTCATACTCAGAACAAGCAGGTCAATCACACGGTATCTCCAACGGCGATGCAAATAGTTAGGGAGTGTGCATTGAGGCCGTTTTGTTTAAAATAGAGTGGTCTGAAGAGGCCTCATGTAGAAGGCGGTGAACAAAAACTGAAGAAGGCGAGGGAGCAAGCTCCGCCTGCATCTGTAGGAAGTTTCCAGGCAGAGGAGGAGCTGGGGTTGGGCCTGGAGCTGGAGCTTGCCTGGCTCCTGTGCTGAGGACACGGAGCGAGGGCGCACTCCGGCTCCCGGAGTCAGTCACCCACCAGCTCCTATTGAACACCTACCGCTCGCCAGCATGTGCTCAGCACTGGGTGCACAAGGACACCCAGGCCCGTCCCCTCAAGGGTTGACCACCTAGAAAGGAAGACGAACAAACAGAAGTCCCTACATGGCATTAAAAACGCGATAATGGGTGCAAGCATGTCCCAGCAGGCAAGCTGCTCAGCTGAGCTGAAAATGTCTGTTCTCAGTCCATCTGTTGATGGATCAGAGAGACAAGGGTTGTGCTTTGCACTTGAAATAGAATCTGCCCATACCCTCAAATATTACAGGATCATAATTTTTATTAAATGCAAATTTTATTATTGCACTTTAAAGTGAAAGTGCGGGGTAAACTGCATAATATAATCACCATATGACGATCACTTTGAATTAGTACTGCAGATACTTCTAACTACTTAATTATTTATTTTTAAAATATATTCCAATATTTTAATTATGTTCAGTTAAGTGTACTTGAATATTTGCGGCACTCTGCATTATTTATATTAGAGAAAAAGCAGCCTAAATCAACTTGCTCTGGCATTCCATAATTTGTGCCTGCACATCTCTAAAATAGATTTATATATAGCTATCAAACAGTTATTCTGGATATGCTATGATTTTAAATTTTTATCTGAATTTTATTTTAATGTACCACAAAAATAAAATTTATCGGTTTCTTTATACTAGTACATGTCTCTCTGATTATTCATATCCAATATTTGCAGAATACTAACTAGAGCTGCATGCTCTTCTATTAAATCAAGCGTGTAGATTGTATGACGCTCACCCTAAGCCCCCACTCCACCCCACCCCTGCCCCAATCCTGGAAATAGTTTGGATTTGGATGAGCCAAATTCTCTAATAGTCCAAGGAGAAAGACAAAAGAAAACTGTGTCAACTTGGGACCACAATATTACAAACAGGGAGAAGGGAGAATTTGTGACCCGAAGGAAAGTCACTATCCTGTACCAAGGAGGAAAGAAGAATCTGGAAAGTGACATTTACACAAAGGCAGTCTCTGTTATGCCTGGCCTGAAAAATAACGCCGGCTGCTCTGCTGTTTGGTATCTACCGTCTCGTCCAGTTTCTAAATTCATTTCAAAATCATTTCTATATAGAGGACACAAAATATTAAAGTTACAGTATTTCAATAACCCTCTTTATGGCATACAAATCCAATAGACAGACACCCACTAAAGAGATTACAGCTTGAATACTTAATCCCAATTTGGATGTTTTTAAACAAGGCAAACCTGGCCTTAAATGCAATGTGCACAATTTAGCTAAGTATGAAGCATTAATGCACAAACATGACTATAAATAGAGCCAGAGAATCTGGCAGGTGGAAGCTACCCAGTATCCACCTCTGCACATTACTCTCCCAAATCAAAGTCTGGGCAAATAATGAGCATACCCATTTCCAGGTCGAAAGAACAGGTGGATCGTAATGGGCCATCTCAAAACCCAGGAATGGGGGCGGGGGAGGCTGCTTAGAGGGACAGCCACCTCTGAAACTAGGGCGAGCTTAGCAGCTGTGTTCACTTGGACTCTGGACTCGCCTCCTCTCCTGCTTTCCTTGGACTCCCTTTGACAAAAGACCAATGTATTCTCAGGGCGCAGGCATGTGGTTTGCTCCTAGGGCAGCATGGAGCAATGCTACAAGCATGGGCTCAGGAGTCAGACTGCCCGGGTTCAAATCTCTCCCCACCTGCACTTGTTTTCTGGGTCACCTTGGGTAAACTGCTTAATCTCTGTTTCCCAATTTCCTTGTGTGCTCCTCTGACACATATTAGTAGTCATGAGACCCAGGATATAAAGTTGTTGTGAAATTAAAAAGCACCTGGAGCAATGCCTGCTTTAGGAGAAGGAGGTTAGAAAACCAGTGCCCAGGACTTCTGGCACAGCTCTGAATGGAGGTGGTTTGGGGCCAGGGAACTATCCCCCCACTTCCACTTCGCACCTTCATCGGCCCTCATCTCCTTCCTTTGCCAGTCCCTCTTCTGAATAAGTGAATTCACCAAAGGGTGGTTGGGTAAATGAACCCCCAGACTACTAACCTGCAGCAGCACCTCCTGTTGTGACATCGTCACGCCCATGAGACATGGCATAGAAGGGACGACAGGCTCCCGACTACTCCTAGCACTGGCCTTGCACACTTTGGTGAAGAAATTATTACATAAAGTACAGAAATACAGAAAGGAGAAAGGAAAGGAAGAAGGGAGGGAGGGAGGAAGGGAGAGGAAGAGAAAGAGAGAGGGAAGGAAAACAGGTAGAAGGCCCGAACATACCCTGTGTCCTTGGGGAAAGCAGCAACTATAAATGCAGCATTGTGATAAAAGGTGGTACTTTAAAATAACATCCTGTCCTTTGTTAACTCAAGCTCAAGAGTTAGCATTTTATACTGAAGATGGCAGTAAAATTATAAATTTCACATTTTAAAATGTCTTTGTATAGGAACTTCACAATAATAAACACTTCTATTCTTCTCTTTCCATAAGTGGAAGTAAAATACTCACAAGAACTAGAAATGCCAGTTAAATAACTCCCAAGGGTTTTGTTTCTTTCTCTGGAAACTTCTAATAGTTTCATCAAAAAATGGTCCTATTAAAATATCACAGTTCATCTTCACCAAAATAAAACTTATTCTTTCCACTTTTTTAAAAAAAGATTTTTATTCATTTTATTCAAAAGGGAGAGTTACAGGCAAGAGGGAGAGTCAGAGACTGAGAGATCTTCCATCCCCAGGGTTACTCCCCAGTGGCCACAACAGCCAGAGCTGGGCCGAATCTGAAGCTAGGAGCCAGGATCCAGGAGCTTCTTCCAGGTCTCCTACATGGGTGCAGGGATCCAAGGTCTTGGACCATCTTCCACTGCTTTCTTGGGCCATTAGCAGGGAGCTGGATGGGAAGTTGAGAAGCCGGGATTCGAACCAGTGCCCATATGGGATGGCGGCACTGCAAGCGGAGGCTTAACCTTCTACGCCACAGCTTTGACCTCATTCCTCCCATTGTGAGTTCCTCCTCACACGCTGACAGCAGCCAGTCTCAGCTTGGAAACCTGACAATGTGCCTGGCTCTAGCCTTGGCCCCCCAATATGAAAAGCGAACAATCCATAACCAAGAAGCCAAGACAACCGAACTCGCATCCCATCTCTGCTTCCCTGAACTCTTTGACAAGCTCCTCTCCCGCTCAAATAGAAGTGCTTTGTCATCTGTTGCAAAGATCCAATAAGGAAGGAATGCACCGGTGACTCAGTTGGTATTTAGCAAGTGCTCAAAAATGTTCACATGGATATCATTATCATTCGTATTTTCCATAAGTACAAATGTGACTGTGGACAAGTCATTTAACTTCACTCAGTTTCTTCTGCCTTATCCATAAAGCCCTCATTCTGACAAGATTCAAAAGTCGTTTCTGCCTATAAAATCAATACATGTATAAGGAGCTTTCCATTTTATAAAACACTTCTGTGTGCATTTTCACATTCATTCTTCACTACCCTTAGGGGTTAGGCGGTGCTGTTTCCCATTTAAAAGTCGAGGAAACAAGCCAGACCCAGGAAGACAAATTCCACATGTTTTCTCTCACATGGGAGAGAAAAGAAAGTTAATATATGGAGAGAATATAAAAATGTTGTGGATGCCATATTATTTGGTATACAGCTATTTATAAATGTCGTCTTCACTGACTCATATCCCTTACATAATAATGTGCTCTTCTGTCCTTGGTTTATGAATCCCATGTTATGTGATAGCAATATTCCCTGTTTTCTTTAAAAAAAAGAAAAGATTATTTATTTGATAAATAGAGTTACAGAGAGAGGGAGAGAGATCTTCCATCCACTGGTTGATTCCCCAGATGGTGGCAACAGTCTGGGTTGAGCCAGGCTAAAGCCAGGAGCCTGGAACTCCCTCAGGGTCTCCCATGTGGGTGAAGGAACCCACGCACTTGAGCCATCTTCCATGGCTTCCCCGGCACATTAGCAGAGAGCTGGATCTGAAGTGGAGCAGCCAGGACTCCAACCAGCACTCATATGGGATGCCGGTGTCACAGGCAGCAGCTTAACCTGCTGCACCACAACGCTGGTCCCAGTAGTCCCTGCTTTCAAGAAAAGAAGAGTATGTATGTATAAATATATATGATATTTACACATGAAGTCAATGTGGCAAAATGTTAAAACTTGTTTTTAAAAACAGAATGTATAATGTCTACCCTTTATCTAGTATTAAATAAGCTGTTTATCAAAAAATTAAGGAAATATAGGCTGAAAAATCACTAAGAAAATGATCCACAATAATGTAGGTCAATTGGTGGAAAACTCGGCACTCAAACGCTGGTTTTCTGACACCAAAGCCATGTTCTTTCCAGTGCCTGTGCTGATACCCTCCCCAGAGGTGCACGCGACCCTGCTACCCTTCCCCTGCCTGACCAACCCGCGTTCAGCCGCTCACACATTTAGCAAGTAGTTATTGAGAGCTAAGCACTTGGATATAACTAAGAACAGAATGGTGAGCCAAAAAGATGTGTTCCTTCCCTCCTTCCCTCATGAGATTTACACGGTCCAGTCCAGGTAGCAGGCATTAATTAGAATCATGGAAACACTAAGTTGAAACTAAGATCATGAGATATGCGTAGGACTCTGAACACTAACAGGATGTGGGCTAAATTTGAGTAGGCAATAAATGCTTCCAAAGGAAATAAATAGCAAGAAAATTCTAAAGGATGAAGGTAGTCGGAATGAGCAGGAGATACGAAGGCCCTGAGGTTGGAAGAAGTGTGGCACATTTCAAAGATGCAGGGAAGGTCATTGCCTCTGAAACGGCACAGATAAGAAGCAGAGCTTTTCAGAATCATTCTGGAGTGGGAGACCAAGGTCAAGCCTCACAAGGCCACATCAGAATATCTTGTCAGGGCTGGCGCTGTGGCATAACAGTAAAAGCCATGGCCTGCAGCGTTGGCATTACATATGGGTTCCAGTTCAAGTCCCGGATGCTCCACTTCCAATCCAGCTCTCTGTTATGGCCTGGGAAGGTGGTGGAAGGTGTCTCAAGTGCTTGGGCCCCTGCAGCCATGTGGGAGACCCGGAAGAAGCTCCTGGCTCCTGGCTTCAGATCAGCACAGCTGTGACCTTTGCGGCCATTTGGGGAGTGAACCCCTAGAAGAAAGACCTCTCTCTGTCTCTGCCTCTGTAATTCTGCCTTTCAGATAAATAAATAAATCTTTTTTAAAAAAAAATCTTATCTTTGGGCCAGCACTGTAGTGTAGCAGTTTAAGCTGCTGCCTGCGACAGCAGCATCCCACATGGGCGATGATTCAATTCCTGGCTGCTCCACTTCCAACCCAACTCCCTGCTAATGCACCTGGGAAAGCAGCAGAAGATGGCCCAAGGGCTTGAGCCCTTGCCACCCTGGCTCCTGGCTTTTTCCTGGGACACCTTCAGCTGTTGCAACCATTTGGGGAGTGAACCGGAGGAAGGATGATCTCTCTGTGTGTCTCTCCCTCTCACTCTCTTTCTGTAACTCTGCCTTTGAGATAAAACAAATGTATCTTAAAAATAAAGAGTATGTTGTCTTTGCCTAAAGAGCAATGAGAAACAGAAGGATGATGTGATCAGATTTTAATTTTTTCTTTTTTTTAAATTATTTATTTGAGAGGCAGGGTTATAGACAGAGAGAGGGAGAGACAGAGAGAGAAGTATTCCATCCACTGGTTCATTCCTCAAATGGCCACAATGGCCAGAGCTGGACTGATGAGAAGCCAGGACCTTCTTCTAGGTCTCCCATGTGGGTGCAGGGTTCCAAGTACTTGGGCCATCTTCCACTGCTTTCCCAGGCGCTAGCAGAGAGCTGGATTGGAAGTGGAGCAGCCAGGACACGAACAGACACCCATATGGGATGCCAGTGCCGCCAGTGGAGACTTAGCCTATTATGCCACAACGCTGCCTCCAGATTTTAATTTTCCAGTGCTATTCCAGTTGCAGAGTTTGACAGATGATGGGGGTAGAGCAAGGGTGGATGCAAATGGCCTGATAGCACAACTAGGTAGAGATGGAGAGAAGTTTGAGCATCCTGGAGACAAACGAAAGGCTAAAGCAAAAAGTCATAGTGGTGGATGGGCTCTAGGATGATTTTGACAGGTTCTTGATCCCTTGCTCCAGTCTCTGAGACACTCCATGTGCCATTGCAAACCAATTCCCTCTTCCATTGTTTTTCCTCCAAAGAATGTCCATTGTCTTTTTTCCATGGCATAAGGTTTTTCCCACTACCTGGAATTCCTTCCGTCCCTGTTCCCTGCGTATTCAAATCATACCCATCTTCCAATGCTTAAGTCTCTCTTCATTCATTAAATGATTATCAAATGTTTATTGAGCACCTACTACCTGAGGGGAGACCTTTAAAATGTCATGGAAAATGCACAATATGAGAAAACTATGCATGAATTTTAAAAAATGTTTGCACCAAAATAACTTATCCTTTAATTCCATTTTCCATGAACATTTTGAAACACTGTCACATGCCAGGCATTGTTTTAGCCTGCAGGGATATAGAAATGAATTATTAAATGTCCTGGCTTCAGGGTACTTGTGTTATACACCTCTTTGAACCTCCCTTTCTTCTGAATATATATGAAATTTATAGATTGTATCTCACAAATTGGTGTTGTCATATTTTTCTATGTGTCCTTGGATAAAAACTGAACCCCTTGAAAGCAGAGGCCAACATCTTAGCTGCCTTCCAAACCCACCCCCCATGAGCTGCAGCATATTAAGTACTCAAATGATTTAAAAAGATCATTGGTGTGGTAATATGGACACCTTGCATGAGTGTTTATACAATTGAAGTACTTTCACTATATCCATTATATCATTAGGACAATCTCTAAATTACAAAGCTCCATTAGAAACGTGTTGTTTACTGTTCTTGTTGTTATTGCCACATCGTACCTCCTAACTAGACTCTAAGTCTATTCCCAGCCCTGTTTCTGGCAAGTTGTGCATAATAATTATTTTTATGTTAGAGAATTACATGTAAGATAATATTGCTTGGTCAGAAAATCCAGTCTCCGTCACTGAAGAATAAAGGACTTCCACTGATAGTAATCTCAGTAACAGACATCAAAGGTATATAAATCCTCACTTACTGCGCTGGCAGCTCCAGGAAGGCTCAGTTCCAGGAGACACTCTCCCAATGGATGGTCCCATCTCACCTTTCATTATAGTCCTTCCATTTGTGAAACTCATTTTCACTAGTTGGGAGATTTTCCAACACAGCTCCAAGCACACTGCAATCTGATGCCGCAGACATGGAAGGCTGTGTGTAATATGCTAACTGCAACGGGTAATCTACTCTTAGTCCCCTCTCCCACCCCCAGTCTCCGGAGAACAGGGATTAAGCAGCCACCTTTTAGATCACACTTTGTGGAAGTTCATAGAACAACAGATTTGGAGAGAAAATGAAACTGTAATTTGTTGACAAAGACATTTTTTTTCCTCTTTAGAAATGAGTTGAAACCCAGTGTGTCAATAAAGCTTTTGTATTTTCTTCCATCACAACCAATATCTCTCAGTGACCTGACTGGATTGAAGGTTTTCTATGAGCCAAGTGCAAGTAGAACTGAAAAAGCCCTAGGAATACCAGACAACCACAGTTAACCACACAGCATGTAAAATAACTAAGTGAAACAGCCTTGTGTGGCAAATTCACAATTTTCTAGAAAATATTAATAGGTGATTATCAAGGACTTAAAGATCAACAAAGAGAATCAAATTATAGGACCCCCAGAAGTCTATTAAAATTAATTTTAGAAGCAAATGTTTTAATTAAAAATCATAGGACCCCCAAAAGCCCATGAAAATTAATTTTAGAGGCACATGCTTTAATAAAATCTATGGTTACATATGGTTTAAAAAGTCATTGTTTAAAATGCGTGGTTTAACCACTTAAACTTATCTCCAGTTTTGATATTTAAACTATTCTCCAGTTACATAATAATCATGACCACCTTGGGGGATGTCTGGTCTGGCCTAGTCTCTGGAATTTGTTTACTCTTCTCTCTGACTACAGATGATTGATCCAGAGATGGACACTTGACCCCAGCTGAGCCAACCAGAATCTCTTTTGGGTATTCGGAGTTAGAATCAAGGGACTATTCATCAGACCCTATAGCTGTCTGAACCTATGACATAGAAATAGTTTCTTCTTGTGATCTATCTAAGAGGCAGAAAAACCCGTGAGAAAATAAACATAGGAAAAAAGGAAAAAGGGAAAGAGATAGAAAATAAGGAGAGAAATGCAGATGAACAAATAAGAACAGAGATAAGAAACAAAGAGATTCGAGATTCTTGCCTTTTTTTTTTTTTTTTTTTTTTAAGTTTCTAGGTCCATTTGGGTCCTAGACTCCGGCTATATGCCTACCCTGGGCTCCATGAGACATTCTTGAATCCACATAACAAATTCCTTCCTTTTTGAATAATCAAGTCCAATTTTGTTTCTGTTGCTTGCAACCAAAGAGCCCTATCCAAAACACTCTTTTAAGAAAATCAAATGCAGCTTGGTCTAGAAGGCCATGGATTCACTCATTCCACAATCATTTGCCAAACCAGGCAGTTGAAGACACAGACATGAATTAGTCATTCATTTTGAGTCTCAAAATCTCACATTTGATTGTGAAGATAGAGAAAAAAATATTGGAAAAAAATACACAATGTAGGTAAATACATCACATGGGTGGCGGGAATGAGTGGAGAGCCTTGGAGTTATCACACAAGGGAGATGAGCTTTCCTTGGAACCATCAGGGAAGGCTTTCAGAAGAGGTGGTGCTCACGGAGCTCCGGAAGGAGGGCAAGCGCCAGGCAGGAGGAGAAGCTCAGCCCCAAAGGCCAAGTGTATATGATGATCCGAGCAGGGGAAAGGCCCAGTGGAGCCCATAGTCAGAGAGGGCATGAGGAGACGAGACGGAGCACAGCCACGAAAAGGGCAGGGTGGCCTTCCGTGGGAGCAGGACACTCTGCTGCAGACAAAGAGCTCAGAACCTTTGCTGTCCCCTCTTTAGCCCTCTCACTGCCATGAGGAAATGAAAGTGGTGTTTGCTTCACTTCTCAGGTAAGGAAAATGAGCCACTCGAGGGATTATGGGACCTGCTCCTGAGATCATCTGAGAACTCTGGACATCCAGCTGCAACGCTCATAGTCATAGAAAGACACAAAAGAGGATATAACCCAAGAAAGGAACCCCAAAATTCTAGACTCTGGGGAAGTACACAGGGACTTGTATATAAGCACAAAATTATACAGAAGTGCATCAGGATGTATCTCAACAAAAGCATCTTTTTGGACCTTGCAATAAATGCTTTTGCAGTTACATCTGTGAAAGAAAAACAGGGAAATATTTTGGAAGGGGGATTAGATATGATGAAGAGAATCCCAATCCCAGAAAGAAGTAAAGGGCAAATCCAAGGACAGGAGAAATGTGGACAATAATGAAAGACAAATTCAGGAGGAGCGAGCATTGCTATCAAAGGAGCTATGCTATTGGGATTAAATGAGATAGAATCAGATACCAGAAAAGCAAGATGTAAAAATAAGACTCACCCCTCTAGTGCAAATTTCCATTCAAAGTTTTCATGAAAAAAACTTTCAGTAGAGAAACAGCAGGTGAGACCAAGAGTTTCTGTTCTGAGCTATCCCAAAACAATGATTGATAATTATTTATCCTGAATTAAGTTATTTCATCTCACAGTACCAGATGGTCCTAGCTAGTCTTTTATTTGGCGGATTTCATGAAGTTCAAACAAACTTTGCCACCACACAAAAGTTTAATAAAGTCAGAAGGAACAACTAGTACTTTCTCTTAGGCTGTTTTAGGAGCCTAATCCAACAGCTCTGGCAGGCAGGCCTTGGTTCCTGGCCTGCTGTCTTTTTATGTTGGTCCCTGATTGCAAAATATCTCCAGCTGTTGAAAGACTTATTAACCCTATTCCATTAGAAATGTGCAAGAGAGACAGGGGTCCCTTCAGTCCTGCTCAGTGACTGCATCACTGAAATCCAGCCTTAGAAAAGTGTTCCGCACCCAGGAACACTCCATGGGGTTCCTGCAGCCCACCAGCGGAGGCAGCTGTCTCCCCCTGGGGTCCTTCTTGAATTTTCACGTGCATATGAATCACCTGGGGAATCTTAGCACAGCCCGGATTCCCATCAGGAGGCTGGGGTGGGACCTGAGACTCAGCATTTCTAAGAAGTCCCCTGTCATCCCAGTGTTGGGGACCAGACTTTGTAGAGGTCTTAGAGGGTTCCCAAAGACCAGCATCTGAGCAATCGCTTAAGAGGCTTCAAACACACGTTCGGTAAGGACAGGTGAGACCAGATGACCATAAGATACAGGACCTTCTGTAAAGCTCTCATATCAGCTGCTGCAACAGTATCCCCAAAACAGCAGCTTTCACAACGTGCCAGCTGGAGGTTGAGATAATCACAGGACTTCAGACATGGACTTGGTTGCTGGGGCAGATAGTCATACCACAAAGGGGAAGAGCTCCAGAAGGCATTCAAATCTCTGGGCAAATATGACTTGCACTTTATTATCGTGTGAAAAGCATACGTGGAGCAGCATTGTGATTTTTTTTTCCAGGATATAGAAAAGTCGATAGCATCGGAGCTGAGCTATCTCCTGCTGGTCTTCCCTCCCCATGTAGACCCATCCCACGCAGACCTGGAGGGCCTCGCCCGTCCGCAAGCTGTCAAGGGGGTCATGTGCTGGTTGCCCAAGTGAGATAGAAAGATTTCAAAAGTGTGACAGGCCAGTGGACCCTTTGCACCACGAGAATAACGTCTGGAACAACGGACACTTATTGTCCTGGAGGTGGTGTCACATCTGGTGCCCCGGCCCAGTCCTGTTCGGCAAGGGAAAGGTCACAGTAACTCTGGCGTTCCAGAGCAGTGGCTGGGATCCCCAGGCCTGGGTATTACTGCCTTCACACTGATGGTCTCTGTCCCCTCCGTCCTGGGGAACTCCTCCTGACCAAGAAAGGTGCCCTGGCTTGTATCATTAAGAGGCCTTCCCTGTCTTCAGGCAATTGCTCAGAATTTTTTCCTTTTTTTTTTTTTTTAACCTTATTACCAATCTGCCTTTCTTAGCAAAGGTCATGAAATGGGCAGGGGCTGTCTCATCTTCGTTATAATCCACTGTTTGAAACATTTCAATTACGCTTCAGATCAGGCCCAGAACTGAGGCTGTTTTAACGAGGGGAAGTAATGACCTTCTGTTGCAGGTGGTTTCTGGCACACCATCAGTTTTAATTCTTCTTGATCTCGCTGCACCCTTTGATAGCCGGGATCAAGAGTTCTCTTTGTGCGCTTCAAGCACACCGGAGGACTTTTAGGGACTGCACTGACATGGTTTTCATCCCTGCAGTCTCAGCCAAGCTGGTTGTCACCTGCAACTTCTCCACGCTTGTTCAATTTACCCAAGATTAAAAGACGGCTGCAAAGACAGGGCCCATGTGCTAAACTGTGAGTATCTGCATGTGTTCCCGAAGCAAGTGCCCATCAGGAGGATTCCACGAGGCAGTGAGATCACCCCTTTGATGCGTGCTCCCCGGGAGGAAGGAAGCCTCACAGGAGGACACGAGAGGAAGCGTGGTAGTATTAATGGGGTGCACGTTGGGGTGTGCGCGTGTGTGCGTGTGTCTGGAATCGAGACTCTAACAATTTCACAGGGAGGGTGCTGGTTCTTGTAGATTTTCATTTCCGTAACCAAGACATGGGTAGTTTCAGGACAGCATCCTTTTGAAAAAGACTTATCACATGTCTCATCCTGGATAAAGGGCAGGAAGGACAAATATATACCCTCTTTCCTTCTACTATTGAAGACTTTCCTTCATTGTATTCATTCTTCAACAATTCTTGAATCCTACTGTCCACAGGGCTCACTGTTGGGTTATCACGGATGGGGGCAGCGTAACAATGAACAAGAAAATTTATCTCTGCCTCCAGAAGTTTATAGTTCTTTCCAAAGGACTTACAATTTAAAAAGAAAAAAAAAAAAACTTATGTAAATAATTGTTTAAAGTAAAACTCAAATGCACAGTACAGAACAGATGCAGCTATTTTTTAAGTTTATGAAAAATTGATTAGAATTTATTGTTTATTTTAATTTTATTTGAAAGGCAAAACGAGGGGCTGCCACTGTGGCACAGTAGGTTAAAGCCCTGGCCTGCAGTGCTGGCATCCCATATGGGTACCAGTTGAGTCCCAGCTGCTCCACTTCCCATCCAGCTCCCTGCTAATGTACCTGGGAAAGCAACAGAGGATGGTCCAAGTCCTTGGGCCCCTGCACCCACATGGAAGACCTGAAGGAAGCTTCTGGCTCCTGGCTTTGGATCGGCCTAGCTCTGGCCATTGTAGCCATCTGGGAAGTAAACCAGCAGATAGAAGACACCTCTCTCTCTCTCCCTCTCTCTCTCCCTCTCCCTCTCCCTCTCTCTCTCTCTTTCCCTCTTCCTCTCCCTCCCGCCCTCTCTACCTCTCTCTGTAACTCTTTCAAATAGGATATTAAAAAAAAAAAAAAGACCAGAAAAATGAGAGAGCGAGAGAGGGAGGAAGGGCAACAGCGAGAGCAAGGGAGATCTTCCTCCACTGACTCATTTCCTAAATGCCCTAAACTGTGAAGCTGGGCCAGGCCAAGCCAGGAGCTCGAACCCAATCCAGGTCTCCCGCATCGGTGGTGGGCTCCAGGTATTTTGAGCCATCACATCTGCTTCCCAAGGTTCAATTAGCAGGAGTTAGATTTGGAAGTGCAGCTGGGACTCCAACCGAGGCACTTGATAGTGGCGTCCTAGCCACTGTGCCAAACACCCACTCTGAGATCCAGCTTCTCCTGCGAATGTGTGTTGGAAGAACCAGCCTGGTTGGAACAGTCATGTTTGGCTGCTCGTTCTTAGAGGAAGAGCAGGATTGTCAGCGGACTCCCTAGGAGGAAGAGCTTGGAAGAAAACTAAAGGATCCCTCACCAAGCACAGGCGATCGGGGGCGGATGTCAGCACCAACAGCCTCCTAACAGCTCACATTGACTCCAAGAGAACCTAGTTAAGCACCCGGGTACTTTTGCACCTCCCTCCCCCACCGTGGTGGCCTAGCCTAGCAGATTAAAGCTCAGATTCCAGACCTAGAATACCTGATTCCACTCTTAGCTTAGTCGCTCACTCACTGTGTGACCCAGGGCAAGGCACCGCGTCTCTGTGTGCCTGTGTCCCTTCAACTGTAAAGCAGGAATAACGGGGTTCGGAGCTCGTGGGGTTCATCTAGGTAGTAAATGAATCACCAAGTGTGAAGTGCTCACAGCTGCGGTGTGAGTGCTTGAGTGCTTGCTATCATTACGAAGGTCAGGTGGGATCTTTCTGCTTCCAGTGGGAGCCAGGAGAGTTCTCTCCCTTCAAAGCCGCTTCTCTCGCCCCTGCCCCCACCATGGTTGGCCCCACGGGGTCCGGGGCCGAGTGTAGTCTAGAACAGAGCCTTTCCCAGGCCAGGGGCCGGTCCTGCCCCGGGTCTGCCGCCCGCTTTGCAGCGTAGCTGCGTCCTCGGCAGTGAGGACTGTCCTCCGGCAGGACGCTGGGAGTGGATCATTTGAGGGAAATGGCTCCCGGTGACTTTTCATTCCTTAAGCTGTTCTCACTCACAACCAGACAGTTTATCAGGAAGGGTATCAGCAAATACTGTGTGCTTTACTGCCGTTAGATGGCACTGGCATTGAATTGAAAAAGCCTTAAAAATGGCCATCAATCATTTGATATACGTAGGCAGTGATCTATATTGATACGGCGCCAGCTACCATCTGAAATGGTTTGTCTTTCATTTTACCCTTTATATGAGGGTTATTACAGTGCACACCACTTACAACAGACATGGTTATTATGGACAATTGGTTATAGTGGACAAAAACTGATTTCCCAAACCAAACATATTAAGTCCAATACATTTTTCATAGGTTGTAACCGAGAAAAACCTTGGTTTCAGCTGACATTTTCCAGGGACTTTAATGACATTACTATAGGACTCCAAAGAGGGGAAGGAGGGACGGCAGATATCAAAATGAGGCCAGGGAGCACCAGAGGTTTCATTTCTGACAAAATAATTATCCAAGGGTGGGAAACTATTTTGGAGTTAACCCCCAGAGTGGCCCTGTTCAAGTGACACAGTGTCTGTTAGCACTTTCTCTGCACACCCCACCCCAGCCAGGGCCTCAGAATGCTGTGGCGGTGATAAGTCAAGGGCACACAGAGCCCATCCAGCCAGGCCTCCTCTCTGGAAGGCAACCGGGCCGCAGCAGGCCCGGTCTCATCCGTGAACATCACTGACGCTCTTTCAGTTAAAATACTCAGATGAACCGACTTCTTAAAGGAGTGTTTGAGAGACTGAACAGGGGTTATTAGTTTTGGGTCACTATAATGAAATACCTAAGGGGGTTGCTTACGTAGTAGAAGAGATTTGTGTAGCTCGCAGGATGGGAGCTTCTAGGGGAAGCACCCACATCAGTTTTGTTCTTGGGGAAACTGTGAACAATGGTAGATGGTGGATGCATGTTGTTGGGGCAAGTGTCACATCTTAAATCCACAGCAGAGAGAGAGTGGGGTCCCACCACCCCTCTCCAAGGTATGGCACAACCGACCCAAAGACCTCCCTGTTTACAATTCCACACTACCTCCTAATAAATGCAACCATCCTTGGGATCAAGTTCCCAACACATTCACATTTGGAGAAGCAGAAGCTGCATTCAAACTGTAGCATTCTGCCTCTGGCTCCCCAAATTTCTTGTCTGCCTCATAATGCAAAATGTGTTTATTTCCAAGAGTCCCCAAGCCCTAACTATTCCAGTATCACTCAAAAGTCCAAGTCCAAAGTCTCATGTGAGATTCAAGACAGATTCCTTCAACTGTGAGCCCCTGTAAAATAAAAAAAAAAAAAAAAACAGTTTCAGGGGCCGGCTCTGTGGTGCAGTGGGTTAAAGCCCTGGCCTGAAGCACCGGCATCCCATATAGGCACTGGTTCTAGTCCTGGCTGCTCCTCTTCCGATCCAGCTCTCTGCTATGGCCTGGGAAAGCAGTGGAAGATGGCCCAAGTCCTTGGGCCCCTGCACCCACATGGGAGACCCAGAAGAAGCTCCTGGCTCCTGGCTTCGGATCTGCGCAGCTCCAGCCATTGCAGGCATCTGGGGAGTGAACCAGCGGATGGAAGACCTCTCTCTCTGTCTCTACCTCTCTCTGTAACTCTGTCTTAAAAAAAAAAAACGAGTTACATTAATCCCAAGATATGATGACAAGACAAGCATGAGATAAACATTTTTTTCTTTGTTCTTTCTTTATTTTTTAAGAGTTATGTATGTATTTATTTGAAAGGCAGTGGTAAAGGGGCTAGCATTGTGGCGTTGCGTTTAAAGCCACTGCCTGTGATGCCGGAATCCTATGTGGGCGCCAGTTTGTGTCCCAGCTGCTCTGCTTCTGCTCTGCCTCCCTATTAATGTGCCTGGGAAAGCAGAGAAGGATGGCCCAAGTGCTTGAGCCCCTGCACCCACGTGGGAGACACAAAGGAAGCTCCTGACTCCTGGCTTCTGGCTTCCACCTGGCCCAGCCCCAGCCTCTACAGCTATTTGGGGAGTGAACCAGCTGATGGAAAATTCTCATTCTCTCTCTCTCTCTCTAACTCTATCTTACAAATAAATAAAATAAATCTTTTTAAAAAAAGAGAGATCAAGAAAGGAAAAAAGAAAGGCAGAGCTACAGAGAAAGAAAGAGAGACAGAGAGAGAGAGAAAGATCTTCCATTCACTGGTTCCCTGAATGGCCACAATGGCTGAGGCTTGGCCAGACCAAAGTCAGGAGCCAGGAGCTTCCTCCAGATCTCCCACATGGGTGCAGGGGCCCAAGCACTTGGGCCATCTTCCACTGCTCTCCCAGGCACATTAGGAGGGAGGTGGATTGGAAGTAGAGCAGCCAGGACTCAAACTGGCACCCATAATGGATGCCAGCATTGCAGGCAGCTGCTTTACCCCACAGTTCTGGCCCCAGGGTAAACATTTTTATTCCAAGAGCGAAAGAGGCTACGTGAAAAGAGTAATTAGCCTAAAGGAAAATGAAATCCAGTAGGACACACATTAATTTCTAAGATTCCCTATCTAGCACCCTGAACACACTGTGGCAGGGGAAGGGTCCCCAAGGCTTCGGACAGCTCTGTTCCTGTAGCTTTGCTGGTTGCAGCTTAGCCAGCTGCTCCCTGGGGCTGCACATGAGTGTGTATATCTTCCCAAGGTTGATGTAGCAGTGGCTGTTTTCTCTCCCTCTCTGGGGTCTCCACTCGGCTTCACTCCCACAACTCAGTACGCATCACCTCCCACCCCCAGGGGCTTCCTGCAGTGGCTTCAACCCTGTAACAACAGTGTTCCTGTCTTCTCGGGCCTACCTTTGAATCTTGGAGGAAGTTGTCATGACCTTGTAACTCTTGCATTTTGTGCACCTCAAAAATCAACCTCACAAGGATGACACCAGGGCCGACCCTCTGGAATCCTGTCTGTAGCAGCTGAGGAGTCCCTTGCAAGCAAGTCAGCTCTGAGCACATGGGACACCCTGGAGCTCTTCTCTGAAACAATTTTTCCCTGTGAGATTTCTGAGTTGTCCTCAAGTCATCTTTCCTATCATCCTGATGCAAAGCACTGGGCCTCTTTTTATCTGACCAAGTCTCTAGCAAGCAGCATGGCTGAATCCTTGCCTCCCAAACACGCTTTCTTAGTTCTCTCCTGGCAAGCCTATGAATTTTCCAAATCTTTCTCCTCTGCCCCTTTTTGGTTACTGTACAACTGGCCAAAAGTAATACCAGTAGTACCCAGGCCACAATCTTGCTGTGTCAAAATTTCCTCCACCAAATAGAGCAGTCCATCATCTTTAAGCTTTGCCTTGTGTAAAGTCTTAGGAGATGGACACAATGCTACCAAGTTCTTTGCCACCGTGTAATAGGGATGGCTTTTAGTTCAATTGCTGGTAGAAGGGTCATTTGCATTTGAGACCTCATAGCATGGTCTTTACTATCTATTCCTCTGAGCCCTCACCAGAATTCCCCATAACATTCCATTTACAGCATTCTAGGCTTTTTCAAGTCTTCTTTTCCAATATCTTTCAACCTCTTTCCATTTACTGACTCCAAAGTGACTTCAACGTTTTCAGATACGGCTATAAGAACATCCCCATTCCTTGGTACTAATTTTCTGTTAGTCAACTTTGCATCGCTATAATGAAATACCTGATACAGGCTACTCATGAAGAAAGAAAAGGCTAATTTTGATCATAGTTTAGGGAGTTCAAGAGCACAGCACCTGCATCAGTTCCCTTCTAGGGAAGACTTCATGGCAGATGAGTGGATGGATGACAGTGGTGGGGGTATATGTCAGGGCAAGCCATCACATTTTGATTCAGGAATAGAGAGAGTGGGGTTCCAAAAACCCTATCAAGGGCATGCCTCCATTGACCTATAACCCTGCTGCTTAAAGGTGTGTACCACCTCCTAACACCACTCCTCTGAAAACCAAGTTCCCAACACATACTATGTTCAAACCATACCATTTCCTAAACCAGGGGTCACAAAATATGCATGTGAACCCCATCAGATGTAATGCCTCAATCCAGCACAAACCATGTGGTAAACTTTTTTTTTCTCTGTGACTCAGTGTTTGCGTCTCTGAGATTTGGGCCCAAGGATCTACAAATTATACTAGTTCACGTTGGAATGCAAGGTGACTTCTATTCTGCAATGTGTTTGCTCACCTTTCCCCCAAATCCCACTCCTGTTCTCCCCGTTCTGCTTCTCAACACCACCACATTCGTGTGCACAAGGCAGAGAATGGGGCATAGTGTTCTCAGGCAGAATAGATAAAAATGACACAACACTTCGGTCATTGCAATAAATCAAATTTGTGTTTGAATCTCTCTCCCTCTTAAACCTTGTCACCCTAAGTTTCTCAACCTTATTGAGCCCCATTGTCTCCTCTAGCCAGTTGGCTGATGATGATGTGAGACACCTTTGAGGTACCAGAGATGAAGATGTCTAGAAAGTTCCGGCACAGAGTGGGTCCACATGAAAATCTGGAGTCCTCTCTTCCCACAGTGCTCACACCATCTTTCTAGCCTCTACTCATTGCTCCAAGGTAGGACTTACTTCTTTCTCTGTCTACCTACCCCATGGCCACCAGGAGTTCCGTTTGGACTGAGGTAAATCTACGTCACCACAGTTACCCCTGGTGCCAGTAAAAGGTGCTTGTTAACGGTCTGTTGAATAAATATTCAAATGTTCCTTTTCTTCCTCACTTAGAGTCTCACTGGAGGTGGTTAAGATCTTGCCCTCAGAGCTTCTCTCTTGAGGGTTTATTTCCATGGCTTTCTTTCTTTCTTTTTTAAGGATTTATTTATTTGAGAGGCAGAGTTACAGAGAGAGAAGGGGAGGTCTTCCATCCTTCCATCCACTGCTTCACTGCCTAAGGGGCCACAGCAGCCAGAGCTGGGCCAATCTGAAGCCAGGAGCCAGGAGCTTTTTCCAGGCCTCCCACGTGGGTGCAGGGGCCCAAGCAGTTGGGACATCCTCCTCTGCTTTCCCAGGGAGCTGGATCAGAAGCGGAGCAGCCAGGTCTCAAACCTGCGCCCATATGGGAAACCCAGCACCACAGAGGAAGATTTAACCTGCTGTGCCACAGTCCCAGCCCCTCTAGGCCTTCCAACATTGTATTTCCCAGTTACCACTCATTCTGAATTCTTTCCTCATTTGTGCTACTGTCCCTCCCCGACTCTGTTTGGAGGAGGCTGGTCACTAGTCTTCTCTAGAGTTCCAGCCCTTGGCGAGCTTGAACTCCATTGTCACCCAGACCCTGTTTGTCCAAGGCCAGGAGAGGGCCTCTGTAGCTGAAAGGGTAGGCACCAGGGGCCTGATCCCCACTGTGAAACCTTAGCACGTGGGCTTAAACTGACCAAATTCCATCTCCTTACCTGTGAACACCCTGTTCTCCCTATGGGATCTCGTGTCAGAATATACATGAATCTGCTGCCTACACCATGGAGTACACAGCAAAGATTCTAAGAGCAAATTACCCTAGAATGCTATGTGAATCTTTCACCACTCAAATGAACCTTAGACCAAATGATTTATCGAGATCATTCTTATGTGGTTGAAAACTGAAGGGCGGGTCCCTCATTACCAGAGCCTGACTCTCTCGCTGGGCCCCTTGCCCAGGACCACCCACCCAAACCTCCACAGGGGACATGCCCAGGCACACTCAGCTCACTGTCCAACTCCTCCCTCCCCTTTTGCATCAACAGATCCCACAAAATCACTCCCTAAATAGTTCATGCATACCCTCCTTGCCTGAAAGAGGTTTGCATTCTGTGCAAAGAAAATTACTTGGACCATTGCTACAGAGGGACCACACCAGCCCCTCCCCCGCAGGGACCTCCTCTTCCTTCCCGCCTTCTCCCTCATCCCCTTCTCCAGAGCCCTCTTGCCCCACCCTCCACAGTTCTGTAAGTCAGACATGAAGTTTTGAGTTGAAAATTATCTTTTCACCTCTGTAGCAACATTACTTGCTAAACATAAAATGTAAGCATTTTCTGTAGCCAGCACTGTGGTACACACATGGTTAATCTACTCTACTTCCAACTCAGGTTCCTGCTACTGTGCCTGAGAGGGCAGCAGAAGATGGCCCAAATACTTGAGCCAATGTTACCCACCTGGGAGACCAGGAGGGAGTTCCTGGCTCCTGGCTTTGACCTGTTGGGGCCATTTGGGGAGTGAACCAGCAGATCTTCTTTTTTGATATCTCTCCATCTCCTCCTCTCTTGTTGTTGCTCTGTCTTTCAAATAAGTAAATCTTGAAAAAATAATTTCAACTTTTTCTGAACTCAGCCACTCTTAAAAGTGATTTGCATGACTTTCACCAGTACATTCCAAAGAATCTCAGTACTGGTTTCCTCAGCGTTTTTGCTGATCCTGCCTATGTCTATGGCTCTTCCCATGGGAAGCTGTAGAACAGAATTAGAAAGGAGGTCAGGCTCTGGAGGGGAAGTGCTGGGCTCTCTGCCCAGCTCCGCCCCTCACTGGCTGGATCAACCTGAGCAAGGCATGAAGCTCTCTGTGCCTTGGTGTCCTCACCTATAAATGGGAACAGTAATAATAGTAGCAGTGACAGTGCCCTCTTCGTAGAGTTGTGGTGATGAAAAGGTTTAATCCATGGAAGGCACTGTGTCTGACACACAGTAAATGCTTAATAAAGATTAGTTATGATTTGCATTTGGGGGAAAATCATTGTTCCTTCCTCTTTGGGTCCTAGTGAAAAGTAAATGCGTTGGCTATGTATCAAGTGCTTAGCAAGTTCTTGGCAAAAAATAAATAAATGTTCAGTGAAAGTAAGCTCTCCCTTCCCCTAAAGGCATGCCCTGCCCCCAACTCTGCCTATTCAATCCCTCCCCAACCTGAGCCCAACCTGGGCTCATCTTCCCCTTCCAGGAAGCCTTTCCTGATTAACACAACTGAAAGAAAGCTTTCTCCTCCAGACTTCTCAAAAGCCTTATATTATCAGTGGTTCACACATGGAATCTATTATCCTCTGTCCTGCAACATAATAATGTGTGCACGTGCCATCTATGCAATTTAGCTAGAAACCCAGGGGACAAAGTCAGGATTAAAATCATACAATTCTTGCCCATCATAAGCCCTTACTAGATAGTTGATGAAGTTCTGAATTCAATCATCTAAAGAAAAGGTAAGACTTAGGAGGGCGCCTTTTTTATTCAAGCCTCTGTCCATTCCGATGTTTACAACTTCCTTTCCCTTGGGCAGGACAGCACCATAAACCCCAGCTCAGTCATTTCTGAGCCAAGGTAGAGAACAATCAAATACATAAAATAAAACCTAGGAGTATCTGTCCTATACAGCCCAGGAGGTGGGAGCATCAGCACAAAAAGAGTTATTTAAGGTACAAGTGCAAAAAGAAAGAAAAATCAGAAAGTTCTTTTGGTGAAAATGGAGAAATTGCAAACAGTTCTAAACCCTTGAACTTAGGAAAATACTCCCTCAGCAAGCAACTCTGTTTAGGGGAAGCCTAAAGTTGTTCTTTTTGCTTTCATTTTCAAGTGGCTGTTTGCAGGAGTGGGGAACTAAGACATTAAAAAGCTGGTTTGGGAACTGGCCAGGACCCTCAGCATTGTGTGTGTGCCTCTTTCCAACGTGGCCTGCAGAGGTCTTTCTTGGCCATACTATGAGTAGCAGAAGGAAACCAGCAAAGCCTACATCAGTTCAGGCCAAGGATGGTTATTATGGCCCAAGGTGTGCGGGAGAGAAGGTTAGAGTGAGGCTACTGGCTAAAGTCAGGTTCAGGGGTCACCAAGGGAATTCACTCAGCCCCATCTATCTCCTGTCTTCCTTTCACCTCTCACTCGAACCTTCCCTCTGCAGTCATCACAGAAAAGTGAGAAACTCCCCCGATGTATCCTTCAGCCCTGGATTGCCTTGAGCAGTGTCCAGGACAACTTTCTGGCCCTTCTGGGATATCACCTTCCCAGACGGAATCCTCCCAGACACAGGTCCAGGACATGGGATTCTGATGTAGGCTTTTTTCCATGGACCCAAGGCCCAAGGAGCTACCCTGAGGTGCCAAAGCACAGCTGCCCAAGCCCATCCTTTGACCACCTCCAAGTGCTGCTCTGATGCAGGTAGTCATTGTGGTGGGCACAGGTACAGAGGAACAGGGCAGAGAGAGAGGCTTTCCTTTTGCTGTTCTCCATGAGTGAGTGAGTGGCAGAGGCTGGCTAACAAAAAAATTCCTTCTTCTTTTTTTTAGATTTTATTTATTGGTTTGAGAAGCAGAGTTATAGACAGAGAGAGGGAGAGACAGAGAGAAAGGTCTTCCATCTGCTGGTTCAATCCCCAAATAGCTCCAACAGCTGGAGCTGGGCCAATATGAAGCCAGGAGCCAGGAGCTTCTTCTGGGTCTCCCACATGGGTGCAGGGGCCCAAACACTTGGGCCATTTTTCACTGCTTTCCCAGATCATAGCAGAGAGCTGGACTGGAAGCAGAGCACCAGGACATGAACTGGGAGCCCATGGAGGATGCCAGCGCCACAGGCAGAGGCTTAGCCTACCACACCACAGCGCCAGCCCCAAAATTCCTTCTTGCTCTAAGTATTGGATTATGCTTTCTCCCAAACAGCTTTCAGCTGCTCCATCTTCTACATTAACTCTGGCCCAGGAATTCCAACCCTGGAGTTGTGCACATAAATTCCCCAGGGCCTCAGCCTAGACCCCCCAGTACGCTGGATAATTACTTAGTGGAATAGATCAGACTCACATTAAGAATTTTGCCAATTGAAGGGCATGTGAATGATCTACCTTCATACAGTTGTATGTGCTGACTTATTAATCCATTATTTAAGTGTTCCATAATCTGAAAACTTCCTTGCTTGGTTAAGCGGTAAGACTTTCCAGTTAAAGACAATCACTATAGTCCCAACACCCACTATGTTCCTAATTAGCTCTGTAATTAAATTACCAATTAAAGAGAGCTGAAAAAAAAAACTCCTCATTGGATAAAGTAAAATGTCCTTAATTATGATGTTGTATCCTCTATGAACAGAAGTAGAAATATATATACGCACACACTCACACTCGAGAAATTAAATATATATGTACCCATCTATAAATGTCATCTTTTCATAGACTTTTCCATACCAGAGCTTCACACTCCAGCTACTTGCCAGAGTTGTGACTCTCCATGGTTTTTTTTTAAGAGGGTGGGAGGGAGAGAAAAGGGACGAAACAAGACTTTATTGGTTTAAACTTGCCTCATGAAACTAATGATATTGCTCAAATTTATAGGGCCTGATGCAAAAGGGAATTGTTGAGGCTACTTCCAAATGAGAGCAATAGAATAAAAAGGGTATAAACTGTCATGTCATTATTGGAAGGACTAGCTTCTGCTGCCTGTGAACCCTGCTTTCTCTCACACAAAAGCAGTTCGGATGGTCTATAAGATACATTTGATTTTGAGGAGTCCCTGGCTGTTGAGCTTTAATGGGTCTGGAGGCTGGACTCTGCTAAGCCTCATGTGGTGCTCGTGTTTTCCTGATGCATAAACCCAAGAGAGGGAATGAAAACAGATATGAACAGGAAGGAAAGAACTTCCCTTTCTTCTGTATTTACATTTTTCCCTGAGGTTGCAGAATCACTACTGTGTTAATTAAGTTCGCAACTACACACACTAAATCAAGAAATACCCTCCCCTCCAAAAAAATAGAAACAAACCCAAGAGCAACCACCTCTTGCAGCAAAACAGAGTTGCCAGGGTTGCCCATGGCATAGAATGAAGTCATACACAGCCACACTGTTCAGGCATTCCAAATACTGAACGTGCCAAGTAAATCACTTCTTAATTATTGGGGGTTTAATTCATTTTCTCAAATCTCCTCTGCCTTTCCCCTGCCCATAGCCCCTTCCAAGTCATTTTATGTATCTGTGCATTTCAGCTCATTTGTTTGCAAGTCTCAAAGCTAGATCTTGTGTTGTGTACTTCAATCATGGCAAAAGGAATTTAGCACAAACATTCCAAAGGAAATTCTAGTAGGGTGATGAAATTTAGTGTGGAAATTTTTATCTCAAAGGGGAGTTGGGTTTGGGAAAGTTCTTATTAAGCAGCAATTTTCCATGGACAAAAATTGAACTCTTGTCACTGCTACTGTAAGTTTAATAAAAGCCACATTTATAAGTGTCCTCTATGTGTGCATTGTATGTGTTTATAGTATGAAACAAATTCTAGAAACAGAGTCCTGAGACTTCAGGGCTCTTACTATCTTATGGTTGGTGCATAGCAGATCATAAAGTGCAAATGGACTTTCCTTCTTCCCTATTAAAAAGAGAGAGAGAGTCCAGCTACATCTTGGTGCTTTCCTGGTGAAAACTCTCAACATCTCTAAAGAAGATTTAGGACAACTGTGCATTCATAGTTTGTAGCTGAAGTGCAGTCCATGTTTCTATTGGCCAGCACTTCTCTCTCCTCAGTTCTTAAAAATGAGGGAGAATTGAGGCTTCCATTTTATAAATGAGGAACCTTAAACTATCAGCAGCTTCCATAAACAGCCACAGAAAATGCCGGGGTGTCAGGGTAAACCTAAAGATAAGAGCAGCACCAAGGTCTGGACCCCCCAAATCTGATCGTCTGGTTGCTGAGAAGTCTGCTAAAGCCATTGCTCAAATTTCTTTAGAAAGTCAGTCCTCATCACCCAGGAGAGACAGCACATCTCCCCTAGCACGTGACATTCTGTTTTTGGCTGAGAAAGCCGTACCCTACATCACACAGCTCTGCCGCAGGACCTCTCTCTACTGAATACTCTCGCTTCCCACGTGAGCTGCCATATGTCATACCCTTCATAAGAAGTTGGGTGTGAATCCATTTTTATTTTAGCAAGGACTCTGATTCTGCTCGTCATTAATCTTCCCCCTTTGTCTCATCCCTCATCTCTTGCCAAGTGACTTCTCAAGTACTCACTGAACTTATTTTAAAGGACAAAGCATTGCTATACTACCACTGTTCACAGACGCCATAAGAAAGGAAGGAAATGGCTGGAGCACATCTTTGTGTAATGAGAAATTTATGGACAGGCTTTTACATTTTAGTAAATGCCTTTCACTATAGGGAAACTATTAAAGACACATAGTGAAAATTGCTCTAGTGGTCTCTAGGTAGACACTGGGGCGGGGATTCTCAAATGTTAGTATCCTTCCAGAATTTCAGGAGGATAGGGACTTTGTTGAAAAGACGAAATCCCAAGCCGTGTCCCCTTTCAACCCAGACAACTCCTGGAGTCCAGGAATCTCCATTTTTGAGAGTTCTCCAAGTATTTCTGATGCAGGTGGTCCCTAGACCACACCTGGAAACACCCTGACCCAGTGCATGTTTATCCACATCACAGAGATAATTTGCAGCCTGGTTTGGGAGAGCCTGGCTTCAGGATGTTGGAATGCTAAGAGGTCAGGAGGAAGGGCTGGGGTTGAGACACAGGGGCCCGAGATGTCAAAGGTCACCTGCCCACTTCTTTTCTGAGTCGATGGAATAACTTAGGTTGTCTTGCTTTCAAGACTTCCAGACTTACCCATGAGCAAAAGAAAGAATGGCCTGTGTGAATTCTTTCTGTGACTCTGCCCGAGTTCCTTAACAGTGAGAGGCCTGTGTGCTCCCGGGAGTCGCCTGCTCTTTGTGTTGCTGTGTTTTCTTCTCCCCTCCCATGTCAGTAGTCGGCCTATGGGAAGCAGTCTTCTTGTTCTGAATCACATTTTCAGTGTGTGCCATAACTAATCTGGACTTTGAAACTCAAATGGGACCGCATGACTTGCAACCTGAATGTGATCTTTTTTTTTCAATAACTGGAGCTCTTAATATCTCATTTTGCTTAATGACCTAAGACATGGATCCACAAGGATTACTGTTTCTCCCCCATTCAATCCACACACACAGAGTAGAATTCATATACCCTGACGCTCATTTTTCTCCTATAAATAATTAATTCTACATTTAAAAACACGTTAAGACGTTTTATTTCTTAATCAACTAATTTGACTGGGAAACAAAGATGCCTTTTATTCACATGTTCTTTGAGTCGTGTTAGTGTAGTAAAAGTTCCCCACAAGATTTGGCCTTCGCTCACAAGTTCTGTGGCTGCCAATTAGTTTCCAGGGTCGCTATTTTACAAAAATGCTTCTCACTTTTTCAAAATGTAATTGAATGTCTGTTCATCACAGAGTTGCTTGTGTTCAAGCCCAGGGTGTTAAACATTTTTCGGGTTGACTTGGGTCAGCTTTGAAAAATTTCAGACAGTGAAACCTGAGCAGGGGCTCCATGCTATAGTGTGTTCCTCACAGCCTGTTAAGTATTAAGTGGATATTTAAAATGGAGTTGTTATACCTCTCGACTGACTTAAAGTGAGCCGTACAGTTTACAAGACTATTAATTAAATGAGACGATTGCATGGGATGCACACGTATTTTCATCATCATTCACATTGGCCCAGCGTTGCCCTTTAATTTTCAGACTAATTAAAGTAACACATTTACTGCAGATGGCGGATGGCTGCGTTGCTGCATAGATGCTAGCTCTGATGAAAGTGGAATGGTGCATTTTTCTCTTTCAGGCCAGGAAAGGAGTGGAAGAAGAAAGAATTCGCTTGGGTGGACCTGACTCCATTCCATTCACAGCTCCCTATTTGTCCCACCCTGGATCAAGTTTTTAATTTAACAAGACTGCATTTTGGGGGAAGTTTTCAACCCCATCTGTTTGGGGCCACAATGTGCCCCACCTGGTGGTGTAACTGATTTTTGAATTAACTGAGCTTTATTTCAGTACAATAGGGCAATTGTTTCATTGCTTTTAAGCACTAGGATTCTTGGAATCTGATGGGCAAAAAAATAAATCAGACTGCAACGTGCAGCTCTCTGAGCTGCTAATTGCATCTGACCCATTATCCTCCACAGCCCTGGTTCCAACTTTGACACGGCTGACTTGGAGTTTGAAATGTCGTTGGAAGGGCCGCTTTTGCAGGTCATCATACTGCAGTAAGTTCGTCCCTGGAACACTTTCCGAGGCCTGGAAAACAGAAGAAACTGATATGAGCAATTATCCCAGGATTGTGCAGCTGCTGGCATTTGGGGCTGGCGGACACAGCCACTGGCCCCTTCTCCCTCCAGCATAACCCTGGGTGGGGAGTGGGAGCAGGGAGGGTGATGGGCAGCCCTAGAGAAGTGTCAAACCACCATGTGTTCATCGCCACCAGAGCAAGCGCCGCTGGAGGCAGCGTCCCTCTTGCCACCCACCTCCCGCCTTTAAAAGCACGTAGCATTGGCAGGTAGCAGTTTTCCTTCCTTTACGGCTTTATCCTCCTCACAGGAGCTGTGCCCGCCACCCATAAAGCCTCTGAAGAGAGCACAGGGTTTATAAAGATTCACTTTCTTTGCAAAGTACCTCCCTGCCTGGGAGGCTCACCCAAAAGCTATAGCTGTGTTGCTCCCCGCTGGCTTCTCCCCAGGGGCCTGAGCACTGCCTTCAGCTCCACCCCCTGCAAGCACAGCGCTGTCCCAGAGGGGGCCCACCCTAGTACTGAACAGTGACTTTAAAAATAGAGCCAGCGAGAGTGCTAGAGGTGGGTCCTGAGAAGAGAAAAGGGAGAAACCTGCGAGGTGCAGGTGAGGGAGGGACAGGGTGATTTCCAATTCAGGGAGAATCCTGGGGGCTCCCACGCAAGTGCAGCTGGGAAAAGGACCTAGATCCAAGGCCTACCTCTCTAGCTGGGAAGAAAACGGGTCTTGGAAAGGCAGGGCTGCGGGACTCCCAGGAGGCAGGGCTACCAACAGCTCAGGACCACCTATGCAGGAACGGACCCAAGTGCCAAGGGTCCCCATCACATTGGAATCCTCTGCTCCCAAGGTGGCAGTCACTCTGGGTGGGAGACACAGCAGTTCAAGCCCCGGCTTTGTTATATAACTCTTCTGCCTCAGTTTACAAAACTCTCAAATGGGGCAATAACAAGTAGCAACCACAAAAAAAGCATTGCTGGATTCCACACCCAAGCCTGGTGTGTAATAAACATTTGACAAATTCCAGGTTTGATCATTAGCATGCGGTCAGTCTTACCCTCTTGTTTGCTGAAAAAAGTCCAGGCTTGCTCAAAGTCCAGGCTTCAACCAGCAATATCAGGGCAGCACACGTGGAGGGAGGCCTGGCTTCCGGCGGATTAAGTTGCTAACTCTACAAAGCCTACCCTTGGTGCAGCAGACAAGGGAGCTACACCTGGGAAAGGGCAAAGGCACTAGCATCCCACGTGCCTCATCCTATGCACCATTGATCTTCGTAGGTGCAGCCTTGCAGAGCTTACTGCCCTTTCGGGGTTTCTGCTCCATTCCGTGCCAGGAGACATCACTTGGGCATCTTGGTCATACTGGGGCAGGACCCCTGCCCCCACTCTACTTTGACCTTACCCTAAAGATGAAGTCCACCTTAATCGTGCTGTTTGCTGGTGTAATGGTTAATTTTCTGAGCCAACTTGACTGAGATAAGGAAGGCTCAGATAGCTTGTGAATCATTATTTCTGGGTGTGTCTGTGAAGAGGTCTCAGGAAGAAGTTAGCAGTTTAGTTGGTGGATTGAGTACGGCAGATGGCCCTCAGCAAGGTGGGTGAACACCATCCGACCCATCAAGGGCCTAAACAGAACAGGAAGGTGGAAGAAAGGAGAGCTCTCTCTATCTGAGCTGGGACACTCATCTTCTCCCAGAACTTTCAGAACATTCCCAGACTTCAGAACGCCTGGTTCTGGGCCCTTTGGACTCAACGTCAGCCCAGGTTCTCAGGCCCTCATGTGGACTGAGATTGACATCATTGGCATCCCTGGTTCTTCAGCTTGCACACGGCAGATCCTGGGACTCCTCGGCCTCCATCTTCACGCGAGCCGATCTCTCCAATAAGTCTCCTTCCTTACACTGACAAGTGTGTCCCATTGATTGTGTTTCACAGGAAAACCTGCCGAATACAGCTAGAGTGGACTCTGGTTCCTTTTCTCAGTGAGAACTCAGAAGACAATGTTTGTGTGAGGATTTAATTATAGCTCCCATGTGTATTTTAAAAAGGTGTAAGGCAACAACTTTGGCAGTACTGCAACAATCATCCCACCCATGTTCTCAGCTCAGAGATGTAGAAATGTACTGTTTGGGCCAGGTCTACACTGCACCTGGATCTCTATATTTGCCAGTAAACAGAAGCACATGGAGTTATTAATTAGCATTTATGAGTTCATTAGCATTCATAAGTAATGTCAACACAAGATGATGAACTAAGCGAGATTGTTTGGGAAGGGGAGATGAAGGAGAAAACTTCTCCCTCTGCCTGGATTCACATAAATGTTACTTCCCCAGCCTCGACCCCCACCCAGGAGTCAGAAGAAATAAACACAAACACACAGGCCAAGCCAGTCAATTCCCTGTACGTGAGGGTGGCCTCTCCTGAGTTTCTGGTTCCCATTACTAAGCTACTTCATATTGAGTGGATTTGAGACTTGGTTTAAAGAAAACATACAGTAGCAATACAACCATCCAGGGTGGCCGCATGTGATTCTTTTTCATGAAATTTTCAAGTTAAAAGGAAATTCAGAGATCATTATATCATCCCCCCCACACTTTAGGTAAGGAAACCTAGGTCATTTAGTTAATAGCAGAACTGGACCCAGCAGCTTCACTTCTCCACCTCTTTTCCTGTGACTCAAAAGGGATAGCACAGATACATCTGATTTCATGCTAAAAAGTCCATTCTGGGTCCAGTGTTCTCATTTCATTAAATAGTCATTTTTCTCCACCAAGAAGGCACACTTGTTTTATTCTGTCTGCCAACTCTTGGGAACCAGGCATCACTCACTTTCCCTTTGAGTCGATATTTCAGCCCACCTCCACAAGAATCAGTGTCAGCTGATGTCTGTACTTGAGTCTCTCTGTGCAGCATAGCCCAGTGGATCACTGTGTGAACAACCGGGCTTATCATGGGAACAGGATGGCGATCACATGAATCCAACACACAGGAGATTGGAAGAGGCTTTAGGGAGGAAAGAAGGAAGGAGAATGGAGATCAAGTGAAGGAGGGGATAGAGATATGGCTAGAAAAATTAGAAAGACCTAGAGGACTATCACTTCACAGTTCTTCCATCCATTTAGAAATCTGGCCGTTTTATGCAGATCTTCAACATTTGAATTAAATTTAACAGTGGTTTTAATAGGTTAAAAATACCTTTTAAAGCTTTTCCCACATTTAATCTATACCAGGTGTTTTGCCAAAAAGAAACCACTCACAAAGCAAGAGTCCCACAATTTCAGTTGTAATACTTACTCTCCAAGTACTTACTTGTTTTACATAGTCTTTGCTACATTACATTTTTATCTAACTTTTAGAGGGTACCCTGAACCTCTCAGTTATGATGGTTTCAAACTTCACTTTCAGTCGCGGAGCGTCATTCTGAGGTTCTGTGTGCAATATGTAGGTTGACACCTTGGCCTATGTTCAAGCAACATCCAGTATTATGTCTATGCGGACTAGATGTGAAATGAGGCAAGACCAAGTACTAACCCAGGTTACAAACTGTTCTGGTTGCAGTGTATTGTCTGGACCCCTAATTAGGAACAGCTGACCCGAGTGGGACATCCCTACTGACATAACTTTTCAATAATACCACATTTCTGCAAACAAGCACAGTTTCCACCTTAGTAGACTGGTTGCCATTCTCAAAGTCATTGATGGGTATTCTTTTTTTTTTTTTTTTTTTTTTTTTTTTTTTTTGACAGACAGAGTGGACAGTGAGAGAGAGAGACAGAGAGAAAGGTCTTCCTTTGCCGTTGGTTCACCTTCCAATGGCCGCCGCAGCCGGGGCGCTGAGGCCTGCGCACTGCGCTGATCCGAAGGCAGGAGCTGGGTGCTTCTCCTGGTCTCCCATGGGGTGCAGGGCCCAAGCACTTGGGCCATCCTCCACTGCCTTCCCGGGCCACAGCAGAGAGCTGGCCCGGAAGAGGGGCAACTGGGACAGAATCCGGCACCCCGACCGGGACTAGAACCCAGTGTGCCGGCGCCGCTAGGTGGAGGATTAGCCTAGTGAGCTGCAGCACCGGCCAATGGGTATTCTAATCTATCAGTACATGTTTTGCATGGTTATTAGTGAGGGAAAAAAAATAAGAAGCTGAAAGCTATTCCTATTTCATATTTGATTGACCATTAGATTCTACCTGAACTTCAATGTTGGCTTTTAGCTTGGTCAGGATCTTGTTGCCAAAGTAGTTTGCATGTCTGCTTATCTTCTTTTTTCTTTAAGATTTATTTATTTATTTGAAAGTCAAGTTACACAGAGAGAGGAGAGGCAGAGAGAGAGAAAGAGAGAAAGGTCTTCCATCCGATGGTTCACTACCCAAATGGCTACAATGGCCGGAGCTGCGCTGATCAGAAGCCAGGAGCCAGGAGCTTCTTCCGGGCCTCCCATGTGGGTGCAGGGGACCAAGGACTTGGCCATCTTCTACTGCTTCCCCGGGCCATAGCGGAGAGCTGGACAGGAAGTGGAGCAGCCAGGTCTCGAACCGGTGCTCATATGGGATGCCAGCGCTTCAGGCCAGGGCATTAACCCACGGCGCCACAGCGCCAGCCCCAAACTTATCTTCTAATGAGTGTACTTCAAAAAAGTTCATAGGAAAATGTAATTAAGCAATAAGTTTATTTTCATGCAAAAAAAATTGAAATCCATGCATAGTTTTTTCATAATATTCATTTTCCCTGAATTTTCTTTTTTTTTTTTTTTTCCCTGACAGGCAGAGTTAGACAGTGAGAGAGAGAGACAGAGAGAAAGGTCTTCCTTCCATTGGTTCACCCCCCAAATGGCCTTTATGGCCGGCGCGCTATGCCGATCCTAAGCCAGGAGACAGGTGCTTCCTCCTGGTCTCCCATGTGGGTGCACTCGGGCCATCCTCCACTGCCATCCTAGGCCACAGCAGAGAGCTGGACTGGTAGAGGAGCAACCGGGACAGAATCTGGTGCCCCAACCGGGACTAGAACCCAGAGTGTCGGCGCCGCAGGCAGAGGATTAGCCTAGTGAGCCACGGCGCTGGCCCCTGAATTTTTTAAAGGAGTCCTCAAACATGCTAGTTTTTCCTGATTTATTTTTCCTTTTTTGACCACCAGTTCATCACCAGATTGCATATTGCATAATCATTAGAGTACATCGCCTTTGTTAAATTCCCTTGGGATGCTGAAATCTTGGATTTTGTGGATAGGGTTATGTATAACCTTGTGTGGATCCTCTGTCTTCAGAATTATCATGAGTAAATTCTTATTTGACTCAGAAAAGTGTCCCATGATGAGAAAGACTTTCTGAGTACCATCAACATATTTGCTTTCCATGGACTGTATGTACCCTGGTCTCCCTCACAAGGCTCAGCCTAGGCATCACCTCCTCCTGGAGTTTTCCTTTACTGTCCCTTCCCTTCCACTGCACAAGCCTTCATTCCTCTACGCTCACCTCTACCACTGCGGTTACCAGAGTGTTTCTAATCATTTAGTTAAGTGTCTTTTCCCTTCACTTGACTGGGAATTTGTTCAAGGAAAATGCTATGTTTTATATCTTTTAGTCATTTTCTTGTCCCTGTACCAAGAACAAACCCTAATACACAGTAGATGGTTAATAAGTGTCCAATGGTTGGTGAATAGTCTTCAAACAATATGAAAAGGCTATGGAATGATAGTAAATGCCATCCTGCAGCCTAACCTGGTATAAATGGAAGAACTAATTTTGAACTAAATGAAGAGAGAGTGTAAAAGGCAAAAAGGCGGAGCCACTAAGAGTAGGAATATCTGTCCCCACCAGACACAGCCCCTTCCACCGTAGCTGAGGTCAACTATATTGGCAAATGGTCTCAGCATTGTGACTGCTATCAGTATCTCCATCTTCTCATGAGCACTTTAGATTCCCTCTACCCTCATCTGGCATCACTTCGGGTCTGAGTGATACACCTTGCATGACCCAAACCCTTATCCTTGAGGTTTCTGTGCCACTTAACTTACTCTCAGGCTATCATCAGCACATTTACCATCCAAACTGGGTAGGAAAATACCTAAAGACATTCAAGTGGTAATCATGGGTCTCCCTGCTCCCACTGTGTAAGAGCTAAGACAGTGGTCCCTTGGCACCTGGAATCTAAATGCTCCACCCATAGCCAAAGCCTAGAGTTCCAGGGGACTCTGCTGTGTCCTGTGATGGAGGTTTCTCCCTCTAGCAGCCATGACCTACCTATAAGTCTGCAGGGCACAGAAGTATGGGAAAAAGGAAATACAAATTCCCCACGTGAGTTACTAAGACAGAAGATAATCAGTCACAGCTTCTTTAATCCCTTGGTTCCTAAATCTATGTGTGCTTCCTGTTGGGGCCAACTCCTTGTAATGGTCACTGAGTTTGAGGGTACACTTCATCCTAGAGGACTGTGACTAATTCTCATAGATCCCATCCCCAAGCTGGTACCTCCACTGTGATTTCAACAGCCTCTTCCATAACTGTAGGAGACCGGGTATTCTTCTAGATGGTGATATCTGAGATAGTGCCAATGAGTCCCATGGCCATGTGTCCACTAGTGCACTCCCCTTGCCATAAAGTAGGCCCCTTGGTTGTGACGTGACGTGATGTGGGATCCATGTTGATGAGTCAGATACTCTAATCCCTGAGATGGTGGTACATGCTGAGGCTCTGCAGCCAGGCAGGAAAAATCCCATTTTGAAATAGTGTTTTCTCAAGTTCAAGTGAATCGTTGTTCCTTACCACTAAGTGGCTCCTTGGAGGCCACTGCCCTCTTTCAAAGACAGTGTCATATTGGGAATGGTTCTCTGTGGCTGGCAGTCAGACGTTTGGCAGCAACAAGAACTACACTATTAGCTTGGTGAGTAGAGCCATGCAGTAGACCCATATATAGCTCCCACCCCTGTCATTGTGGCTACTCCATTTATGCACTCATTGTGCCAGCACTGGTGTGATCCATATATGAGACCAGCTTATGTCAACTAGCCCAGTCATTCTATCTCTTTGGTTGTTTAATTCCTCTTCTGTGCTGCATAATTTATGGAGTGGGGGTTAACTGGTGATACAAAGATCCTCACACTTCATGCCCACTCCTATGAGAGAACTTCCCCAGATATCCTGTCTTCTTCCTTCCAGAATTTTGACCACTTGGATAACCCATTTGCCATTTCCCATAAGTTTACACATTCTCGGGGCCAGCCCTGTGGTGTAGCCGGTAAAGCTCAGCCTACAGTGCCGGCATCCCATATGGGAGCTGGTTCAAGTCCCAGCTGCTCCACTTCCGATCCTGCTCTCTACTATGGCCTGAGAAAACAGTAGAAGATGGCCCAAGTCCTTGGGCCTCTGCATCCACATGGGAGACCCAGAAGAATCTCCTGGCTCCTGGCTTCAGATCAGCCCAGCTCTAGCCGTTGTGGCCATTTGAAGAGTGAACCAGAAGATGGAAGATCTCTCTCTCTACCTCTGCCTCTGCCTCTCTGTAACTCCACCTTCCAAATAAATAAATAAACCTTTTTTAAAAAAAAAAAATTATACATTCCCTTTTTTACAGAAAGAAACTATAAAGGACATTCATTTCAGTATAGCAGGTTAAGTCCACACTTGGGACACCCACATCCCATATGGAATGAAGCGCCAGTTCAAGTCTTGGAAACTCTGCTTCTGATCCAATTCCCTGCTAATGTGCCTGGGAAGCAACAGATGATTACTCAAGTACCTGAGCTACTGTCACCCACATGAGAGACACAGATGGGGTTCTGGCTCCTGGATATGGCCTGGCCTAGTCCAAGCTGTAGCGGCCATTTGAGCAGTAAACCAGCAGATGAAGGATCCATTCCCCCACCCCCTTCTCTGTCACGATTCCTTTCAAATAAATATTTTTTAGTGGATAAGAAGGTGCACCACTTGAACCTGTACTCCTGGAGAGGATTTTCACTAACTGGCAACTTCAAGATCACCCCTGAGTAGGGCTACAGTGCAGTGGCCAACCATTTTCAGATTACCCCCATATACTAGGTCAATATACTCACAAACCAAGCTTGGCTTTTTGTGTGTTCTAACAGTTGGCCAGAAGGGACCCCCATGCAGCCACAGAAGTGCACTGAGAGAGAAGTAATGTGACAATGGTAGCTGAGAACCAGGGGGCTGGACCACCTGCTCATGGAGTTACTTTCCCCTTTGCTTCTGCTCATTCTTAGCCTTAAATGTGCCCTTTCCATCTTTAAATGGATTACTTCTTGGGATTACCCACTGAAAATTCTGACTTGTTGGGCCAGACAGAAACCAGTTTATGATGGGGAGTTCTCACCTCATAATCATTTGATGACTAATAGGCAGAATCCCAAAGCATACCAGGAGCTGCTTTTCAAACTGCATATAACGTGTGCAATCTCTCCTCTGGGCCCTCCTACTGAACACAGTCACTTGGTGTGTTCTCCCTTTGCAGCACTTCCACGCTGTCGTGCCCATTTCTCTGGGCCTTTTCATCCTTTCTCCCACCAATTGTCATGGTAATTCATTTCTATTTCATTTCATGTGAACTTTTTCTCCAGGTTTCTGAGAGTCATTCTAGCAATTTATTGGTTAGAGCCCAGGATCTTTGTCAGACGGTAAATCCTGTATCCCAGGAGAGTGCTTGCATACTGATAAATTTTCCCTTGTGTGACTTTATATTCCATCTACCTCAAGCCAGTATTCTCAGAATCCAGTTCTCTAAATGATGTTTCATATCCTTCCAGTTCCTGTTGGCCAGGTCCTGCAGCTCCTCCAAGATATAGTACATTTCCTCCCCTAGCAGGGCCAGCATCTCCCAGCCAGGCAATGTTATTATTTAACCCTATTTGTTAGTCTGGCTGCCAAGAGAAGGAATATGAGGGCAGGTCTGGAAGTAAGGAGGAAGCATTTGTCTTGCAAGGCAGATGCCTCTACATCTTTCCTAGCTAGGCAGCCATAATGCCAACCTTTGTCAGAGAGCAGTAGGCCATTTCTGCAGGCCCACAAAGTTTGGAGGAATCTAGAGTGTATCAACTTAGATATCATCATCTAATATCTCAAGGTCTGGTTCTCTCCCAGTAAGAACCCAGTCTAGCATAGCGCACTTACCCAGACTGAGCATTCAACCTTCTGTGAAACTCTGACAACCTTATGATTAAGCTCTGGCCCTGATATCAATCTTTCCTGTGTCCTAACTATAGGCTATGGAGCTCCCTTGATAGCAAATCAGTGAGAGCTTCTGGTTTTCACATTAATTGCCCTCTTTTTCCAAAGCATTCATTGCTCCCAGTAATGGTCATCCAATGCCATTGTTCGTATAATTACTGTTTTCCCATAGTTCCCATTTGGAACTCATACATTAACCCACTAATACAGTCCCTTCAGTCAGCGTTTCATTCTAGTTCAACAGTGGTACTTTGTCTTGGATCTGTCACTACTCCACCTACCCCCAGGAAAGGGCTCCCATTACCAAAGGTTAACAGGTGATGAAGCTCCAGCATTCTATCTTAACATCACCTTTCTTGGACCATTCCTGACACCAACCTTGAATCAGAGGATTGTGTACAGGAGTTTTATGAGTGTGTGTTCTTGGGGATTATCATTTGGAGAAGGGAAAGAAATAGGACCTGGTAACAGGCGAAGTCAGGTCACAACCATAGTCACAACAAAGGCTCCAGGCAACCTCACAGACAGCTCTGAAGTTGGCTTGTGCCTAGGAGCTGTCCTAAATTGCCATGAGGTAGACAGATCCTCATACCCCTGCAACACCAATCTTTGTGTGCAGGCTACCCAGCAAAGTGGGGTGTGACATGGGGTAAAGAGGCCCACTTAAGCAAAGCACAGTTCAGCTAGCAGCACTCAAAGCAGTTGGAGAAGTAAGTCCTTCAGTACTGAAGAGAGGACTGGGTCGTAAAGAGAGTGACCACTCCAGAACCCAGCTCTCAGCCTTATTAATTATATGACTTTGAGTAAGTCAGTCATGCTCTATGGGTCTTTGTTTCCTGATTAGTAAAATGGAAATGACAAAAACGCTTACCTCCTAGCACTGTCATGGAGTTGAAATGAAATAATAATGCAATGCACCTCAGTGCAGAGCCTGGGACATAAGAAGGTTTTTTTAGTGATAAGAAGCTTAGAGCTCATATGGGATGCTGGGACTAAATCATAGGGTACAACAGAAAGAGCTGCTGAATTATGGGCAGGAAGAGCTTAGAAGAAGTGAAAATCAAGGAAGCACAGCAGTTCCCAAGAGGAGATGGTCCTTGCGTAACGGAGTTTAGAAAGTTCTGACAGGAGGAAATGTCTTCCAGGTGAGATACTGACAGGAGCAGAGGCCCGAGAGACAAGCATGGCCTTTGTGGGCTGAGGAGGAAGTCAGCCTCGCTCCTGCCCAGACGCAGACGAGGAGGAGGTGGAGTATGGAAAGGTTAAAATCCTGGCAGGGAGGCTGGCCTTGTGGTATAGCAGGGTAAGCCCCCTCCTGCAATGCTGCCGGTATCCCATATGGGTGCCAGTTGGAGTCCAGATTGTTCCACTTCCAATCCTGCTCCCTGCTAATGCGCCTAGGAAAGCAGCGGAGGATGATGGCCCAAGTGCTTGAAGCTCCTAGTTCGCCTCAACTGTTACAGCCAATTAAGGAGTGACTCTGCAGATGGAAGATCTCTCTTTCTGTAGCCTCCCTCCCTCCCATACCTCTGCCTTTCAAATAAATAAAATAAATCTTTTTTAAAAATACAGACAGGGATAGGCATTTGGCATAACAGTTAGGATCCTAGTTAAGATGTCTCCTGTATTGATGTTCCTGGGCTCTTCGTATCCAGTTCCAGCTCCTGTTTCCAGATTCCTATTAATTCGTACCCTGGGAGGCAGCAGGTGATGACTCAAGACTCAAATTGCATTACCAGTTTCTGGCTTCAGCCTAGCCCAACCCCAGCACTTGCAGGCATTTGGAGACTGAACCAGCAGACGGGAGATTTTTGCAATCTCTCTCCCTCTCCCTCTCTTTCTCTGTCTTTGTCTTTCTCTCTCTCTCTCTCTCTCTCTCTCTCTCTCTCTCTCTTCTGCCTTTCACATAAATAGATTTTAAAAATTAAAATTAAAGGGGCTGGCCTTGTGGCATAGCAGGTAAAGCTGCCACCTTTAATGCCGGCATCCCTTAGGGGTGCCAATTCAAGTCACAGCTACTCCACTTCCAATCCAGTTTCCTGCTCATGGCCTGGAAAAAGCAGTAGAGGATGGCCCAAGCACTAGGGACCCTGCCACCCATGTGAGAGACCCGGATGAAACTCCTGGCTTTGGTCTGGCTCAGCTCTGGCTGTGGTGGCTATCTGTAGCATGAATCATCAGATGGATGATCTCTCCTCTCTCTCTCTCTCTCTCTCTCTCTCCTCTCTCTGTGTAACTCTTTCAAATAAATAAATAAAATTTTTAATTAAAATTAAAAAAGAAAAGAAGTCTAGGCAAAAACAACAGTTCTGGACACCCCAAAAGACCACACTTCAGCTGGGCTCCGAATTGGCTCAAAGGCCATCCCTGAAGAATGGAATGTCTTAGGAGAAGCAGGAATAGGACAAAGAGTAAGACATGAGACAGAGGGACAAAGAGGAATGATGGACAGATGGAGACATGTGGAGGAGAGACAAGGCTGCAAACAAATTGGGGACTAAAAACCCATCCACGCAGTGTAAGAAAAAATAAGAACTGAAGGAGAATGTAGAGTAAACAGAGCTTTCAGAAATGACGGTCTTTTCAGAAGCTCCAATTCAACGAGCTAGAGTGTTCAGCTGTGTAGCTTCCAGAGAAAACAATACAGATACAATTATTAAGAAGCCAGTGTTTTGCTCTGTTATAAATAGTTCTGAATCAATGTCCCTTCCCAAAATGCCTGCTATTCCAACAGGTGCAATATTATACCATCTGCCCAACAAAAGAATCTAAATGTCACAAACTTCCTAAAAACTATAATTGACTACTTAGGACCCGTGATTATTATGACAGTATTTAATAATTTATATTTGTATAGCATGTAGGGGCATAGAAGTGAGTTACAAACGTTAACTCTCTAACTCACACAATAACTCCTTAGAAAGACAGGAAGCTTGACACTCCCTTCTTAACAGATCCACTCATTCAACAAACATTGATTGGGTTTCTACAGGGTAGGCACTGTAATGACAGGGAAATCTGGCTGCGTGGAGTTTGATTCACACTGGCGAGGGCAGGCTCTGCCAGCCAACATGAGCACCTCCCACAAGCAGGAACCACCACTTTTCCTCTCTCAATTCCTAGGGCCCAGCTCTGCCCTTGGGAAAGAACAGCTATTCCAAAAATGTTTGTAGGTTTTTAAATAATATGAAATACCCAGACTCAGTAATAAGTCTACGGTACTGTTGTTCAAAATCTAAACCCAGAAACTTGAATTCTAAGTTTTTTTGGCCACTGGAAATCACTTCCTGGGGAAACCCCTAATCTAGCTCTCTGTCTGCTCTTTGAGATGATAAAACATTCACTCATGCTCTGAACACTGTGAATTGTGCGACTTCCATCGGCCTTTTCAGTCACAGGGGACAAGTTCAAGGCTGAGGCTGGACCCCACACTAAGATCTGCTTTCTTCTTCAAAATTGTTGGCTTCTATAAAGACTTTTATATTGTGTGGAAAAAAACAGAATTCTGGGTCTAGAAATCACTCCAAGTCAATATCCTCTTGTTAGTCTGAGTTGGATGTGGGAAAGTTCCATTTGGCAGCTACGAAGTCGCGACGCCTAGCAAATGGCCAGCCCTAAAGAGAACTAAATCAGACACTGGGTTTCTCTGACTCAGCCCCCGGCCCCTGCCCAAGGTCCCACTGTGTGGGTGAAGCCATGCTCCAGCAAGTCTTTGCAGGTGTCTGGTAATTTAACCCCCACACACAGGCTCCAGAACAACCCACCGTGTGCCACAGCAAAGTACTGGTAAAGTGGAAAAAGAAATGGTCACACAAGTGTGTGCCCAAATCTTGCAACTTCTCCCCCTCCCACATCTCAAGGTGGACGCCATTAAAAAGCAAGCTTGCTAATACCTTGAAAGCATCCTTTGTTCTCAGAGCTAAGGCCAGGGTGGCACGTGGCCCCAGTCACAACAGCAGAATCTCCCCAAGTCTGCAGACTGAAGTGGCACCAAAAGGTCTAAGTACGCTGACCTGGAACTATTGCCCTTGGGATAGTCACGGCCCATGGGCTATTTTCACAAGTGTCAAAAATCAGGCCCCAGACACTCACTAGGCTAGAGCATGCCCTAAATTAGTTGTTGGCCATTTAAAGTACACAGGTTATAATTTCTCTTTACCCTTGGGCTCCCTAACTCATTGCTCAAGGCATGACCACATGAGCCCCCACTCTCTAACAAGCTTCAGATGCATTATTTGCAAACAGTGCATCTGAAGAGGACCAGAGAAGGCCAAAGAAGAGGGTTGGGCTTCCCTCATTCTTTCAAAAATATGTCCTAAATCTCTTGGCTGAATTTTCCAGAAAAAAAAAGAATCTCAATTTCTCTCTTCTGCTTTTCCGGGGAGGAGGGCAGCACAGTCTGTCTATGGCTGAGCCCACAGTTGTACATGAAAGTTAATATTTCCAGGGCCCTGCGTGGGATACCTTTCCCAGAATTCATGTTCTCCATGGGAAACTGAAATAGCGCATGAGAGTTACCCTAAGTAGATTTAAATAATTAAATTCAAAAATTCTCAAACCACTTGCTGTTTCAAATTTATTTCTTTAATAACAACTCAGACTCGGCAACAGACTGGATTAAGATTTCATTTATTCGAAATTTAAGGTATATCCAGCTCTGGGTGTTGTTTTTAAGTATTTAAGGGGAAATTTGTGTTTGGTGAAAATGAAGAGACTGTAGCATTATAAATTCATTTCCTCTATTAGAAGCAGGGCCGCGCCTGCACGCTGCAGCTGTGCCAGGAGGCAGTCCCCACAGGCTACAGGGCGAGTTGCACGGAGACAACCCCTGGTTTCCCCAGTAGGGGGGCCTGGCCAGTCCCACACCCCGGGCGAGGACTATTGGCTCTGTCGTGCCAGGCAGCCGGGGCAGGATCTTCCTGGGGTGGTTTTCATGTGGCCAAGCAAAGCATCCTTTGGGATTCCAGGGCAACTTCCAAGGATCTATTTTCATCTGTGACCTCAGACCACGCCTTGCACCAGGCCCCAGAGATGGGAGGCCACTGCAGCCTGAGCCCAGTTCGCTGACCTCTAAAATAAGCCGCCTGATCCATTCAGCAAAGCAGAGAGCGACTTAGAAAACAGGTGTTCCATGGCAGGTACCAGCCCCCCGGTACTGACTATTCATGCTAACAATTTTACAAACAAGTGAGTTTCTTATACATTCATCGCCACCCCCAGGCATTCATATTCTTTTTAAGTACAGAAACCTTAATTAGATTTTGACCACAGACCCGGATTTGACTTACCCTGACAGGGTTTCCATTAGTGTAATCTGTGGGGGAATTCACTGTTTTAACATCTGTGTGCCTGAGGCCTATCTCACATTTACTGCAAAACTCTGAAAAGCCTCTCTTGTACGGCTGGATGTTTCCTCATGCTCCCAATTTCACAGAAGTCATTTCAGCACCAAACGGTAATTAGCAAAGGGATGGGCCTCAGCTGACATGAATGCAATTTATTGTTTTCCACGAGGCCCTGAACCAAGCAAACAAAGAACACAGTCGAGCTGTCTGGCATTTTATTAACTTGTATTGTGCAGTGTACCTTACTGAAGGGAGATCTTCGAGAGAAATGCAGCCGTTTGTTGTGTGGCAACACGCAGACTTTGGAAGAATATTAATTTCAGTTCAATTAGGCAAGTTTTGTGGTACCTCGGCCTGTAATACAGGACAGCCACTTTTATAATTATCTTCCGTATTAACTTTATCATCACCAGACTTTTGCATAAATGCAACCTTTCATCTTTAAAATGCCAACACTTCTTCAATTTTGGCAACCGTACAGCACAGCTAATTATTTGCTCATTATGTGTGGTTAACTGATGAATCATTAATAAATGAATGAATGGCTAATATATTTTTACGGTAATTGGAGATATAACTGATTGCAGACTTCCTTAGCTTCTCCAAACGGCGCTGAATGAGCAGTGGCTGCCTAATTGTTTACAGATGATATTTATGCCCCCACCCAGTGTTTCCCACACTTGTGGTTGATCACTGGCAAATTCTCATCAGTCCAGGGTGGCAGCTCGCCGAGCACCAGTCTGGGCAGAGGGGAGTGGGCGGCAGCCTGACCACGCTCCCTTTATTGCGTTTCTGTCACCTCATTTGTTTCAGCTCAGCTGACACGTAGCCATGTATGGGCCTCATGACCATTTGCTAGCAATTGGAAGACTGCTTGTGGACTGTATTTGCCTAAGCGTTGGCAGGGCCACGGCTGTGACACTGCTGCGGTTAGCCCTCATCAGAAACATAGAAAGACTCAGATGCTGACACACAAACACTCGCACCGGCCAGCTGCCACTTGTCTTGTTTGGCACATGCAGGGCAGTGGCCACCCAGCCTGGTGTCTCTGTGGTTGAGAAGCTAAAGGAGACCCTTTGCAAAGTTTGGGCAAGAAGCCTGAAGTTCAGTGTGCACCATTGACAAAGGCCCAGAAAATTAAAGCAACCAGAGATCCTGTGACTGCCTTCCCTGACTCCCCACTCTCCACGGCTGGTTCAGGGGTTTGGAGAGGAACTGCCAGGTTACAAAAATCAGATCGATCAGACGGCAAATCAGTCAGCACCTATAGGTTAAAAACAAAGAGTCTGTATTTGTTGACAATTCTTGTGAAAATGAAAGATAGAACTCTGGCCAAATCCAGCTTGTGTAGCTTCATACCAACAGACAGAAGATCAAGTTAAAAATGCAGAGGAGATTACCAATTCTTAATTATAATTATTTAACCAGGTGGGTAGTTTCTCCTAATGAACATTTCCATGAAAACAGAATAACTAATGACAGCCTTAAAGAAGCCTTTGTCTTTCCATGTACTAATGATCACATCTATAAATATGCAGCAAGGCCCCCGTGTACATTGCTAATGATAAGTAATTAAGCACCAGGCGTGGGAAGCCAGTGAAAAGGGTCATGTTAATGCAAGAGAGGAAATTAAAAATGCAATAAAATAAGTTGCCTAGAAAAGATTAAATAAACTTCTGGCTTCTCCTCCTTCCAGAAGGAAAAAGAACCGTTTCCCCGTTCTCACATGAAAACCTCGTCGGGTCATTCAACAGCTGGTTATAAAGTCAGACAGTACAAGCCACGCGCTTGTTCTCTGCCCCCATCTCGGCGGCACCCCGTAGGACTGCAGGCGAAGGGTGTGGCTCAAAGCAAAGGGTACTTTGGGTTACTAGAAAAGAAGGGCCCCTTAGAAAAAGGAAGCAGTCGGCCATCAAAGCCGGGTGCCTGCCTGGGCCAGGGAAGCTGGACTTTGGTATTGCCAGGGTACCACTTGTTTATAAGGCCCCGTTGACCTGCCTGAGTTTTTTTCTCAGCTTCTGGGTGAACAGAAAAAACAAGACAGACGCGTTTTCCCATAGAATGAAACAACGTCCCTCCTCCTTGGCGACGTCGGCTTCCCCGCTGGGACCGCAAGCTCCTGGGCGTGAGCCTGGGACTGGGACTCTGTACGCCTTGGCACCTGGGCTGGCACAATGCCGCTGAACACGGTAACCAACACTCAAGGCGCGTCCGTTTGTCATCAGCCCCTTCAACACCATTCCCAATCACAGCAGCCACGCCCCCATCTCCCAAACCCTACACCGCAGCCACTTGCTCTCATTCAGGTCCCAAGGAAGGTCCAGATTCTTTCTCGAGGATGTATCATCACCAAAAGGAACAGAAAAGTGAGGCTGTGAGGAAAAAGACTGGTCTTTGGAAAACAAAAACCAACCACCTCGCGCAGTTGGCTGCGAGCCTGGCGTTCAGGGAGTGAACAGGCGTCCCAGCGTTTCCTCTGAGCCTGCAAGACGCACGCAACGACTGCGCCGCCCTGGAGGCGGACGCTCTTCGCTGGGGACGATTTCGATTCTTTTTCAGAAGTGTCTTCGTCGAGCTCTCAAACCACTTACTATGTTTTCTCTCCTACGTCTGGCACTCGCTGATCTATTTGCAGCCTCTCTCTCAAGGCCCGACCAGTCCCCATCTCTCAGTAGGTGAAGCTCACTTCCCACAAGTCCTGTTTTTTGGTGTATTTTTTTTCTTTATTTTTTTCCTTTCTTTCTAAACGATTTCCCCTCCTTTTTTTTTTTTTTTTTTTTTTTTTTTTTTTTTTTTTTTTCTCTCTCCCTTAAGCTAAGTTCTACGAGACAGGTCGGGGCTTGGCTGCTTCCGCCTGGGTTCAAGACTCCTTCTGAATTCAAATGAATCACTTCCTTTCACATACACTCTTCCACAAGGCCACACTTCTTTTGTTATCACCCTGTTGTCATCGCAGGCCTGCGCGGCTCTCATAAAGGCAATTTAGTACCTGACATTCGAGCCACGCGTGCGCCGCGGCCCAGATTTGCCTCCCAAGCCCGCGGCCTGCGGGGAGGCGGCGGCGGCCCCGGGGACACCTGAGGTGCCTCCTGCGTCAACCCGGCAGGCGGGGCGCGCCGGCTGCGGAGCCGCCCTGCCCTCGCGGCGGCGGCAGCGGCGCCACTCGGCGGGCTTACCCTGACCCCCAGCGGCCGCCGCCGTCACCCGGGCCGCGCCGCGGGCCCCGGACGTCCTCCCCGCCACACACAAGGGACCGCGGGGGCACCGTTCGCTGTCGTGGACAATGAAGAACGAACTTGGGTTCTCAGCCCCCGAGGGACATTTCGCAACTGCAAGTTTCACAACTCAGTGCCCTGGGAAGCCAGACCGACAGTTTCCCCGAGCTTTCGCGCCACACCTCGCGCCATTTGCGGTGGAACCTCCCCCTCTCCGGTTTCTCCGCCTGGGGTGGGCGGGGGTCCCCGCCGGGTCCGGCCCGGTGCTGCCGACTCAGCACTTTCTCAACCGTGCAGCGTGGCGCCCCCAGCCCGGGGGCGAGGAGGCTCCCGCCGGCCTCTGCGCACCCGCCTGCCTGCCCCAGCTGTTTCATGGTGTCAGCCAGCGGAGTCCTACAACCCGAAGGCAAGCCTCCGTGTCTGCGAAGGGCGATGGAGGTAGCGAGCAAGCCTGACCCGGGTGGGAGCCTTGCGCGGCCAGCAGCAGCTCCAACACAGGACGCCCAGTTATGCAGAGACATGGCTGCTACAAGCATGTCCCAAATGTGGCGTGAGGCGTGTTTATACCGAGAAGTACGGTTGGCCTATCAGAAATTCAGATTGAACTCGAGGACCCCTATTTCATCTGAGACCCTTCCTCGCTGAGAAAAGAGGGGTTCTGTCTGAGGATTTCACAGCTCAGCTTCTGACCAGCTCCACCGACAGTTTGAGGCATCTGAGTTGGACAAGGATTTCTTTAACGCACAATGGCCTGAATTTGGCTTTTGGGCAGCCTGTCGAGGGTGGGGGGATTGGGGGAGGTAGATCAACCTCCTTGACCTTAGCCTGCTTCTCAGCCCAGTTCCCCTTTCTCCCTCCCTGCCCTGAAGGGGACTTTACCCACAGCCAATCTTCCCAAAGTGCCTCCCTGTGTCCTCGCTCACAGATGTTAAACCAAAGGTCAAAACCAAGGTGACGACTTTTAGGGGTAACAGATTAAACTGCAGCTGGCTCTTCAAGGGCTAGGGGTGGCTACCTCTGAACTCCCGTTTGTACCCAATGAAATGTAAAAAGGGTCAGAAAATCAAGTTTTGAATGACTATTATCTTCCACTTGCAAAAGGAGGGCTATTGCCTTGGGAATACAGTCTGTATCTGTTACCCACAGCTCTGAAAACCACCTCTGCAAGCTTGTCAGTTAGACCAAATGTTAAATGGAAAATATTTGGCGGGATTTAAAATTAGACCCGTGCACATTACTTACAGATGTTTCCATGCAAAACACTTGAAACTGAACCACATCAAGTCATAAACCCCACAATGGTGTATTTTTTTATACCCTAAGTTAATTTTTATTATATAAGTAGCCATATGAAGAAGGTATTGCATACTGCTTAAATTAAATACGGAGGAATGAAACCAGCAGTATCCCTTTACAGCATATGGAACCAGCAAATCAAATTACAAAGCTTTCCACATCTCATTAACTGCAATGAGTACAGTGAGTTTTCTAATAAGTCACATCTTTTTCATGTGAGTGGTGAGCAGTGACTTATTGTACGAATTCACGGGATGACCCTTGTGCTGAAATTAAGAACTAATCTAAAATGGGCAGGGTCATCTGGTCAAGCCTGATCATAACATTTCCTCATTATTGTTTTAGTTGGCATTGAAGCATATGTTTTCCTGGTGCCCCAGCAGAAAAATGCCTTTGATAATTTCACTGACAGCAAATAACCCACACACTGCCATTTAATGAGTTCGGGCAGGATTAGCTGACAATAAAGAATATAGTATAAATGTTTTTATTAGAACGGATTTATTTTTTAGCTGAAAAAAAGAGAGAGAGAGAAGTCACATGGAAATGCTGAGGCGACTTCTAACCCTGCGATAGCCCTGTTTGTGGCGCAAGTGAAAAAGCAGAAAAAGGAGCCCAGAGCCCAAGAGCCAGAGCCAGGGCTGCCCGAGCTGGTGCTTCGGGCTGCAAATGGTGAAAGGCAAATAGCAGCTGGAACCCACACTCAGACGGCTGGTTCCTCCTTTGCACAACAAGAACAAAATACTTCTACAATTGCTCATCATGTGGCCTTTGGTTGAGATGAATTACCAATTTACACCCTCTTGTGTTTGGAGAGAAGCAAACTGTGCTCTTTTGAGGCGAGAATCAGGAACCTAAAATCATTCAAAACTTCTTGTTTGTGAGGCCAGAGTGAGGCCAAAAATCCATTTCCCTCTGTGCTCTAAGCCCTTTCAATGGGGAGTTTCTCACCATCTGCACTAATAAGTATGGACTGGTGTGCGTATAACATACGAGGAGGGGAAGGGAAGAGGGAAAGGATTTTAAATGGTTGCAAATTGCTCTCCTGCTGAGATAACAGCGGTTTGCATGGGAGCCTCAGTTGTCACACATTAAGAATGGGCATTTGGCTGCTTTTCACGCAGCTGTGAGAGAAGGGCTATGTTTCAGAACTACCAGCGAGGAATGGGCTCCGGAGTACTGGCTGAAGGAGATGGGCTTTCCAGCGGCATCCTGCCCGGAGCTCCAGCAGGACAGGCGACAGGAGAAGCAGGCCAGCCCCTGAGGCTGGGAGCAAAGGCCTCACTGAAGCCCTAGGATGGAGACACGCAGGCCATAAGCGCCAAGGTCCAGAGTTGGAGGCAAAGCCAGGTCAGTGCAGCCCACTGTGCAATCAAGTTACCCTTGAGGTCAAGGTGAATTTCCTGAGGACCTGGAGGCCTAAGACTGGCCCCTAGGCACAGTGGTCATGGGGAAAACTCCTTCTTGGGAAGAATGCAAAAGCCAGCAGTGAGAAAAGCACAAGATGAGAGCCAAGTGCCTGGGAGTTGGCAGAGCCGAAGGAGACCCAGAGGGCTCCTCCCAGACAGAAGGAAGTGACTCCCTTTCTCTAACCTGATGCGTAACTGTGGGTGCTTTGGAGAGACTGCCCGGTGAGACAGGAACACGTGTGGCAGCCTCAGTGGGTGTGGCATGGCCAGGACATCAGCAAATGCACTTGGGGCATCACTGAGGACTGTGAGAGACTTCTGGCCAAAAGCTCTCCAGTTACATCCTCCAGCATCTGGCACAGCTCAGAGATGGGAGTGCAGAGCCCAAGTCACCCACCTCCCGCTCCAATGCTCAGAACACAGTGGAAGTGGGGTATGGCTGGGAAGCACGGGGAGTCAGAAGCCTGGAGTCCAAGGGGGCAGGTGAGGAACCCAGCAAAGTGTCAGCTCCCGGGCCCAAGCAAGAAAGGAGCATCAGGCTGGGAAGTTGGAGGCCAGGAAAGAGCCCCAGGGAGAGGTGACTGATGAAGCAGCTGTGGCTGAGCCCACCAACGAGAAGGCCTTGTTGTAGGTGCCGAATCTTCGGGAACACCCACAGCAGGGATGGGGTGGAGGAGCCATTAAACACATAACTGATGCCCGGTGAGAAGGGATTGCCAGTTCCCACCGCAAGCAACTGTTCAGGAAAATTATACATGGTTCACCCATCATGTTGTTTTCAGTCTTCAAAATGAAGCCCGTGTTAAAGCCTTTCTCACCTAATTTCACCCTTCAGTAGTCAGTGAGCCTGCCAAGCCCACGCAGACCCTGGCTCCCTAACTGGAACCTAGACAAGGACCATCCTTAGCATTGCTAGGTAACAACAACAAACTAATATTTGCACAACCTCACAGTTTACACAGTGCTGTCATAACTTTTCTCACTTGCCCTTCATTACGAGGCTGTGAAGAAGGTAACTTACCCATCACCAGGGAGTGAGAAGAGACAGAACTCAGAGCTAAGGCTTCAGATCGCAAGCCCGGTATACCTTGGGTGACAGCAAATAACCTTCCTGTACTTGTCAGATCACACCGTGCCCCGGCAGGCTGCGGGAACCTCCAGCAAAGGCCATCCATCTCTACACCAAAGTGCGTGCGGCCCGCTTCCCTGACGGCTGTCCACACGGGAGCGTGGCCAGGATCCTGTTCTTAACACAGATGACTTCTAGCACCCTCCTGATCGCTGCGCCCTGACTGTGTTTGGCATTAAAAGCCATGGTTGGTTTTTTGGCAAAAGGAGAAATCGTGCACAGACTTGACTGAGAGCAGCAAGGAGGGAGCAGCTCACCCAAAGGAACTGAAGCTACCACATAGTGCCCGCAATGCCCTTGGCACCTCTCTCTCTCCGATTCCTTCCTCTTTGTTCCACCTCCATTGTTAATGATTCTCAGATTCTTGCCATTATTCAAGAGGAACTAGGGGCCGGCGCCACGGCTTACTAGGCTAATCCTCCACCTAGTGGCGACAGCACACCGGGTTCTAGTCCCGGTCGGGGCGCCAGATTCTGTCCCGGTTGCCCCTCTTCCAGGCCAGCTCTCTGCTGTGGCCAGGGAGTGCAGTGGAGGATGGCCCAAGTGCTTGGGCCCTGCACCCCATGGGCGACCAGGAGAAGTACCTGGCTCCTGCCATCGGATCAGCGCGGTGCGCCGGCCGCAGCGCGCCAGCCACAGCGGCCATTGGAGGGTGAACCAACGGCAAAGGAAGACCTTTCTCTCTGTCTCTCTCTCTCTCTCACTGTCCACTCTACCTATATATAAAAAAAAAAAAAGAGGAAATAGGAAACTCCCCCATCTCTATGCATTCTTGCCCCCACCCCCACCACGACACTAGCAAGTAAATGGGGTCAAACTTGAAGAGGGCTATTATTAAAACTGTAAGAGCCTGTGAATGTTAAAGCACATGATAAGAATTCTGCTTCAGGGGCTGGCACTGCAGTACAGTGGGTTAAGCCACTGCCTGAGAGACTGGCATCCTATATGGCCACCACTTTGAGTCCAGGCTGCTCCACTTCTGATCCAGCTCTCTGCTAATGCACCTGGAAAAGCAGCGGAGGACAGCCCAAGTGCTTGCGTCCCTGCCCCCGACATGGGAGACCCAGATGGAGTTCCAGGCTGTAGCTTTACCCTGTCCCAGATCCTGGCCATCGCAGCCCTCTGGGGGGGTGAACAAGCAGATGGAAGATCCTTCTCCCTCTGCCACTCTGCCTTTCAAATAAGTAAAATAATAAATCTTTATTTCAAAAATAGAATTCTGCTTTCACATAGGAGGCTTTGGAGGACTTATCCTCTACCAGTTTAAGAACGTGGTATCAGACACTTCCCAGCCATTTACTCAAAGCAGTCAAACTCTGTGCAGAATCCCCCTACCTGTTTGTACAGTTCATTGACATAAGATACGTGTTGCATGAATAAGAAGACAGTTTAAACCTAGGAAAACGTTCCTCCTGCTCTACCTCCTCTATTTTCCAAACCTCCCAAACGCCACCAGCTTGGCCCTGTAGTGTTTCTCCTTGTCCGTCTTCATCACAACTGTGGTTTGTGGCAGTCCCACCGTTCTCTTTCATGTCACTGCCAAGCTGCTGCCCAAAATACCCCCACACGCTGGGAGCATCTCCGTGTTTCTCCGCGTGCTGCTTTCCTTCTGCCTTTGGAGTTCCTGTCACTGACTCTAGGGAGACTTCACAGTCCTGCACTCCAAGCCTGCAGCTTGCCAAAGCCCCAGTGTGTATGGTATTCAGTACTGGAACATTCAGCAAGCATTTACAAGTAAGATGCATATGTTTGAGGTGTTGGAAGGGACACGAGTCAGAATTGTCAGTTTTCAAGTATTTCTCTAGCTAGCGACAACTTACTGAGCTTCAGGATCTGTAAAATGAGAATCTAGGCCTCCATTCTAATGTTCAAGAAGTCCAAGTCTGGGCCTAAGTCCCAGTGCTAGAGGCCACTGAAATCTGGGCCAGCAAACGAGCCTTGTCCTATCACAAGCCCCAATCTTTTCATTCCATCATGCTGTGTGCACGCGTGGAAGCACAAGACAACTTGCCTGCCGCCCTTGTCTGTTTAAATGTACATCACGTGTGAGAACAAGAAGCATTTCTTATCTTTTCTACCCTTAAATACTTAATAGAGTATTGACAATGGGCTTGTGTCTCCTTAAATGCAAACACTCTATATTATCCATCTCTGTGTCCACCTGCCACCAACCACCACTCCCTCCCTTGAAACTTGTGTATAGGAGATACCTAGTAAGTGCTTTCAGAAAAGCAGAACGAAGGGGCTCCTGTTTTTTGTTATTCCAATGGCTACTTCTCATCAACTGATTGGAACTGGATTCCCAAGTTCTCAGCTAGGGTGGTCCTCCCAGATGTGTTCTCCCATGGTCCGGGCTCTATCATTAAATGGCAATGTCACTCGGCAATCACACAACCTTGATGTACCTCCATTCCCTCATCTATAAAACGAAGAGAAACTAGCACCACCACCACCTCCAGGGTAGCTGCCAGGATTAAATGGGGGGGGGGGGGGGGCTCTTTAAGAAACACTTAGAACAGAGTCTGGAAATATGCAGGAAAAATGCTCTATAAATGTGGGCTATTGTTACTGTACACTTTCATCCAGCATAACCCTCATCACACACCACTTGTTTACCTTATTGATTTCCAGAAGGACTGAAAGTTCTGTGCAGTCAAGAACCATTTCTCTCTTGGGCTTATCCCCAGAATGGTGGTCTGGGAAGTGGCAGGTGGCTGATAAATATTTGAAATAATCCATCCATTCAAGAATGAAAATGATGGGCCAGCATTGTGGCATAGGGGGTAAAGATGCCACCTGCGACCTGACATATCATATGGAGACTAGTTGGAGTCCTGGCTGCTCCACTTCCCATCCAGCTCCCTGCTAATGGCCTGGGAAAAGCAGCAAAAGATGGCTCCAGTGCTTGGGCCCCTGCCATCCACATGGGAAACCTGGAAGAAACTTCTGGCTCCTGACTTCAGCTTGGCCCAGTCCCAGCTGTTGCAGCCATCTGAGGAGTGAACCAGCAAGTGGAAGATCTCTCCCTCTCTCTCTCTCCCTCCCTCCCTCCCTCCCTTCCTGTCTCTCCCTCTCTCTCAATAAATCTGACCTTCAAAAAAAGGAGTGGCTGGCACTGTGGCGCAATAGGTTAATCCTCCATCTGCAGCGCCAGCATCCCATATGGGCGCAGGTTCTAATCCCGGTTGCTCCACGTCCAATCCAGCTCTCTGCTATGGCCTGGGAGAGCAGTAGAGGATGGCCCAAGTCCTTGGGCCCCTGCACCTGTGTGGGAGACCAGGAAGAAGCACCTGGCTTCTGGCTCCAGATCGGCGCAGTTCCAGCCATAGCAGCCATTTGGGGTGTGAACCAACAGAAAGAAGACCTTTCTCTCTGTCTCTCTCTCTCTCTCTCTCACTGTCTGTAACTCCACCTTCAAATAAAATAATAAAATCTTAAAAAAAAAAGGGGGGGGGGGCCAGTGCCGTGGCTCACTTGGTTAATCCTCCATCTGCAGCACCGGTATCCCATATGGGCACCAGGTTCTAGTCTCAGTTGCTCCTCTTCCAGTCCAGCTCTCTGCTGTGGCCCAGGAGGGCAGTGGAGGATGGCCCAAGTGCTTGGGCCCCTGCACCCACATGTGAGACCAGGAAGAAGCACCTGGCTCCTGGCTTTGGGCTGGGGCAGTGCCAGGCGTAGCGGCCATTTTGGGAGTGAACCAATGGAAGGAAGACCTTTCTGTCTCTCTCTCTCTCACTGTCTATAACTCTACCTGTCAAAATTAAAAAAAAAAAAAAAAAGAAAAAAGAAAAAAGGAAATTGAGTGGTGTACTCCCCGGACTATACTAGGTAGAGGAAAATGTGGATTGTTCCCTGGAACTTTGTAGCCACTAGAAAATGCTGTACCTTTTGGACACTTTAGATAATTGTCCCAGCTTGCAATTTTAAGATAGAGGAAACGAGAGTCACTATTACAAAGTGATAAAGAAAGAGCACAGATGACAAAGCCAGTGCATGGATTTGAATCCTGCCTCCACTGCTTACCAGAGTGTGGTCATTTGTTGCTTAACACTTGTGCCTCTGTCTTTCCACCTGTGAAATAGGCATAAAGGTAGACCCTACCTCGGTGTGGGGGGAGGTGTCCTACGAAGATTAAATGAGTTAACACTTGAAGTGTGGTCAGTGCTTAGCATTCTGTAAGTGTTAACTGTTACCCCCATTGTTGTCATCGTCACTTGTGAGCAAGGACACATCTCGAAAAGGATGGAAGAGTGAGAGGGATGTGTGGCACTGTGCTTGTAGAAAAATGAGCAGCTAAAACCCAGTGTTAAAATAACCACGATGCTGTGCTATGACAATGTAGCTGTCGTTAGTACACTGCTGGAATATTTCAGGCTTGCACAGTCAAGGCCGCACTGGAGGGTAGGGGGTGATGGGAAGGAGGGCTTTCAGAGAGGGTCTGAAGTGCCAGCGCTGCCCCCAGCTCCCCCCACAAACCCTGCCCCTAGGTGGAAACACAGCGGTCAGCCGCACCGCGTCTTGATTCTCCCATCGCCGGGGACCACACTGCCCTCCTTGCCAGCTCTCACTAACGCGGCTCTTCTCCCGCACTCCAGGTCAAGAACCCTCTGGAAGCCCAGGGCAGCTGTCCCTTTCTTCGCTGCTTTGTCTCCAAATCTGAGGGGTTTCAAAGAATCCTGACAGCTCACATCAGCCGTCCCTTCTCTGGGCCTCACCGTGGCTGCGCTGATGGTAGCCCAGCATGCCGAGGAGACAGCAAAGTGTGCCTCGCTCAAGTTTCCCAACCACCAGCAGGCGGAGGCGGGGTTTCCCCTGCTGAGAGACGAGGACAGCTGCACCTGGCTCAGGGAGGATGCAGGATACCCTGTAGCTTCAGGAAAAGGACGCGTACGTCTCAGAACAGAGAGCAGGAATGGGGTGAGCACACGGAGGAGGAGAGCGTCATTTTCTCTCCTGCTTCTTACTCTGCATCACCACAGGGCCTTGTCCCCTCTGCAGCCCGAAGCAGCAAGGTGATGTGAAGCCATGACATCCAGCCACAGATTGATTTTAAAATTCTTCCTGATTAGCCATCTCGCCACTTTCCACCACCTCAAGATTAGATTCCACCACAGTTTTACAGTTCTCCTCTAAGGGGCTGAATGTAAATCTCATGCATGTGTTTATCTCACTGTGGTTTGTAATCATTAAGTTCTTTGGCCTAGTGTTTGCCTAAGTTACCTATCTAGTTTATTACATGTATTCATCTTTATTGCGAATCTACGTCATGTTCGGGAGAAAAATCACACCTGCCCTGTCATGGTTCTATAGCAATCAGTAAGCACCTACTGCATACCGAGTCCTTTGGATGTTTACTGCCTAACCTCCCCCACCTCACACACACAACTGAAATGGGTCTCTGAAGACATCTCACAGACAGGCCTTGCTTGCTCAAGCTTCACGTCTCTTGTAACACACAGACATATCTAGTTGAGGCATTTTAACAAGATGTTAGCAAATGCATGCTGTACCCCAGATACAGCCCCAGGGTCACATCATGATTGCAACAAGAATGGCGGCCCGGGTGCCTGGCTGTTGACAGAAGGGAAAGCACTCGATGTCAGGAAGGGCCCAGCCAGGACCCGGAAGGTGGCAGGCCCACTGGGCTGCTCATTCAACAGAGCACCAGGAAAACATCACCACCCCCTCTTCGCTACTCCCCTGCTCACTGTCTGGCGCTGGGGGGCAGATTCCGTCCAGGTAGCACACGATTCTTAATTTGTTTGAAGGCTATGGTGTCTCTCTTTAAATTAGCCAAGGAATGACAATCAAGCCCGGAAGCAAAGCCGCTCGTGGCCTTCCCACGACTGGCACCGTGCTGTCTGGTGAGAGAGGCAGGGGAAGGGTGGAAATCCGGGTGCTGGCATGTGCAGCTTCGTGGCGCGGTTCCTCTGGTACACGAGACAGGCACGAACCTCTTGAAACGGTCAGAGGCCAAGGTAAGCTGCTTCACAAACACTCAGCCAATAATAAAATGTTTTGAAAAGCACTTAAGCTTAATGGGTTGAGGTGTTAACTCAGTGGAAGCTTCTGTTACTATGGAGAGGGACGGCGCGAGAACATGATGGTGCCACAGGGTAGGAAGGGAACACCATTAGGACACATCACGCCACACACAGTGAGCACATGACAAGGAAGCCTCCTGGATGGGGTGGGCTGCCATACGAGGCCCACATGATGACGGTGGTGGCCGAGCTGAGGTCCAGGATGGTCTTCAGATCCCTGAATGCCTTTTTGTTTGAATCAGTCTTCTTGAGTCTCCACCCTTGCCAGGACAACTACAGACCTGCCCCTTCCAGGTCTAACACCTTCGCTTCTCATTCTTCCTGCCTGCTCCGGCCATCAGCTCAGATGCCAAGGACCATACCCAGGCCCTCAAGAACATATAGTGCACCTGCTCGTCTCACAGGTTTTTGTGGCACATTCCCCAGACGCTCGGACACATGGCCAGCCAGAGAGACATCATCTGGCCCAGGGAGTTGTTCTGCAGGAACAATGACTTCAGTTCTCCTTGACTACTAGCTCAGTGATCTCAATTAGTCTTATTACAATGTTACTTCCTAGCAAATGAAGCATTGCCATTAAAAGGATTTCCGTTTCCAAACTTCCTTCAATTGCATCATACCCGTAATGCTCATATTCTAGCACCCGGAGCCATCTGGCAGCCATTCTAGTTCCTTGGGGCTGTGCACCAAGGCGAAAACTGGTTCATCCAAACACCATTCAACACATGTGTTCTTGATGGTCTTCTATGGTGCAAGGCAGTGGGAGGGGCTGAGTCACCGGCCAATTAAGTGCCTTCCTGACCCTATTGTTGAGTCATCTGAAACCCTTCTGTTGGCTCAGCAATCATTTAATACTTTGGAATTTAGCTTTCATCGGGAGTATCCAGTCCCTAGCCTGATATTTAGAACATTCTTTGAAACACAGCATATCTTTTTAAATGAAAGAACAAAACAACATAATTATCTACAGAATGGACAGATCTCTGCCAACCCAGGTGGAAATGAAGAGTACTAGGGTTTGATTTTTCTAATTACTCACAGATTTTGGATCAGGGAGGGTGAAAGGACACTTTATTCCTTTCCCTGTAGTCATGAGTGCTCCAGCTAATCAAAGTCCAATTCGTTAGAAACCAGGACCAGAGACAGAAGAGCAAAACAAACAATGGCTTCCACTGGCCCCTAAAACCCTGAAAGAACATCTGATTAAATTTGGCACGTGGGCCCTACTAGAATGTGAAAGTAGAGGCTTTGTCTGCCTTGCTTGCAGTACTTAGAGCACCTAGCCAAGTGTCGGGCACATTGTGCTAACTCAGTAAAGACACATTGCTGAGTGAAGTAATGAATGAATGAATGAATGAGAGAGAGAGACAGAGTCATCAAGAGCAGCAGAAGGTCCAAACAGCATGGTGGACTGAACGTGCAACTGAAATCAAATGCCTTGGGCTGAGTCCCAAATCTTCCCACTGGATGAACTTAGGTGAATGACCTCACTTCTCTAAGCTATTTTCCACGCATAAAATGGAAGTAAGACTAATATATATTCCACAGGCTGTTTTGCAGATTAAGTGACAAAATTCATGTGAAAGTATTTCATAACATAGTAGTTGCTGAATCTAGAAACCTGGACATGACTCTTTATCCCACTGCCTTGCTCACCCCATGCCCTGTTAGCCTCTTACTGCTACAGACACCATCTCCTACAGACTCCACCTCCTAATATCCCCCATTCTAGCTTCCTCTTCGTTCTCACCACCTCTGCCTTAGTTGTGGTTCTCATGACTGATAACCAGGTAGATCTCATCCCTTCCTGATGGGTTTCCTGTCTTGAGTCTGGCTCCTCCTCAGTCCTCTCACTGCCAGTTACTCAGCACAGGGACCCACACTCAGAAGGACCTAGGCATGAGATTTAATGCTCTGTGGTTGTCACCATGAAATTTTTAATCTGATGTTGTTGGAGGAAAGTACCTGGGACAACAGATGATGTTTGGGGACTTAGGCCTTGGTTCACATATGCAGTGCTTCCAGGACAACTTCTCAGCTACCTACTCCCCTCCCCTTGCCAACCTCCCCCAGTGCCTGGTGCCAATCCCAACCCTAGCAGTGGCCCAGGCACAGGTGTATGGATGGTCGGGATTGGGTAAAATGGCTCACAGTACCTATGAATGGTCATGGTAGTGGCTTTTGGTCACCTCAGGTTGGCAGTAAATACCACAGTACTTCTGGCAGGAGGCTTGGTATAGGCAAGTTTCAAGACAACCCACAACCCCGTTACCTAGTGCATTTCAACACAGACATTACAGACCCACAGGAATCGCCTGCCTGCTGAAGGCTGGGCACTGAACCTCTAGGAAGGGAAAATTCTTGGCTCTACTTTCCTGTCCCTTGCCAGAGAATGGCCCATCAGTCCAACAGCTTCTGAGAGGGGGAGACCAGCTGCCCATGCCACAGGTGTCCCAAGCCTTGGCATGGGGCCTCAGGCTCCTGTGAGGGTCTAGAATAGCCCCATGAATAAACTATCCTAAGTACAGAAGAGAGGTGACATTAAAGAGCAAAGTAAAAATGCTACGGTGGATTGAGGGACTGTAGGATGAAACAGAAGCTCTGTAATTTAATACCTTTAATAAAACTATTTTCTTCCACTTTTTCACAAGGGAAACCACCCCCCCCCCCATTTTCAGTTTGCCTTGGGCTCCAGTAACCGAGCCTGGCTGCCTGGTGCTTCTAAAGCTCAGCCCCGATCGTGCCTCTTACCTCTGAAATGCCTTCAGTGCTTCCCTGTAACTAGCCTCATGAAGTTCAAACCCTCTGCTCAGCCCCGATCACTCCTCACCTGGCTCACACTGATACCCTTGGCTTCATCCTCACGCTCACCCCCTCACCCTCCTCCTTGGCTGTCTTGCAACATTAGCAGTTTCTTGCAGCTGGACCTTTGTTAACATTCCCCTATTTGACTTTTATCTGATTTGCCCGCTTGAGCCTCACTTCCCTCCAAGGCCTTCCGTGACTCTCCTCAGGCCTGGGGCTGAGTTGGGTGCTCCACTGCACGCGCCCCCCCCGCCACCCAGCAGACGCTGTCATGGCCCTCATTGCTCTGTGCTATGATCACTGGTGTTCTACCTGGTTTTACCACCAGACTCATGCAACACACATAGTCCTAAGAACAGGGACCGTGTGACCATCTATTACCAGCACCAGGCAGAGTGTCCGACACGTTGGCAGCAAGCTGAATTCCCTGCGAAGCTGAACATGCTGACTTTCTCTGCCTTTTCCCTTCAGTCCTGCTTAAGGAGATGATCAGAGTGAAGCAAGCCAATCACAGCAGCCATGGCTTCCGAGAACAGACTTTTCAGTACCACGAGGCCCTGGCACCACCTTAAACCTGTTTCATAGACCTATCACTTTCCAACCGGGTTCCTCTGACCATCTCTTAGGTTTCAGCTCCTGCCTATCATCAAAACCTCAACCACAAACTGGAGATAGAAAACACTGGGCTTGTTTTCTCAAGAGAATAAACATTCTCCCTTCAGCAAGTTCATCAAGCTCTCGGGGTCCAATCCCAGTGCGTGGAGCTCCTTTGCATCGCTCCCCTATCGGTGTCAGTGTCCCAATGAAGGGGTGAAATAGTGTGAATATCTGCCTCCCCCAGATCAGTTTAGCCCCCAAGTCTTATGCTTATGGTACTTGGAGAAGTGATGAGATTGGATTGGGTGGTTAATGACTGAATGCAAGAGACCACACAGAGACATGTGTGCTCCCTGCTGCCTGCTGGATGCACCCGGTTCCTCCTCACTCTCTGCCTCCTGGCTTTCCATGTGACCCAGCATCTAGACACATTCTCCCACTGCCATTCTGTTGCCTTGTTAAGAGGGAAAACCTGCCGGTGCCGCGGCTCACTAGGCTAATCCTCTGCCTTGCGGCGCTGGCACACCGGGTTCTAGTCCCGGTCAGGGCGCCAGATTCTGTCCCGGTTGCCCCTCTTCCAGGCCAGCTCTCTGCTATGGCCCGGGAGTGCAGTGGAGGATGACCCAAGTGCTTGGGCCCTGCACCCCATGGGAGACCAGGAGAAGCACCTGGCTCCTGGCTTCGGATCAGCGCGGTGCGCCGGCCGCAGCGGCCATTGGAGGGTGAACCAACGGCAAAGGAAGACCTTTCTCTCTGTCTCTCTCTCTCTGTCCACTCTGCCTGTCAATAAAAAAAAAAAAAAAAAATGAGGGAAAACCAGTGGGACCACACCATTTGGATTTGAACCTCCAAAATGGAGCTAAGTAAATATATTCTCTTTATAAAGTAACTTGCCTCAGGCATACTGTTATAGTAGTGAAAAGCTGATTGATATAAGGGGATTCATGATCTTGGCCCCAAGTCTAAGCATAAGCTGTCATCTGGTCCAGACCTCTCATCTTACAGTTTGGGACACGGAAGTGCAGGCCAGGTGAGCGTCCTCCATCTAGACCCCGAGTCCACCATCTGACGTCTGCTCTGTGCAGCCTCTTGGGAACTAGAAATATTTTTTCTAGGCTTTTGACTCACTCTTTAACCCACTTCTCTTTGGAGACACAAGGCCCATCTTGTTTCTGCATTTCCTTCGTTTCAGGTCTCTGGACAACTGTGTCACCCCATCGATTGTCGTGTAATTCAAAACCTACCGACCACACGGCACTAACCCGTGATTCTGGCATTCACCACTGTCTCTTCGCATTGGTGCTTCCCCAAATCCCATCCCCCGAAATGTCCATTAGTTAGTTTGCTAAAAACTGGGAGAGGGATGAGATTATTGACGAGACAATATAGTTTCCTTCACAGCCACAGTTCATGTCACTAAATTAGGTGGGAACCAACAATAAAGAAATGATTGTTGTTGACATGCAGTATTGACATGGTAGCCACACAAACCACATTCAATAGCTCTCTGAACCAGCTGCTGGCTTGCATTTTGGGGCAATGTCATTTCTGCTACCATCATTTCACAAACAGCCCCATTCTTATTCCACCCCCATTCATGGCTTAGTTAATAGCGAGTAGTTTTCTGTTCCAGGCAGAGAGCAATCTGCAAATCAGAAGCTCTCCAAATAGACTGGAAATGGGTAGTTTTATTGTACACATTCCCACTCACCTTGCTAACAGCCCTTGGGTTTCAGAAATGTCGTTAACTATTCCAGTCAGGAGACACAGGGACCCCTAAATATGGTTCACCTTATCCCCACCCGGCCCCACACTCTGCATCCTCCAGGCACATTCTAAACTTATAGAAATGTGGCCAGGAGAGAGTTAGACTATTTTGTGTGATGCAATACAGCCTGTTCAACTTTTGCATAGCAATTCAGCAAACACAGTTTTAAGCATTCAATTCTACTTCTACAGCTTCTTAAAATTCCCTGCAATATAATTATACTGATGGGAATGCAGAAAGATAATTGCTTTTAGAGGAAAGTTTCTCCTTTGTTCCATGTTCATCTGGCTTCCAGAAATGGAACAAGAGCCCTTGAACAGCAGAAATACGCATCCATGTGTCTCTAGTTATCATTTATTTACAAAGATAGACCTTGACAAATGTAATTTGTTCAATAAAATTAAAAGGATGCACGATAATTCACTTAGACAAAGAGACTTGAAAGGGGACGTCATCGGCAGCAGCGCCGTCCATCATTCCAAATGATCAGCTGACTTTGAAGAAGTGGCAGGTGTTCCCCTTTTGGAATGCAGCATTGAAATAGTATTTAGAAGGGGGAAAAAAAAAGAAAGAGAGCTAGGAATTGGAGCAATTCTTTATTCAGGCAATAATTATACAAATTAGATCTATGAAAGCCAGAGAATGACTGTGCCTTGAACCCTGTCTGTGTGCATAGAACAATGGGGAAATTAATAATTAAATCTATTACATATGCTCATAATTCAATACAAAAGATACCTCAGTAGTTCAAACACTCCTGTATTTTCATTTGAATAAGGCTTTCACACATTCTCCTCATTATATATGTATTATATTTTAAATTTAACAGCTTATTTTGTTGCCTTTATGTTTGAATTAATAAGGGCACACTTTAATGCACTAATGGGGAATTGCATTAGCCAGCTTTGCAGACATAACTTTGAAAAATCTCCAGTTTCCCAAGGGTGAAATCAATTTGCCCCAGAACGTGTTGTCTCACAGACACATCTGGACGCTTGGAGGAACAGCTCCCCTCTCCAGGCTTCTGATTTGGGCCTCCCTGTCTCAGAGAGGGTCCCTGGAGCAGAAAACCCTTGCTACCCTGAGCAGGCCCATCAAGATCATCTTCTGGATTTTGCCATCTCCTGGCCACTTAAACATGATTTCCATGCTTGGTCCCTGTTATTTTTCCAGAGAGCAAAAAATAATCTTCTTATGAAAAAAGTAAAGGTTTATTTTTAATCCAATAATTCATTTTCTCTCTCTCACTTTGAAAATTTGCTTTCTTACTCCCTCTCTGCCTCTTTTCATCCCTATTTTTAACTCTTCGTACCACCTCTGAGCCACAGGGAGTGGAGAAGAGAAGGGAATTTGAGAAAAAGAGAGAGAAAGTGTAGCCTATGGTGAATAATGGTGGGAAGGTTCTCACAGTCACAAAGGGCAGTGAACCACAGCAGAACTACTGGATTCCAGGATGGGGAGGGAGTGGCATTAGTTGAACTGGAGCAATGAAATCTGAGGGAGCAAAGTGAATTCACAAAGTTGGGGGATGGCTCTCAATTTCCTAGAATATAGGGTAACTCCACTGGGAGGATTGAACATGAAGGTTGTAACCAACAGAAAATGCCCATCCTCCTGCAACCCGGTAAAGAGACAAAGAAGTCTAAAGCTTCGTGCGAGACCAATTACGGTGCTCCCATTACGGTGCAAAGCCGCTGCCAGCAAACCCGGGGTCGCCCAGGCACACGTGGATCCGCTTGCCACTGCCGCCACTGCAGTATGACAAGGAGTTTTGTGCCTTCAGAGGAGTGCCAAATCCAATGATGCTAATTGCATTGCAGATTTCTAGCATCATTAGCAATTCTTAAAATTACATTTGCCCTGCTCAAGTTCTCTATTTCCAGCCTGGTGTGAGGAGGGGGCAGGTCTCTAAAGGGGATGTGGGTTACAGAGAAATTCAATTGGACACGTTAGCTTCAGGTGTGCAGGTGGAGGCTGGCCGGCGGGGATTCACAGAACAGGAAAAAATGCTTGTTTGTCTTATTTTAAATGCTGATTGCCGGGAGAATAAACAAAACCCGCAGCTAAATGGGCCTTAAAGGAACACTGGGAATTTTGGAGAGAAAAAAGCCTTACCGAGTAACAGTTGGAACTAGCCCTGTGGGTCCTATGGTGACAGGCACCATCCAACCACTCCGAGCCATGGAGTAACTCGCATCTGAGAGAGTTGGTGCAGAAATAACCAGTCCCTTCTTGTTTGTTTGTATTTAAAAGAAATGAATAAAATCCAGATGAATTGGTGTTTTTGCTTGGTTTGTTTGTTTCCTTAAAGAGAACGTATTTGCTCATCACGAGAGCCAGACAGCAAGCTCCAGAAACAAAAGCCCCAAGTCCGCACTCCTCCTGGGCTTGAGCAAGGCCCAAACATTTGCCCCAACATTCTCCAGCGTAAGCATATCAGTACTGTCCGGAGGAGAAAGGGACATCGGCAGAGGACAGCCACTGTCAGGCCCAGCCTGTCCCAAGTCCACCAGCTCCTAACACCGGGCCAGGCTCTGCAGTTGGAATTTCCATCACAGATTCAACGAGCAGCCACCAACACCGTCCCCTCCCAGGGTGGCCTCTACCCTGAATACAGTCATGGAAAGGGTATTCCCCGCCCCCCCCCCAACAATTTATCCTGTGTAATTAAATGGCTAAGCCCATACACACACACACACACACATACATATGCACACGTACAAATATGTGTTATATATACAGCTTTATGTATAAACACACACATTGAGGGAGTGCATAGCTTTTAATTGGACCGTCTTCTCAAAATAATTAAGCCAGTTTTCATGAAACACTGTTTGAGGTGGCTGGCAAGGGAAGCAGCCATCTTTAGCAAAGCACTAATAAACAGTCGCCGGTGCTATGGGGTAGCTAGCGGCATCAGTCCCAGTTCCAGCATTAACAAACAAGCGCAGTTCTCCGGTGAGGTCCAAGGACCACAGGCGTAACAGAGAGGAGAGCAGCGAGCCCGGGTGTCTCCTGTCCACTTCCACAGTCCTGGGGGGCTGCAGTGGCCTGCTCAGGCCCAAGCTGGAAGAAGGGTCTGCTCTCAGAAAGGATCCTGGCAGGAATCCAAGTGCATTTGCTCTGTCCATGCAATGTCAAGGTGACGTGAGACCCTCAGAGCTCCCTGCAGCATCCATGGGTAGTACTGGGACTGGTTTCCATTGGTAACGACATGTCAACAGTGGGGTGTCAACAGTATGGATGTTTAAACTCTTTTCTTTAAAATTTTTATTTACTTATTTGAAAGGCAGAGTGATACACACAGAGAGAGAGATGTCTTTCATCCACTGTTTCACTCTCCAAATGGCTGCAACAGCCAGGGCTGGGCCAGGAGCCAGGAGCCAGGAGCCAGGAACTCCATCATGGTCTCCCATGCGGGTGACAGAGACCCACAGAGACCCAAGTATCTGCGCCGTCATCTGCTCCCTGCCCAGGCTCATCAGCAGGAAGGTGGATGAGCAGCGCAGTAGCCAGGACACAAATCAACACCTCATACGGGATGTGGGCACCTTGACCTCGCCCAACAGTTAAACTCTTAGAACAAGGGTACTCATTCTCTAACAGCACCTGGATGATCGCTATAGAACCACAGCAGGAATTCACCAAGGACTTTTCTGACGTTTCCAGCAGCCACAGGCGAGTAGAGGCGAAGGAATATCTGGTTTGGTTTTTAGTTAAAGGAGCGGTTCACGAGATCTCACACTGAGAAATCTTCGTAAACCACACTTCCTCCAAAAGCGGTGAGCTGGACTCGCTGTCCTGTGTGGGTCCCTTCCAATGAGATGGCCAGGTGGTGACCTCTAGTGCCCTGGAGCCTTTCATCAAAGAAAGGAGGCCGTGGGGCACACGAGGACGCTGATGTGCCCCGGTGTTACCTGGTCTCCCTAGGACTTGCGTGGTTCTGAGCTTCCCCCACCCCGCCCCGGGAGAAGAAAATCAGCCAGTTATCCCATCTTCTCGCCTACCGTGGAGAGGAAAGGCCCCTTACATATAAGGGAAACACGCATAGCTCACCGAAGTCTCGTCTAATGCCAATCAAGGTGGCAAAGGCCGGCGCCTTTTGATTCCCCTAGGAACCGCCTGGTGCGAGCCTGGAGCAGAGGCTCGCTGCTGCTGCTATCAGAACACTTGCCCATGCACCTGCTACACACAATATGCCCACCTCACAGGACGGGGCACTGAGGCTCAGGAAGGGAAGCCCTTGCCCACCGTCCCGGGGCTCTCAAAGAGCGAGGGCGGGCGCGGTGGACGTGGCCCGGCCCTGGCGCCCTCGGTCTCTCAGCCGGAGCACGGCGGGCACTGGGTCCCCGGGCACGCACTTCGCGCTCGCCAGGCGGTCGGCGGCAAGTACAGGAAATCAGCCTGGCCCGTCACTCAGCCCGGCCAGCCGGAAGGGAGGGGTCCCCGACGTGGGCTCTCAGCCGCACGAGGGAAGGGTCAGTGGCTCCCTGCGTAACTCCTCTCTCCAAGCAGCCAGCCAACGCGGCCGGCCCAGCCCGCCAGGGGCCCAGGGAGTCCACGCAGCGGCCGTCGGGGCAGAGCGGGAGCCGCTTGCGCAGCCCTGCGTGGTCGATGGCACAGGCCCGGCGTGGGGAGGGCCGCGCGTGGCTCGGAAGGGGGCCACGGGAGGGCTTTGAGGGCGCCGCTGTCGCGGGGTTTGAGGAGAGCAGCGACTCGGCCGCCAGGGAAGCGGCCCCGGGGCTCCGGCCGCCGGCAGGGGGCGCCTCTGGCCGAAGACCGGCGCAGCCTGGAGACCGGCGCGTCCGCAGCCCGCGGCGACCTCTGCCGGCCCGCGCCTGGCGCCTGCAGTCTTTAAAATGGAAATAGGGCTGTGTAGCCCCCCCAAAAGCCCTGCCGCGGTAAGTACAGGAATCAGTAACAACCGTGGGCGGGCGCAGCGACGGGCCAGGGACAAACGCGCTTGGCCCTTCGCGCTGAGTGGGAGACGCCGACCGCCCCAGGAAGGCGCGAGTCCCTTCCCTGGGCAGGACAACCCAGGCTGTCCCCGGAGAAGGGCGCCCTTCAGAAGGGAGATCAAGGCGGAGACAGGCAGCAGCCCGACCCGGACCCTGCGTGGAAGGCCCGAGAGCGCCGCTGCACCGCGGCCAAGTCCGCGCCGGCTGCGAGCGCGCCGCCGGCCGCATGGACGTGCCTGTGGCGCCACCTAGTGTCGGAGGTGCGGGCGACGGCCTGGCGAGGGCTGCAGGGGCGGGCGGAGACCAGCGGTGGGCGCTGGGCGCAGGCCTGCCTCGCGGGGGGCTCCCGCCTGTGAACCAGTGCCATCCTCCTGCTGGGCCGGAAGCCCCCTCGACCCCTCTTCCTGCTGCCACCAGATCTAAATGGAAAACTCGCCGGCATGAGTGGAATAAATGACGCTCCCCCTGTAGGAGACGTGCATGAGGTGATGTCTGGTTTTGCCTAAATACAATGGAGAGTTGATTATTAATTCATACAGAAAAAAAAAATCGATGCTGTCATCGCATAAACACGAGTCCTCAGACCATGCTGCGTCTGCAAAATCCTGAACTAGAACTTTGGGTGGGACAAAGAAGAATCTAGATTGTGATTGAATAGCAAACTGAAGACCTCCCAAGAAGATCCTGGGGAGAGTCGCAGCCTCGGGTTCTGACTTGGCTCACCTGCGTGACCTTCCCCCGGGAGGAACAGTCTGTACCTCTCACAACAGGGCTGTGAGGTTCCTTCCACCATCCTGCCTGGTGCGTACGGAAAGAGAGGCTCCAGGCGTTGACCCAAGGTCCGGCAGCACAACGGTGACAGTCACACCTCAAATCCACCTCTGCCCAACGTGTTCCGGGGCTGGCGCTATGGCCTGGAGGGTCAAGTGGCTGCCTGCAACACTGGCATCCCACATGGGCATGGGTTCGAGTCCTGGCTACTCCATTTCTGATCCAGCTCCCTGCTAATGCTCTGCGGAAAGCAGCAGAAGACCGCCCAAGTGTTTGGGCCCCTGCTACCCATGATGGAGACCCGGAGGAAGCTCCTGGCTCCTGGCTTCATCCTGGCCCAGCCCCAGCCATTGCGAACATTTGAGGAATGAACTCATGGGTGGAAGACTTCCCTCTGTCCACACCCCACCCCTCTGATTTTCAAATAGATAATTAAATCTTTAGGAAAAAAAAAAAGAAAAGAGCGGGTACCTCATGCAAGACACAAAGCCCTCTGAACTCTGGCTTCCTCCCCTGCTGCCTGAGGGGCTGTGCCAAGGGGTCACTTGGTCCCTTCCAGACACATCAAAGTGTGATTCTGAGGTTTCACTGGTCCCTTAAAGCCAGTGCTCACCAACCCATAGTGATAACAAAAGAGCCTTTAAAAAGGATTTATCCACCTATAAAAAGCGTCAGATTTTATGTTGGGCTATGGGCAAAAGAACACCAAAACAAACATGTGGGAACATTAAACCTCCTTGGAAATTTAGCACAGCCAGGCAAGAGGGAACTCTGCCCTGGGTTAGGAGGACAAGGATACTGGGGCCAAGACCAGTCTGTAGGACACCACTTCTAGAAACCACCCCCGCTTCCTGCCACCCCAGGGCTAATTGCCTTCTGACAATGGCTGAGACTTGATAAATGCATAGGCAGGGGCAGTCCATGGCTTACCCGATGACCAGGTCAGATCCTGACAGAAGGAGACGAAGGAGTGCAGCACGTTTGTCCTAACCTCAGAGATAAAACTGTCCTGTTCGAGGGCCATGTTGCCCGGGAACTGGCACCACCACCACCACCCCCCCGCCCCCGGGCAGGAAGGAGACAGCATTTCCAGCAGGGTGCTCAATTGCACCCTCTCTCCCTACTGCCCCTCAAGGTCACCTGTTGAGAACAAGTAGAAGGCAGTCTGCTTGTGTGTTTAGATGCAAGGTGCCAGCGAAGAAAGCAGGGAACTGGGCAACTAGACCCCAAAGCCAGTCACCTAACTCAAGGCAATGCTTTGCTCCTGGGCTCCCAGCATCCCATGTGAGCATGGGCTCCAGTCCTAGTGGCTCCACTTCTGATCCAGCTCCTGCTGGTGCAACTGGGAGGGCAGCAGAAGGAAGATAGCCCAAGTGATTGGGCCCCTCTGCCCTCCTGGGAGACCTGGATGGGGTTCCAGGCTCTTGGTTCTTGCAGCCATTTGGGAAGTGAACCAGCAGATGGAAGATAATTCTCTCTCTCTCTCTCTCTCTCTCTCTCTCTCTCTCTCTGCCTCTGCCATTCAAATACATACAATATATCCTAAAAAAAAAAAAAATCCTACAGGGCCTTTTGGGGACCCATAACTGAGTTGTAGTCCATGTGAAGAACTGTCGGAGGAAAAGAATAAAGCACTGTTTCTTCAAGAGCCGTCTATCCTTGAAGAAACTTAAACGAGAACTCCTGCACCGCCTTTTGCCTTTGCTTAGAAGAGGGTAAGGAAGGAGTAGCACTGCCCTGGAAAGAGAAGTCCTAGAGGGTTGAAGTCATCCCTTCAAGGTGGCAGAACCGTCTACTGTTTTGCAAGCTCCCCAGCTCTGCTGGGCTCATGCTAGGTGTTTATTAGGTGCTGGATGCAAGCCTGTGATGGATTTATGCAGTGTGCTGGATTACACAACGAGCCGCTAGGCACTCTATGGCACCTGCAGCCCAGCCCAGCCTGCCACTTCCTCCCTGCCCAGCTTCAGACCAAAGCTACGAACACCATCATTCTGCTGACCCTGGCGCCTTGTTCTCCTGACCCAGGTGTCCCTGGGGACTCGGTTTTCTGCCTTCCTCTGGGCCGTGATGCATGGCAGATATTGGAGAGGAAGCAGCATCGTCGATTCTTTCTACTGTTTCTCTTATCTTTGTAGGGGTCTTATTAAGCCATCTCTTCCAGCCCATTTATGTGACGCCACGCTAGGAAGCAGTGTTGTCCATGTGCCACTCGAGCCTGGAATTCAGTAGAAACAAGAGCAAGGAAATGCCACAGTGTCTCCCTGTGGGATCTTCTCCAGTTACCACGGGAGCCTGGAGAGCCAGGAGAGGAGGGCGGCCCGTGACGATTGGATAATGGCAAGTGTGCTCTCCAGGGCAAAGCGCTCCCTCCCTCTCTTCTTCTGGAGTGGTTGATGCAGAGGCCGGCTTCCTTCTGGGACCAACCCCAGGGCACTCCTAGAAAGGAGTTCAGAAGCGGGGATACAGTCATGGGGCGCTGCCCATTGCCAAAGGGTCAGGTCACCACTCTCCACACTTTTGTTAGCTCTTTTTGCATATTACACGTGACACACACGTATATGTCCTTATCCCTCTCTTCTCATTGCAAATGGATGAGCTGCAAGTAGTTGAGTGCCTGCCATCCACATAGGAGAGCTGGATGGTGCTCTGGGCTCCTGGCTTCAGCCTGCCCAGCCACAGTTGTTGTGGGCATTTGGGCAATGAACCAGCAGATGGAAGTCTCTGTGTGTGTGTGTGTGTGTGTGTATGTGTGTGTGCCCCATCACTCATCCTTTCAAATAAATAAGTAAACAATTTTTTTTTAATGAATGGGCAGGAGGATATGGGGAAGGTGAAAAAACTAACACTGGAGCATTCAAGTGCCAAGTTCAGTGCCAGGAACTAGGTGTTCTTCTCAAGTCCTTCAGTCTTGGCAAATGGGCAAAAGAAATGGGTATCACCTTCTTCTTCCATATTTGCATAACTGCTCATGATTGAAAATCATTTTAACTGCAGCCAAATGTGGTGGGGGAGCCCTCATGGGACTCACACATCTCTGGGAGCTTCTCATCAGATAGAACACATTTGTTCATCTTCCGTCACTTCCATGGTGCCATTCCCTTTGTCTTCAGTTCAGTGTCTCCCCACTGCCCACCCCCACCTCTAACTCCCTTCCACTTTTCAAGACCCATCTAAACATCATCTTCAAGAAGGCTGCCCGATTGCCCACTCACCAATCCTCTTGGCAGGGGTGGAGGGGGTGGGGTGGGCGGCGCCCGCAGAGACGTCTTGTACAGCACCTGTCACCACTGTGTTGTCTGCTTCCCCAAGGCACTGCGAGCTCTGGGAAGGCAGAGTCTTACTCATCTTTGCATTTCCAGCATCTCGTGGTTGAATTCTAGGCTGCCACTTGCCCAAATAGCCTCTCTGTGTTCTAAGAAAAGGATGCCCTTCGTGGAAGGATGCAGGCCCATCCCTGCTACTCGCCTAACACCTGCACAGTTGGCCCCCAAGCCAGGCCACATGAGCTCCTTGTTCAGACTGGGAAAAGTGCTCCTTCCTCAGAGAGGAGCAAGGCTTCCCAAGTAGCACATGAGCTGCCTTTCTGGCCTCGCTTGCCCCTGGCTCCAGGCAACCTGGGCAGCTACATTGGGTGCTCCTGGCTGAATCAAAAACCTCAATCCTGAGCATATCGACCAACTTCTGATCCGTGGCTCAGCTTCCTGGACACCAGGCTTCCTTTTCACCATGCTGCCTACCACTCCCAGACTAACCACAGCCACTCATGGAGTGAGTAAGCCCGTGTGTCTCAGCAGGGACAATGCTCCATGAAACCCAGACACGGGACCCGGGAGGGAGAAGCTGAGGAGGTCCAGTTTCTTCCAGGCCCAATGCCAGCCTCCGTTGGAGCCTGGGCACGTGGGTTCATTTACATGGCTGGTTTGGAGCCTGTGGCAGATGAAAGGACTTGGATAGTTTCGTATGTGTGGCTCATCATTAAACCTCCCCTTCAGGGCTTCTTGCCGCCTTTGGTTTGTGTCTCAATCTGGAGCAAATTTAAGCAAAGGTTTAGGCCTCTGCATTTCCTTGGTTTAATTAATAATTCATAATAAAAATTTAATCAAGGCAAAAGCTTTTGTGGAAGGTTATAAAACACTTTTATTTGCCCTGGAGATCAGAATGACCACTTTCTAAATCTGTGAAATGATGTTTTTTTTTCCCAAATGAGGAAATTTTACTCTCAACTGTAAATTTCAGCTGTTTGCCATATGTAACCACAGAGAATCTGTTTATTGACTTAGTATATTAGAAGTAGTTAGGCAGGAAGAAAAATAAACCCAAACTCCAGACAGGAGAAAGTGTGGGGCAGGAATGAGGAGTTGGAGGTAGAGTCTGGCCTCGGAGTATAACAAGAAGAGACAGATGACAGAACCCACCCCCCCCCCCGAAGGAGAGCTGGGTGGGAACCAGTTTGGTTGGTGGTAAGCATGAGCCATGTGAGACCTCAGCAAAGGGGGACATCGAGCCCTGAACACTCATCAGACACCGGAGGACCACAGGGCAAGGTGCGCAGTCCTGTTTCTCAGAGTCGTCAACACGGCCATGCTGTCGCCTGCCTGAGACTGCAGAAGCGAGTTCCTGGCTAAAGGCAGAGGGAGGACCTAGACCAGGACTGATCCTTTTTTAAAAATTTTTTTAAGATTTACTTATTTATTTGAAAGAATTACAGCAGAGAGAGAGAGAGAGAGAGATCTTCCATTCTCTGGTTCATCCCCAGATGGACACAATGACCTGGGCTAGGCCAGACTGAAGCCAGGAGCCAAGAGCTTCATCTGGGTCTCCCATGTGGGTGCAGGGGCCCAAGGACTTGGACCATCTTACACTGCCTTCCCAGGCACATTAGCAGGGAGCTGAATTGGCAGTGGAGCAGCCAGGACTCAAACTTTCTCAACTCCTATAGCCTGCATTGGCCAGTCCTCCCTGAAGTTAGAGTGAGTGTAATGAGGGGCTTTGGCAGGTTACAAAGGGGAAGTCCCTATAAAGTCCAGTGGAAGACCCCACCCAACTGGGCTGGTTCAGGCAGATGAGGCCAATCCAACAGGAGCAAAAAGAGATGGACCTCCCAGTGTGTAGTGACCACAAGATACAAAGCAGGCCCATGCAATCGGCCAGTCCCCAGGGGACAAAAGGACAGACAGACTGCTGCAATCCCACTTATGGGAGGCACTCAGAAGAGGCCTGTTCAGAGACAAAAAGTGAAAGGGCGGTCGTCAGCGACTCGGGGAGCAGGCCAGGGGAGTTATTGCCTAATGGGTACGAGATGAAGAAGTCAGAGTGTCGATGATGGTGAGGGTAGCACCATAACGTAAATACGTGCACCTGAGGCCGCTGAACTGAACCTGGGAAAATAGGGAACTTTATGTTCTGTGTGTCCTACCACAATTCTAAATGTTACAACTTAAAAATGAAAACACACAACAAAACAACTAGGCCTCTGGGAAGAGCAGGACCATTCTCCATACCAGGCAGAGGAGGGCAGGGGGCAGGCACACAGCAGTAAACCACAGCCTTGTGCAGGGCAGGCAGCAGAGGTGTTTCAGAGCCCATGTGCAGGGCGAGGCCTTCACACTGAAATGCAGTTCAGGGAGGGCAGTTCAGTGGGGCTAGGCGGGCACAGTGCAGTCCAGGCCAACACACACGGTGGTTCATGGACCCAGAAGCAGGAGAAGCTCCCGTGGCTGTGGGAGAGCAACCTGCCTCTCTCAACAGGGGGTCCTCGTGACTGCACCACCAGTGCCCAGGTTAAAAGTGAGGCGTAGTGGGCAAGTGCTTGGTGCAGCAGTTAAGACACTGCTTGAGGCCCCTGCATCCCACATGCAAGTGCCCGGTCGGGTTGGAGTCCTGGCTCTGCTCCTGCTTCCGGCTCCCTGCTGATGTGCGTCCTGGGAGGCAGCAAGGGACGGCTCAAGGACTTGGGTCCCTGCCACCCACCCATGCGGGGGGCTCAGACAGAGTTCCCGGTTCCTGGCTTTGGCCTGGCCCCACCCTGTTGCAAGCATTTGGGAATGAACCGGCAGATGAAAAATCTTTGTCTGTTTCTCTTTGCCTTTTAAATAAATAAATAAATAAAAGACCTTTTTGGGAAAAAAAAAAGCGAGACTTACAAATGCAACCACTTGACCTCCCAGCAGAATGAACAGTGATGAGATACTGATGTCCCCAAGCTGCAAGCTTCAAAGCCCAGCTTCCCCTTAACTCCCACGTAACTGCGCTTCAGGAAAGCCGGTCCTGATGGGCTCTTCCCATCCCGGAATCTCTGAGAATCCACACCCAGGGATCAGGCCTGTTCGCCACTTGTCACATTATCGTGCTGGGGCCAGTGCTCCACCCCCTCCTCCAGCCTCTCCAAGTCATTGGCTCCCACCTTGGAATGGACACAGGCCTCTCCCATTGGCCCCCAGAACCAAATCAACACCTAACTGTAATACTGATCAAGATTTTCTGAAGGCTGAAAGGCAGCGGATGAGAATCACAATATGGGAGCAAAAAGCTTAAATCCCGGAGATAAAGAGCCCTCACCGTCTTCGTCCTTAACCCCTAACTTGTTTGTGCATTATGGGGGCCAGCCTACTCTTGCCTAAGTGATTGCTTTGACCATGTCTATCTGGAATCTATGTTCCCCAACACCTCTTGGGGTCCAAACTGAGACCAAAACATCTGGCCTCCAATTGGAGGCAATCAGTAATCTGCGAGATGCAACTCTGTGCCATGAGAAGACAGCCCGTCACAGTGCTTCCCAGAGCCACTTTGCTGCCTTTGACTCCAGGGTCCTTATTCCAAACAGAACTTGCTGGAACATGACCCAGTGCCTGTTACAGCGCTCCTTCTAAAGCAAAGTGCTGCTTCCCTGAATGATGGATCATAAAGTCGTAATGACTTTGTCCCCATTCCCAGTTATCATGTTTCAAAATTATGGGGCACCATCTACGTTCAAGCAACACCCCTTCCTCCCTCTCCTCACAGTGGTGCAGAGGGGCCACCTCCATTCATTCTGCCAGGCCTGCTGCCCTCGCTTTGGGGAGGATGGTTTTAAATGCTTGTGTCTTGGTCATTAGGGGTCTCATTTGCAAGGCAAATGCAGACCCTCTCAAATGAAGATTCAGTGATGTGGGGGCACTAGCTGATCATTTCCTTCGTTTGTTCTGAAACCACCGGCTTGCTCAACAAGATTTTCACAGATCTAACAAGAAGGCCAGTGGCTTTTATTTGCCATGGGAAAGCTATGTCACTCTTCCTGCTGAAGCTTGGATGAATGACCCGACCGGGAGGGTGGTGGAGATAGGGCCGTCAGCTGGTTGCCGAGGAGCGTCTAGGCCGTGAGGGAAGGGATGGGGCTGGAGAGTTGGTTTCTGCCCCGGTGTTGTTGGTCAGTCCCTGGAGGGAGGCCCTGGGCTCTGATTCGTCTTAGTGGAGTAGTATTTGGTCAACTTGAAAGCCCAATGCAATCTCCTAAGATCTGATATCAGATTCAACCCAAGACTGATCAGGCTTCTGGGATGGGGGGCGGGGGCAGGCATGGGTGGTGCAATATTCACTCAGTTTACTCCTGGCGAAGCAGATCTTCCTGACTCCCAGGGGACAAAAGCAGCTCAGACAGATGTAAACAGGCTTCGGGAGGCCCTTTGGACATCAAATAACACCAGCAAAACAACGTTTAGATGAGTTAAGTGTAAATCAATCAGAAACATATGGACTACATTTCCCTGAAAATACACAAGGGTTTACAAATTACAGGCACAGGGGTTTGGCAAAATGCAGTCCAGGTTTTGCCAAACCTAAAATGTTTGGAGAAGATTTAAAGAAAGTGGACTGACCCCAAATGCCTTCAACTCTGCCCATCCCTGACACTGATAATAACCCACATGACCACAAACATGTAAGTGCATGGGTTTTAAGAGATTTATACGTTGAATAAACTTAACTACTCACAATAAGCTGAGACTGCTTTCCAGATGATTGTTCCTAGGAAGTGGGAACTGCCAAGTGACCCTGCATACAGAGGGAGGAAGCAGCCACCTCTACGTAGGGCTGAGCCCGTAGACGCACATGCTGAGACTTGCAACAGAAGGGAATAGCCCAAGTTTAAAAGCCACGTCTGTGGATTCATGGAGCACAAGCTCCGTGTTCCCCTAGCTGTGTCTGTCTTTGCAGGACTCATTGTAGGCAGCATCCTGCGCCAGTTTGTTGTGTTTGGGGACAGTATGCTGACATCATCACTAGTGAGCCTGGAGCATCGTGACTCTCCCACAAGTGGCAGTGGCCATGAGCCATTTCTGTGTCAAGAGGAGGAGATCCCAGGGCAAAAAGGAGTGCCCAAGAGTCAAACGTTTGTGGTCTGATGTTCAACAGTGAAGCCCTGTTGAGCCCACCTGGAGAAGAGGTCAAGTGTATGGACTGGCGCCAGGTGGGGGAGAGCAGAAGCAAGAACAGCCTTTCGATGATCTGGGACAGGCCGCTGAGTGAGGACGCTCTTACACCGCCTCCTGGAGGGTGGAGGGGAATGCGGGTGGCTCAAGGTTGTGGGGGATTGAAGAGCAAAAGACGTCTCTGCCCTCTGTCCAATGTCAGGAGGGTGGCAACAGAGCAAAGGAACTGGCCCCTGGAGTGGGCAGGAGCCGCAGAGGGGCAGGGGCTCCTACTGTGCCCAAATCAAGAGCCTGTGACAGTTCCCTAGCAGCAAAATTCCCTTCAGGCCCTCAGAAGAGGGACAGAAGTAGTTAAGAAAGAGCCACCTCCACACAGGCTTTGCAGTGGAGGCATGAGAGCGCACAGCAGGAACCTGCACACTCAGGAACCAAGATGGGGACCACAAGACACAGGCTGGGGAGGGCCTTTGGAGGTGCACACATGCACAGGAGGTCACAGCTGGTCAGAGCTGGAGCCCTTGGAGTGTGCTGGACACATGCTGGCCTCTCTTGCGTCACTCTACCCCAAGGCTGAAAGGGAATGTGATCTGTGTCATCAGGTGTGAGCCGAGGCTGAGAGAGGAGCAGCTAGAGCCTGGCAGGGGTCAGAAGGCAGGCAGACTTCAGCTGAAGGAGCAGAGATATCGACAGTGGAACTAAGGCAAGAGGACAACCCCCTTCCCTTCTCTCTTCATAGGACACTTGGCCCATCTGGGTGACTGATGGGAGGAGGTGAGGTTCAGAGACACTTGGGAGACAACCTCTTCCAACTCCACCCCCAGGGTGTCTAGAAGACCCCAGAAGACACCACACCATAAAGTTAAGCCAGGATTTTCCCCAGCCCCATTGAGTATGAGGGCCTCTCTGGTTATGGTGTTGGCATCTCCCTTATGCAACCAGAGGCCCAGGGCAAGGCAGCGAGGGACAAGGGGGCGAGACAGGTACCTCTAGGACGGAAGGTAGGTGCTAGGTCTTTCACTGAATCAGGGTGGAAGTTTGGTTTCTGGGTGTGGAAAATGCAAACAATAGCAATAAAAAAAAATGCATGAGATGTAAAACTGGTCCTTGGAGCACTGACTTTTTTGTTCTTGGGATTTCCTTTAGTGACTGTCATCACACAAATGGAAGTCAGTGCCTCCTCTGCTCCTGACCTTGGTCCAGGGAACTCCCCATAAGCAAAGAATGTAGCTTGGACTCAGGTTCTTTAGAAAATCTTCACTGTTTAATAATTCCAGGATGGACACTTAATAGGAAACTACTTCAAAAAAGATCAGCTTATAGAAAGTAGGAGGAAAAAATAAAATTTGATTGAAAAATAACACTCAGGGCTGGCACTGTGGCGTAGCGGGTAAAGCCATTGTCTGCAGTGCTGGCATCCCGTATGGGCACCAGTTTGAGACCCAGCTGTTCCACATCTGACCCAGCTCCCTGCTAATGTGCCTAGGAAAGCAGCAGGAGATGGGCCAAGTCTTTGGGCCCCTGTACCGACATGGGAGACCTGGAAGAAGCTCCTGACTCCTAGCATTGGCCTGGCCCACACCTGGCTATTGCGGCCATTTTGGGATTGAACCATCAGATGGAATATGTCTCTCTCTCTTTCTCTCTCTTTCTGTCTCTTCCTCTTTCTGTGTAACTCTTTCAAGTAAATAAATAAATAAATCTTTTAGAAAAAGAAAACTCAAAGTGATAAAATTAAGCTTTCAATCTTATATTTAACATATTTCAGGTATAATTACACACATGCATTAATTCTTAGACTGAACAAAGAAATGAATCATTACTTTTGGAAAATGTTATCACAGTGAATGTAAAGCTACTGCCTCCTTTGCTTTACATTCCCCTTTCATAGCCAACGATTGAAGACACATTTTCCTAGAGCTCTGTGAGTCCCCCCAGGCGCCTCTCACCCAGGAGCTGCCTTTCCCTGGTTCTGGTGGGAAGCAGTGGGCATGCTTGGGGCTGCAGCTCTGCTCACCCAGGGTACCTCCTTCTCGCCCAGCGGCCCAGCCCTCCTCTGCCCTGGGGGCTCCCCAGATTCTCTCAGGCCTGGAAGACAATTCCAGGCCTCCTTCCCATTGGTCCCCTAGGTCTGTGAGGAACAGACTGTGCTGTTTGGTGGTGGTGGGAGGGTGCCACAGACCACACACAAAAATCCCACTTTAAGTACGCTTTCTCTGCAACTTCTGCACTGTCTTGGCCTCAGAATCCTGTGATGGCTGCTGACTGTTGGACATCGGCACTGGCCCACCGGCTTTGGCCATGTGGCGCATGTGGTCATCTAGTCACCAAGAGAACAGAAGTCAGTACTCACTGTCCTAAGGACTTCAGCAGAAATGACAGCAAAAGGGGCTTATTACTATCCTTTTACTTTATAAGATTTATGTATTCATTTGAGAGGCAGAGAAACAGTGAGAGAGAAGGACAGACAGAGAAAGGGAACTTCCAGCCACTGATTCACTCCCCAGATGCCTACAAAAGTCAGGTCTGTACCAGCCCAAAGCCAGGAGCCGGGAACTTCATCTGAGGGTTCCACATGGGTGGCAGGGGCCCGAGTACCTGAATCATCATCCACTGCCTTCCCAGCACATTAGCAGGTGGCCAGATTGGAAGTGGAATGGACAGGACAAACTGGTGCTCCAACGGGGAGACCAGCAGCCCCAGTGGAGGCTGAGCCCACTGGGTCAGAACTCCAGCCCCTTTACTATCTTTTTATAACAACAAAAAAGAGGAACCACATGTAACACTAGCATAAGCAATGGGTTCAAGGCCCAGCAGCTCCACTTCTGATCCAGCTCTCTGCTGTGGCCTGGGAAAGCAGCAGAAGATGGCCCAAAGTCCTTGCGCTCCTGCACCCATGTGGGAGACCTGGAGGAAGCTCCTGGCTCCTGGCTTCAGATCAGTGCAGCTCTGGCTGTTGCAGCCATCTGGGGACTGAACCAGCGGAGATGGAAGACCTCTCTCTCTCTCTCTCTCTCTGCCTCTCCTCTCTCTGTGTAACTCTGACTTTCAAATAAATAAATGAATCTTTTAAAAAAAAGAAAGCAATAACAAGAGTAGTTTCTCTCCTTTCCTACCATTATAAAAGAGTGACTAAGCTAAGAACTTACCAGAAATCTCATTTAATCCTTACAACAACACTATTATTTTCTACAGTTCAGAGAAGAAGAAACTGAGGTTTGGTGAGGGAGGTTCTTTTGGGCTGCCAATCACACAGTGTAGAGGGATCCAGCAGAGATTCACACTCATACTTGTGTGACTTCAGAGGATTTTGGAATTCAGAACCCTGACTCCCTTACGAGACTCTACTCGTGATACCTGCTGGGCCAATTCACTGCACCCCTCCGCCTTGAGGTTTAGAACCACTTGAAGGATTTCCACTGCTGGAAAAAGCTGGGTTGGAGAATGCAGCTGGACTGACAACTTCCTGCTCTTCTGAGTTGAACTTGTCCTACTCACCAGCCCGCAACCCTCACCTGCTCAAGTGCATTTGCCACTAACCCTAACCCTAACCCTAACCCTAACCCTAACCCTAACCCTAACCCTAACCCTAATTGGGGAAAAAAAGCTGTCCTCCCCCAGGGGACAGACAGAGCTCAGAAGCAGAAGCGTGTTCCTGCTGCGCACCACGGGCGTACAAGCCTGCCAGCCCACCATACCCAGCAGCTCTGGAAGGGCACCGTGAAGGGCTGGGAGACACAGGCAGCTCACTGCTTCCTGTTCTTCTGGAAGAAGTCTCAGAAGGAGAGGAAGCTGAGGAAGCCGGAGGAAGGGCCTAGAGACACAGTAACTCTGGGGATTGCGGGAACCTAGAATTGTGCCATCGAATTGAGGGGCTAGCCTCTAAGTGGGGGGTGCTATGCAGGAGAAGGGTCATTGTCAGCACAGCCCAAGGGCGAGCCCACAGTGTTCCAACTTCCCCCTGCATCTTGCCTCTTGGTTAGAAGGTTCAGTTGGCCTATGGGACACATGGCGGTTGGATGTGAGTTTGCACCTCTGTTCATGAAAACATGCAGAGGTTTCACAACAGGTTTCATCTCATGAAATGCGCAGTGAAGCTACAGCAGCACCCCCACCTGGCCCCACGCCCACGCTTGTCTTCCATGGCTGCTGTAACACATGGCTACAGTGCACGTTTATTATCTGACAGTTTTTGAGATCAGAGTGCTGGATGGGTTTCACCAGGTTAAAATAGAAATTCCTTTCCGGAAGCTCTAGGAGAGAGCATTCCTCACCTTTCCTGCTGCTGAGGTGACCCCCGTTCTATGGGGCATGGCCCCCTTTTATCTTCTAAGTTAGCGATGTCCAGTCCAGACTTCTCCACATGTCAATCACTGACACCAATTTTCCTTCCCCTCCCACCTTTGAAGGATTCCTGTGATGACATAATCCAGGCCCACCTGGATTATCCAGGCTACAGACTTCCTATTTTCAAGGTCACTTGACTAGTGAACCTAATTCCATCTGTAACCTTGATTTGCCCTTGCCATGTAAGAGCATATTGTGGTCTGGGGATTAGGATGTGTGCATCTTTGGAGGTGGATGATCTGACCAGCACGTTCCCTTCAACCCACTGGTACAGCAGCATGCATGCATGCGCACATGGACACACACACACACACACACACACACACACACAATAGACTGAAAGAGGAAAGAAAGTGGAACAATGAGTTCCCGCTTCAAAATAAGAGACTGACCTTTACTTCTTCAGGCCTTAGAGATCCACTACTTGAGGACTTTTAATCTTAGATGAAGTTGGAAATGCTCAATCAGGAACAGCATGGTGCCTCCAGGTGTGATGGCAGCCGGGTATTGATCTCAGGTGGGCTTCTGCTGAGCGGCCCTGCAGCCTGCCCACTCCTGGCGGTGAGCTGGTGAGGACCAGGCCCGAGCTCCACTGCAAACTGCCTGGTAGCAAGGCAAGTGTTAACTGCAGGATTAAAAATGATGAGAAGAAAGGAATATTTTATATTTTTAAAGCCCACACTTATCGATCTTTCTTATAAAAAACATATGTGCCTTCCCTTCAGTAGTAGACGTGTGTCTGCCTGGGTATATGTAAATCAAATTCTTTGTAAATTGAGTTATATTTTAAATGCACCAGGGGAGCTGGCTATTTAAAGGGATCCTGCTGTGAATCTTTTCGTCAAGCCAAAAGGCTGTTTGTGATGCTAATTTTCACCCCCTAATTTGTCTGTTTTGTAGGTTCAGATTTTCATAAAATCCCCCAAACTCACAAGTCAAAGCAAAGCACACCTGTATCCTATATTTCAAGGGTATCTTTTTCATAAGAGCTCAAAGAGCTGTCAGGTGGATTATCTCATTTATCTTCTCAACATACTTGTTTGGGGCCGTTATTATTATCCTCAAAGGAGGGACAACTGTCTCCCAACCTGCCTTGCAGAGGGCTCCATGAATCTGAGAAGCCACTCCTGGCTAAGAGCCCTTTATTTTCCCATTAACAACAGGCTCTGCCCTGGGAAGGGCAGTTTTGGGTTCTCCCTTAGAGTCCAGAATGTTCTTTTATGCTGTACTTTGCGGCTACTGTCCAGATGGAGAAACTGAGGAACTGACAAATGTCTTAAATGCGTTGTCCCTGGGGACTCGGTTTTCTGCCTTCCTCTGGGCCATGATGCATGGCAGATATTGGAGAGGAAGCAGCATCGTCGATTCTTTCTACTGTTTCTCTTGTCTTTGTAGAGGTCTTATTAAGCCATCTCTTCCAGCCCATTTATGTGACGCCATGCTAGGAAGCAGTGTTGTCCATGTGCCACTTGAGCCTGGAATTCAGTAGAAACAAGAGCAAGGAAATGCCACACTGTCTCCCTGTGGGATCTTCTCCAGTTACCACGGGAGCCTGGAGAGCCAGGGGAGGAGGGCAGCCTGTGACCATCGGATAATGGCAATTGTGCTCTCCAGGGCAAAGCGCTCCCTCCCTCTCTTCCTCTGGAGTGGTTGATGCAGAGAGGCCGGCTTCCTTCTGGGACCAACCCCAGGGCACTCCTAGAAAGGAGTTCAGAAGTGGGGATACAGTCATGGGGGACTGCCCATTGCCAAAGGGTCAGGTCACCACTCTCCACACTTTTGTTAGCTCTTTTTGCATATTACACGTGACACACACACATATATGTCCTTATCCCTATTTTCCCATTGCAAATGAATGAGCCGCAACACAATGCAGTGTTGGACTTGGATGGTGAACATGTCAAGGACCAGCCAGCACAGTTCTTGACCTACAGTTTGCCACTCTGGGGAAGATGCGCAGGTTGACGAGACCTGGAACACACATGGGAAATTCCCATGCCCACCACTCACCCACAGCTTTCCTCCCCCAAGGACTTCAGAAACCTGACCTTCAGTATAACCTCATGACTGGGGCCGGCGCTGTAGCAAGTAGCTTCCTTCTCCACCTGCGGTGCTGGCATCCATATGGGCACCAGTTTGAGTCCTGGCTGCTCCACTTCCATTCCAGTTCCCTGCTGATGGCCTGGGAAAGCAGTAGAAGATGGCCCAAGTCCTTGGGCCCCTGCACCCATGTGGGAGACCTGGAAGAAACTCCTGGCTCCTGGCGTTGATCAGACCAGCTCCAGCCATTGCGGCCATTTGGAGAGTGAACCAGCGGGTAAAGATCTCTCTCTCTCTCTCTCTCTGTCTCTCCCTCTCTGCAACTCTGCATCTCAGCTAAATAAAGAAATCTTCAAAAACAAACCAAAACATATGACTCTGTCAGGTAAAGGGGGCTTGGGTTTCACTTCTGTAGCAGAAGAAAATAGAGATGAGTGATGTTCCTAAAGCAACATGGCAGATGACGGACCGAGTCAGGCTTATTCCTAAACTTTGTGCTTCACCTGTCATAGCCACTGAACACAGGCAGGAGCAAGGGGCTTAGGGGTGCAGTGAGAGGAACAACAGATTCTGATGGTCAGGATTGAATAGACTGTCCCAGAGAGCTCGTGTCTGCGCCCAGGGCTTGGATGGTGAGAAGACTTTGTGAAGGAGAGGAGCAGGGTGAAGGCCAAGGTCACGAGGGAGCCGCAGCAGCAAAGAGGGTTGACAGGGCAGACAGGGACATGTTGTCATCATAGGACTTGACTGATTCCTTCAAGGACTGAAGTCCCTCGTCACCCTGGTAGGGAGTCCCGGAGTCTTTGTGAAAAAGGGAGCCACAGGGGTGTTTCTCTCTGGAAGACAACTCTGTCATCAGCGTGAAAAGCAAGCTTGAGCCAGGTCATGTCTTACTATTTATTTAGTGTTAGATAGCTTCTCTCCCCCAGTGCAATGGCAACAAAACCTTGTGTGCATGGCAGGAACTCCCAATGAGAAAGGAGCAGCAGCCAGAACTGGAGGCTGTGTTGTCTGCTCCAAGATGAATTCTCTGCTGCATAAAACAAGGGGCTGGGTCCTCAAAAGGAGGGCAGGTCCCGGCCATGCCCACCTCTGGCACCGCCCCCTTCCAATCACCCCACCCCCAAGCCCAGCAGGCCAGACTCTGCTCTGTGTTACTCTTCACCACCTGTGTGCAGCCAACCCCCAACTCTGGCCTTTCTAGACAATTCTGTCTTTCATGACATCTGCTGCAGGTCATCCTTGTTGTCTGTCCAAAGCCACACAACGAGCTGGGCCCAGGGAGCCCCTTGAGGCCCACAATCTCACGGGCCATGAGCAGCAAACATCATCACCTTGAACTTTTCTCTCTCCTTCCAAGTGTATTAGGTGCGTCCTGATGCAGGCCCAAGGTCTTTAAGGTGCAAAGGCAGAGAAAGGGAAGATGGGGAAAGCTGGAGGGGCCTGAGGGTATGAGCAAGCCTCCTGTCTCCCACCCAAGTTTACAAAGCTTAGCCACAATACAAGGCGGTGAAGGAATAGAATGGCAATAAGGTGTATATTTTCCTTCGGTTTCTATTTTTTTGGCCTGTAGCATATTTCTTGAACTTGTTAAAGACCTGGGAGCTTCTGGAAAAAATGAAATTTAAGGCTAAAAGCCATTAAAATAGTGTGGCTATTAACGGTAGTGGACTTGGCACGAGGCCTGGGCCACCCGGACCCAGAGGCCCAAGTAAGGAAAGGGAGGCTCCCAGTGACTCAGATGGATCTAATCTGTTAGCCAGGGAGGAGCTGGGAAACCTCCCTGAGGCACCGAAGAATGTCGGGGATGGGGCAGCAACACAGGGCATAACCAGAGCAGGTGCACTCAGCAAGGGCGAAGCCACAGGGCCACTCTTTCCTGCTGAGGATGCCCGGACTCCCAGGCAGATTTGACCCCTTTGGTTTCAGACCTAGTGTGCATTGCAGACATTCAGCTCTCCACCTCAGCAAGCCTGGAGTGGGTGGCCACGGGCATCTCCGAAGCCCTCTCTGCAGAAAGTCCCCTGGACATGGGAAGAGAGCGAGCCTGTGAGCAGTAACCACAGAGGGGCAAGGGGAGAGCTGGGGGCAGTGGGCTGGTGCAGTGACACCGGGAGCCAGGCAGATGTTGCTGGGCCCCCACCTTGGCTCTGGGCCAGGTCTGCTCTGAGCAGCACCTTCTACTGCCCCAGAGCAGCCCAGACTGCTCCTCGCATGGAAGCTGTTGTGTAACAGCAAGGTTGGCGCATGGAGGCTGGTAAAACCTGAGCGCCTTGGGGGAATTCACGAGCTGCACTGGCTGAGCCCGGGGGACAAGGATTCTACCTTGCTCTGCGCTCCTTCTTGGGCCTGCTGGAAAGCACACGTGAGGCGCGGTCATCGAGTTTCACAACACGGAGGTTGGGCACCCGGTTGCTACCAATGATTAACCTGGGAAGTTAGAGATATAGACCAGCAGCACTGCCAGATAAGCAAATGGCCTCAAGCTGCCCCTCCTAACTTCCAGTTCCTCTGGGTGGAGACTGCCCCTGAGCTGCAGCCACTGCTGGCACACATGGGTGAGGGCCCCAGCCCCGTGCCCACTTCTGTTGCCAAGCCCCACAGGGCTGTGTTAGAGAGACCGGAAGAAAGACAAGCCTTTCCCACCAGAGCCTCCTCCTGCCTGCCACAGCTGTCAGAGCCATGTCCCACAGTGGTTAAAAGTGGAAAATTTGCAATCAGACCTGGATTCGAATCCTGCTTGTGTGACCGGGACAAGGTATCTGTCTGGGCCTTCATGAGCCTCGTTTTCCTCATCTGTAGAATGGGTCTGGTAGCAGTGCCATCCTCACAGGGTTGAGAGGATGAGATCACCGAAGCACAGTCCCCTGTGCGGTGCCAGGACATGGGGAGTGCTCCGTACCCAGGCAGTGGGTGTCCTTTGTCCAGGGCTGGGAGGAGACTCAGCGCACCTGAGGAGGCTCTCTGCTGCGCTCTCCTGAATGCTCACTGGCTGCCATGCTGGGAGGGGAGCCACCCTGATTTCCCTGGAAGCCCCTTGAACTGTGGATGGACCCTTGGGTTGGGCTCTTGATTCAAAAAGGAAAAAAAAGGGGCCGGCGCTGTGGTGTAGTGGGTAAAGCTGCTGTCAGCAGTGCTGGCATCCCATATGGGTGCCAGTTTGAGTCCCGGCTGCTCCACTTCCAATCCAGCTCTCTGCTGTGGCCTGTGAAGCGGTGGAAGATGGGTCAAGTCCTTGGGCCCCTGCACCATCATGGGAGACCTGGAGGAAGCTCCTGCTCCTTGCTTCGGATGGGCTCAGCTCTGGCTGTTGCAGCCATTTGAGGAGTGAACCAGTGGATGGAGGACCTCTCTCTCTCTGTCCCTGTGTCTGCCTCTCTGTAACTCTGACTTTCAAATAAGTAAATCTTTAAACAAAAACAAAAGAAAAAAAGAAAAAAGAAAGCAGATAGAATTGGGGAGAAACAGGTGGGCAGCTTTCCCTGACCAACACAGCTGGGAGAGTCCATGACCACAGACTGAGAGTCTGCTGGGGGACACAGCCGACGAGGAGTGCAGCCGGATCTCCGAGTTACGTGAACTCACAGCTCCACGGAGGGTGCCCAGCCAGGCCGAGGCACTCTCTTCCAGGAAACCCATCACAGTCAAGTGCCAGGTGCGACCAGGAACACCCAGCCCATGCCCTCCATAGCAGAGGTCTGGATGAAATACGCCTACTCAGGACAGCCATTTTGGACTTTCAGCTTTGTTCCTAAGGCTTCCGGGTCTTTCCTAAGCATCAAGGAATCATCTTGAGGGCTGTCTTCCCTGTTCATCTCACTTGGAGGACAGAAACTCACAGGAAGAATAAAAAGCATTTGTGCCTTACTCCTGAAAAGCTCATCCAGAGACCTATTGTTCCTTTAAACATTTTTAGATTTTGCTTTGAGAGGTAGAGAGACAGACAGAGGAGCTCTCACCCATTGGTTCACTCCCAAGATGCTTGCAATGGCCAAGGGGCCGAAGTTGGGAGCCAGGAACCCCATCCAGGTCCCCCACAGGGTATGGCAGGGACCCAGTGCTTGAGTCATCTCCTACTGCCTCTCAGAGTTGCATTAGCAGGAAGCTGGCATTAAGAGCAGAGTTGGGACTCAAACCCAGACACTGATGTGGGATGTGGGCCTCCCAAGCTGGGTCTTAACCATGAAGTCAAATGTCCTCCCCTTTTCTTTTCATTGACCTGCTCTCTTCTCAGAGAGGAATTTTTCAAGAACGTAATGTAGACTACAGACTAGAAGGTGACTCACTGTAGAAAGACAGCATTGGAGCCAGACAGTCCTGGGTTCAAATCCTAGCTCTTGACTTTTGTTACAAGAGAGTTTCAGTGGGTTATTTAACCACCAACATTAAACTCAGCTAGGGTTCTCATCATCTCATCTGTAAACCAGTCCTGTGGTTGAACTTCTGCCCTTGCCCAAGGCACAGATTGCTAGGCCCTACACAGAAGGTCTCGAGTCTCAGCTGCCGACCCAGACTGGACTGCGGTCTAAGAACCACCAAAGCATTTAATCTGCCTCTGAGTTCCTGCTGCTTACTTCTCAAGACAGGCACAGAACACACAGGCATCAGGGGTTGGCAGGCGGGGACTTGAGGGCTGCAGAGACCATCCTCCGTGTACTAGCTGTGCCAGTTCCAGCTGCAAAATGAGGGTAATGGTATCTACCACATCGTCCATGTGGGAATCCAATGAGAGGAAGAATGTCAAAGTTCTGTTTTAAGTAGCAAAGTTCTGGGCACCTGTATAGGATTAAATAGCATTATTGCAAAGGCTGAAGTTCATGGTGTATAAAGTAGCCATAGCGCAATGCCTGGTGCACAGTGAAACTCCAAAAATATCAAATAAAAAAACAAAGCGGCTGGCGCCGCAGCTCACTAGGCTAATCCTCCACCTTGCGGCGCCGGCACACCGGGTTCTAGTCCCAGTCAGGGCACCGGATTCTGTCCCAGTTGCCCTTCTTCCAGGCCAGCTCTCTGCTGTGGCCAGGGAGTGCAGTGGAGGATGGCCCAAGTCCTTGGGCCTTGCACCCCATGGGAGACCAGGAGAAGCACCTGGCTCCTGCCTTCGGATCAGCGCGCTGGCTACGGCGGCCATTGGAGGGTGAACCAACGGCAAAAGGAAGACCTTTCTCTCTGTCTCTCTCTCTCACTGTCCACTCTGCCTGTCAAAAAATAAAAAATAAAAAAAAATAAAAAATAAACCAAAGTAAGTAACAATACCCACTGACCCCATGAAAAAGATAATTGTCTTTTTCTTGGATAAAAACAAAAGAAAAATGGTAATAAAATTATAACACATGAGACACATATCCCAGTCCTGGGTAGGTGGCAGGGACCTCCTTCTTGGCTTCTGATCCAATTTATTACTCAAATCCTTTTTACCATAGAGTGCGCCACTGCTTAATGTGGAACCAACTGGGGATCCTGATAAGAGGAGTGACCGGGCTCCATTTCCACTTTGCTCTCAGCAGTCCTCAGGCCTCTGGTATAAGGTCCTGACAAAACGAAGGGTTGGCTCCCAGAGAGACCAATCTAACCTCATCTTGTCCTCCAGGAAGATCCCTATCAGACAGTACAGACTGTGTGACTGCAGGGCCCCAGCAGTATTCAAATGGTCAAATAGGGTGCCATCAGCATTGGTAAAATGGAAGCAGAAATGCAACCGGCCAAATCTGTAAACACTGTTCTTGTCTAAGGTGCTACAAAGAAACAGCGAGAGAGAGAGGAGAGGGAGAGGAGAGAGAGGAGAGAGAGGGGAGAGGAGAGAAAGAGAGAGAGAGAGGCTGACTGATGGAGTTTAAAGTCCATGGCCTCTTTTAAAAATCTATTTGAATGAATCAACATCCTGTTCTTTCACTGTTTACGGCAGGACAGTCTGATCAGATTACCATGCTATGCCAAGAAACCTAATTACTAATTCTCTTGAGGATTTTTAAATTACTTTTAAAGGAGGGGGTTGGAATCTGTCTCTGGTTACTCTTGGTTGAATAAAATGTCACTTACTTCCGGTCAGCCATTTTCAGAAAGGCTCTGCCTGTGTCCATGGGAATTATTGGTGAGCTCGGTTACTGCAGGTACTTTTGAGAGTCTTCCAATGGTTTCAAATGCCTGAAGACTCTTAAAACTCTCCAGTGTTCTTTTTTTTTTTTTTTTTTTTTTTTTGGTTGTTGTTTTGTGCCACTCAATCTGGCTGGGCTGTGTTAGCAAGGGGACACCCAGGATCAACAAAACGGATACAAATTAAATGTTATCGTCACAAACGCTTGAAATAAATCTCTAGGGATGCAACATGAAATACCCAGATACAGGTCAAATTGGTTCACATTTGTAAAAGCAAACCTAAGTTCAGAAGCCAGTCACTTGGGGACTGTAAGTCTACTCTTTGCCAGATTTGAGCACTTAATTAGATGCAGGTTAAAGCTTTAACTTGGTACTTTAAGGAGGTACTCTTTTTTTTTTTTTCTTTTATAAATCACAAATTAAGAGTTTTACTGGCAGTTTCTTTGATGTCAAGTTTCCACCAAGGGATTGAGTGATTTAAGTTGGAAAAAAAGAAAGTGGAGGGAGAGAAACACAGAGGCAGAGATACAGAACCAACCTGAGATTTAGAACCCAGGATAATTGCTCTTGGATCTGCCCCGCAGGGAGAGAAACTCTAACATTCTTACAGTTCAAAGTATTTGTTAGTACATTGCCTGCTTCATGCAAGGCATTATTTAGCAGCAAGACCTAGAAGGTCAGTTAGCAACAAGGCTTAGCTTGAGTCAGTTACTATACTTACAGCTCATCCTTTTACTTTGCTAGCATCTCTGATCACAGGCTGACAGTTCCAGAAATCCAGTTGCTGAAACTCTTTACTGAAACCCTACAAGGAAAATTAATCCAACTACACTTAACTCCATTTCCCTGTAAAGCTCTCAGTGCTAGTGAAGTACATTTCTGGGCAGGACTTCAATTTTTACAGTTCCGGAGCAGGTGCTGTGGCACAGTGGGTTAAGCTGCCCCTTGAGGTGCCAAAATCCCATGAGTGCTGGTTCGTCCTGGTTGCTCCACTTCCAATCCAGCTCCCTGCTAATACACGTAGGAAAGCAGTGGAAGATGGCCCAGATATCTGGTCTCCTACCAACCATGTGGGAGATGAGGATGTTCTTGGCTCCTGGCTTCTGTCTGGCCTAGGCCTGACCTTGGCAAGCATTTGGGGAGCGAACCAGCAGGTGGAAGCTCTCTGTCACTGTGCCTTTCAAATAAATCAATCTGAAAGTATTTTTCTAAGCTTCTGCTTTAGAAAAATCAGATATAAAGCACAAGTTCAAGTTGAATGGTGTGTTTACCAGAGGCCGTGATTATCAAATCATAGTAGGGAAGTTGCAGGGGGGCGGGGGCTTTCTTTACTAACCCCCAACCCAGCTGACAAAACCTTAATGAACAAAAGAGGTGAGGGAATCATTTGGTAGGACAACAGTGGCATTCTGTCTTTGTGATCCCAGGTTCCTTGGGCAAACATTGGTCTATTCTATAACGACTTAGAACATAACCAGCATTGAATGACGGGGGGAAAGGCAAGGGACGGTGTAAATTTGTACAGAGCCAATGTGCTACTCACCTCAGTTATCACCTCCACTCATTCACTGACTGCATCTCAGCAGTCCCCAGGTGCGGGGTTTCCGAGCCTCGGATCGATCTGCTTCACCCCAACCTTACCGTCACTGCCCCTGACAACTGTGGTCACTTGCTCACAGGTTTTGTGGTCCTGACATCCAGCTCATAAGCCCACACTTTACACTGCTGGAACTATGGTTCACAGACTCAAACGTGACTACTCCAGCCTCCACCACCCACAGGTTAAAAGTCTAAACTGCTTAGCTTGGGATCCACTGAGACCCTGAACAATCCCTTTGGGAAAAATGGCAGAACCCAATCCGCCTCAGGAAGCACACAGCCCATCCTTTCCTGTGCTGTACTGAAGGAATCAAGCCAGGAACCTGTAAACTGATGGTTCTGGGTTGGGTCCCCACGTTTAACACTGGTTCTTCATTGACTTCAAACAAGCAATTTATAATTTCTGAGAACACATCCAACTGTTAAGATCAGTATTAGCTGTCTTATTTCTTACTGTTGAACATGACTTTGAAATTGGAATATAATAGAACTCAAAAACTGCATCTCAATGTCAACAATGCCTATTATAGGAAAATTTGACTTTAACCTCCAACCCAATTAGGTGTCTGGAGAAGTGAAATGACAGACTCACCATGAAACGAAGTCTATCACAGGGAAGACAGTGGAGCCAACTAGTGAGTCCTGGATGTGCAGAATTTGAATACCTGGGAAAGGCTGATGCTTCTATTTCCAGGTTAAAACTAAGAAATGAAGTTAAGTGCATTGCATTAAAAGGCCCAGAGGATCTTATGAATATTTAAAAATATTTATTTCCACCTAATTGAAGGTAGAGTGAGAGTGAGAGAGATCATTTATCTGCTGGTTCACTCTCCAAATCATTACAACAGCAAGGGCTGGACCAGGCTGAAGCCATGAGCCAGCAACTCCAACTGAGTCTCCCACATGGGTGACAGGATCCAACCATTGGAGCCATCATCTTGCCTCTCAAGATGTACTAACAGGAAGCTGAGGAGCAGGGATTTGAAACACTTATGCAGGATGTAGGCATCCCAAGCCGCATCTTAACAGCTGCACCCAATGCCTGCCCTGCAGAGGCTCTTCAGCACTAAATGTATCACCTAGAAGCCCACTGTATGTTAGCTAGGTCCTGGAAGTATCTTACAACATTGTTACTTGGTTAGTCCCAATCTATTCAAAGAAAACAGCAAACCACAAAGTGAGGAATGACTATCAGATCTTTCCTGGCTTGCTCGACTGCTTTTTCATAAAGCAGAAACCTGCATTTTGAAGTCAGTGATTGCTGCAAGGTGCCACACCCGTGGTCTTTGCTAAGAAAGGTGAAACAAGATGTAATGAAAAGTAAGGTAAGGGGCAAGAGGAGTCCTTCAGAGAACAAAAACCAACGGAAAGTGATTTAGGGTTTGTATTTTTGCTTGCTATTACTGGAAGAAAATTCAGAAAGTTCAACTTTTGCTTTAAAAAATAGTTGTGATGGTAAGAGTACCGTGAGAACATGCAGGTGTAGGCAACAATCATTGGATACAAAGTTTATGTTCCAGGTATCCTAAAAATCTGTAATTCTAACATGATCAACTAATCTAACTCTAAAGCAAGTGTCGAGGATGAGCGTGTCATTCACTGTGTGCTGAGCATCTTGGGTTCTGCATGTGCACTACTTAGCCGTCCATATTGTATACCTACAACGTGGACATGGCCACTTCTGTAACAAGCAAGTGCTGTCTCCTTTCAAAATCACTATTCCCCCTTTCTGTCATGGGAGATTTGCAGATGGAAAGAGCGTGCGTCAGAACCAGGCCCGTCTATGCTACACGCACACAAGTGAGGCAGCATTAAGGTAATAGGTTTCTATCACTCAAAACTATTCAGTGCACTCAAAAATATTCATAAAAATTGTTTCTGAAGTGACACACTTAGGATTATGCCATGTGAGAAGGGATGCTAACTTCTTAACAATACTGAACATGGCCGATAAATGCGACGGATCATCAGCCTGCCCTGGGCCAGCAGTTTGCATCTGTCATGTAAAACCTGTACCACAATCCTGTCACCTCCATTTACAAACAGCACACTGCTAAATGCAGGTGACCCGACTCTCAAATCCAAGCCTTCTGTTCTGCCTCTCTGGATACAGAGAAAATTTCATTTAGAAAATTCATCACTGAGCTGGTATTTTAGTCAAACCAATGTGACGTAATCTGAAAAGAGTCAAGCACACATTGCTCAGAACAATGAGCCAGGGTCTGAGAATTGAGATTCTTCTCCTCTAAGGGCAAAATAACCCAATCATTAGAAATGTGTTTACTTGAAGAAACATTATAGACACGTCCCAGCCGCAATGTTGCTAAGATTAATTTTTTCCAAGTTCTCTTTTATTCTAATAGCTCTTTCCGTATTTTACTTCCAATTAAGCATATACCCTAAGTATACCTTGTTAATTTTCTAGTGGAAATTTCAACATCAGTGGTGAAGTCCAAAGCAAAAGCAGCAAAGGCACGTTAGTTTGGGGAGAGCATTGTCACAAATAAGCATACAATTCTCACAAAGCAATGATGACATACACCTTGCTGGTGGCAACAGTATCTGAGAGTTAAATTAATGTCCCTGAACACCCACTCTGGAAAATGTCAGTGTCAAGGCTACAGAAGAAAATATTAAAACAGGACAGCAAACCATCTTCCCCCTTCCCACTGAGTGTTTATTTTACAGCTTTCCCATCAGGTAGTCAACTGAAACACTTCAACATCAGAAAGCTGGCAGAACGTTAAGGACAAGGAGTGATTATCTCGCCAGCAATGTGACAAAATGGTTTCGACTTGGAAACAGCACTGCATAAATGAATCAAGTTGGAGGGGTGGGGGAGACAGAAAGAGAGAGGAAGTAGGGTCTTCCCATGGGATTATGGGGGTATTGTTCAGCTGTCTATGTTTATACAACATAAAAGTCAACATCCACAGCCCATGTTTCCCCAAATTCCATTCAACACTCTTTAGAGATGCTCACACATCTGATTCTCGATAGAAAGCTACAAAGCAGTCTAAAAACCACACAGCCCTCAGCAGTGTCTCCTTCACAAGCTTACCAGTAAGTGGTTCATCATCACCTGGGTCCATTTACTGCAAGGGTCACAAAGCTGCATGAACTTAAACTATAGGCTTAATCTGACTACACAATCACTTCTTTCTTTTCTTTTCTTTTTCTTTTCTTTTCTTTTTTTTTTTTTTTTTTTTTTTTGACAGGCAGATTGGACAGTGAGAGAGAGAGAGAGAAAGGTCTTCCTTTTCCGTTGGTTCACCCCCCAGATGGCTGCTATGGCCGCCGTGCTGCGCCAATCCGAAGTCAGGAGCCAGGTGCTTCTCCTGGTCTCCCATGGGGTGCAGGGCCCAAGTACTTGGGCCATCCTCCACTGCACTCCCGGGCCACAGCAGAGAGCTGGCCTGGAAGAGGGGCAACTGGGACAGAATCCGGCTTCCCGACCGGGACTAGAACCCGGTGTGCTGGCACCACAAGCGAAGGATTAGCCAAGTGAGCCGTGGTGCTGGCCATCAATCACTTATTTCAATCCCTAAAATTCCCCCTGCAGGAAATCAGAAAGTAAGCTCCACTCCAGAAGTGCAGAATTGGTGGTGCACATGACCTAGAGCTGCTTCTCCCCTTGGAAGACTCCCTGGACAGCAGCTTGGTGGGACTCAGGCAGCAACTCTGCATAGAGTAAACAGAAGCAGAAACCAAACAGCAACTGTCCTGCTTCCCTCTCAGTAATTAGTACTGCATTTTTAAAAAAGATTGATTTTATTTATTTCAAAGTCAGGAGGACAGAGGAGCAACAGAAAAAAAGAGGAGTCTTCTGTTTCTGGTTCATTCTCCAAAAGTCTGCAATGGCCTGGAGCCAGGAGCTTGGAGCTCCTTCCAGATCTTCCAATGTGGGTGGCAGGGGCCCAACTCCTGGGCCATCTTTGCTGCTTTCCCAGGCACATTAGCAGGAAGCTGGACCAGAGGCAGAGCAGCTGGGACTCCAACCAATGCTCTGATACAGCATGCCTGTGTCATGTAGTGCTGCTGCATCACAACGCCAGCTCCAAGTAGTACTAACTGAAGAGGCAAACTGTCAAGTCATAAGGAGAAGCACCTGGGCCTCTTAAAGACAAACTTTTTAAAAGGTGGCAGTACCACATACTTTTCATAATAAAGGATCCTAGGTGTGTTTAAGAATGACCAATGGGGAAATCCTCCTAGATGATTTACACATATGGTCTCTATTTAGAACTGGAATATAAATTAAAATATCAGCTATGCATTTGGGAACCAGCCTTTAGTTCAATTCTCTAGCGCTTTCAAAATTTTTATTTAATTTTATTAAAAAAGTGAGAATAATTGTCAACAAACTATTTTCTTTCTACCTATGCAAATACAATGAGAAAATTGTCTGTGATATCAAAATACTGTTTGTAAATCACGGATGGCACTAACAATTTTAGGAACTTCCAATAGGACATATATTAAGAAAGAGCAACAGATTTCAAATTAGGCATCAACTTAATTGTAAGAACAGAAAATTAAATTCAAAATGTAAAAGTCAGTATAAGTCATCTGAGTTTCCATAGTTTAAATCCAATCATCAGGAATTCAGAAACACCTGATATGTTCAAAGTTGCATCAATGCATATGGATGACAGAAAAGTAATTCCCATGCAATATTTAAGTGTTACTATCAGATATATTTAAGTGATACTTTACAGATTAAAGCTGGGTAAAAATCAAAATATATCCTCCCCATTACATTTTAAAACAGTCACAATAATTTATCAACAGTTGCCATTTCACAGCAATTAGAAAACAGGTGTTGATACAAGTTGAACAAAAAGGTACTTTTTCCTCTTTTAGGAAATAAACATAGATATCGATATAGATATATACACATACACACGTAACATTACTTTGAAATTCAGAGTGGTTAATTTACTTTTGTATTATAAAAAAAATATCTCCCTATGATCAAAATACTGAAAAAGCGCAAAGGCCGAAACAAAGAAAACCACATTTGCCACTTTAAAAAAATACATTACTGCCTTTGTGGCTCCACACATGTGACCGATTACAAAGGTAGGCATCATAAGGACTCACTGGATGGAATTAAATCCGCCCTTTTCTCAGTCTCCAGAAAGGACACTCCTACCCTAAAAGATGACCAAATAAATGCACCTATTCTGAACTGTTAAACTAGGAAGCAAGAGAAGTCCTAAAAGTTTGTGACTCTGTGGGAGAGAATGTGTGAATCAGAGTGCTATTCTTTGGATATGTCAGGAGCTTTTGGAGCATATAAACTCTTTTAGGTCACTTGAATATGGATGAAAATATGACTTCTCCATAAATCCTGATTTCTCTAGTGCAGGAGCTGGTAGCCCGCGGTTCCTGTCTAGTATGTCATCTGTTTTTACAGGTAAAGTTTCACTGGAACATGACCATGCTCATTTGTTTAGATGATGTCAATGGCTGCTTTTGTGCAACAATGGCAGTTGAACTGTGTGAACTGTGACAGAGACCATATAGCCTGCAAAGCCAAAAATTTACTCTCTGGCTCTTTACAGAAAGTTTACTGAGCCTGCTCCAGTGCACTACTAAGTGCAACTCTAGGTCTCTAAAACAGTTAATGCACCTCAGGATGATCTTAGCATGTACTCTGAGAATAACTTGTGGTGTGTTCCATTAGCAGGTGCTTTACTTTTGGGTGAAGAAATAATTTGTATGTTTTCAGCAAATACCTGTAGAGGTTAATTTAAAACAAAATAAAGGGAAAATAAAATCCAGAAAAGTACATATGTCTAGCTATGTTCCCTCTCTTAAAAAAAACACATTGAAAGGCAGAGAGGCAGAGAGGGGGGTGGATATTTCCATCTGCTGGTTCACTCTCCTAACGCCCATAATGACTAGGGGGCTGGACAGGGCTGGGTCAAAGCCAGGAGCCAGGAAGTTGATCTAGGACTCCCATGTGGGAGGTGCTTCAGCTATTAGCACTGCCTTGTAGGGTTGGCTTTAGCAGGAAGCAGCAGACAGAGCTGGAGCCAGGGAAAGCACCAGGAATGCCCCATGTGGGATGCAGATGTCTTTTATGGCACCTTAACCACTAGGCTTCACTCCTCCCTCTGGCTATGTTCTCTTAATATTTTCATATTACTGGGGGACAAGGGTGCTAAAATGATTCTGTCATTCCTTTGATTGGGTTACACATATTTTCTGGAAGTAGTGCTCCCTCCCTCTCTCCCACACAATTAATAACCTTTAACGTAATCTGCCTAAAATGCTTGCAGTTTGGTGAAGCCTTAAGAAATATTTACTTAAGTGAAACATATCAAAGATTATTCTTTTTAGAAAAGGGTTCTTAAAATTCTTTATCTTTGTTACTTCAAGAAGGGGAAGAATGAACAAGAAAATCAAACCCTGTAAAATATACCTTAAAAAGCAGAGGTATAAAATAGCTACCATTTCTGAATGGCAATATAAAATAAAAAAGAGAAAAAAAGAAATCTGTCGACTTTGCAGAGCAAGGCTTCCGGGCCCCTGGTCAGCTAATGAAGTCCGCTTCCCACAGAGAACCCCTGGCACTCGGGCAGCTGCTCAGGAATCGTTAAGAGTTCACAGGGGTTTCACAGCTCAATAGTTGTTGAAACATGGAAGATAAAACACTGAGAAGATATTTATCAAACACGACTTTACATCAAGATTAACTTTTTCCCAACCCCAAATGGACTTTTCTCTGTTAGGAAAAAAAAAAAAAAAAGAATGGTCTGAAACCACATGTTAAAGATGTTTCTACAGTTAATACCTTACGCTTTTCACTGCTTTGCAGCTCCAAAGTGCTTCACGTGCCCTCTCATCTCAGCCTCACAACAGCCCTGTGAGGTAGGTACAGCAGGTCTTATCAGCCTCATTTCAAGACAAGGAAGTCGAGGCAACGAGAGGTTAAGTCACAACAGCTGGTAAGTGGCAGAGCCAACACCAGAAATCAGGTTTTATGACTCCACGTCCAGTACTCTTTCCATCGCAACTACCACCTCCAGATATGAATAATGCATTGTGTATCAAAATTGAAGGGTCATTGAAATTCATGTCAGTGATGTCTTAACAGTACAGTTAAATGAGAAATACAAGAACAGTAGGTCTGATGGTTTTACTTGACATAATAAAACTGGTGCAAAACCACTTTTGTCTAGTTTCTTATAACTTTTTGGTCCAAATACATAAAATATGCACTATGTACAGCATTTTCCTTTTTTTTTTTCTTTTGTAAATGCAATGCTTTAAAACACATTATAAAGCACCTTAGTAAAAATAGTCTACAGGTAAAAGTACAGAAGTAAGAAAACCCGACCCACACCACAGCTCACCACTGGAGTCTTAATAGTTGCCGATAGCTCAGTTTACATCTTGACAAACAACCCCTGGAGGAACAAATACTAAACTTACTTTTTTATATTAATGCACCTAAGTCTTAGCTAAAACTTCTGACATTGCCAACCTTCTTTGAAGTGTATTCCCAATAATAAATATTGGGGAGACAGGAATGAGCAATACTGCCTTGATTCTTCATCTTCTTATAGCATTATTCATGGTTTAAACTGGTATTTAACACTAATGATTATTGAAAAAATTTAAAACCACCTACATAAAAATGGGTAACTCCAACTATAGCAGTCACATTTCTTAGCAAATACAAACAGCTGGATAAGTTTCATGAGATGTGATTCACAGAAACAAAGCACACGCTGCCCAAGTTACCACCGCTATTTCTAACCTAAACCCCTGGGGAAGGTGGAAGTGGCAAATGGATTCATCTTCATTCATGGTTAGTCGAAAAAATGCTTTATCAAAAACTAGACTATCAGACCCTTTTCTGAATTGCATTTAGCTTTTTGATTAGACCTGCCATGTGTTTATTTTAGGTGATGTAAGCTTGTTTTCCCTTAGGCAAGTGGGGATTATAATTCTCACCAAAATCTAACCTGAAAAAAGAAAAATGCTTGAAACTTAAACCCTTTACAACACAGAGCAGCCAGCATCTACTTCCTCGACATGACCGATTCTAACTCAGCTCGACACAAACCATCTTACACAAGATCAGCAATCCAGGTTGCAGAGCTGAGAATGAAGGTGACGTCAGCGTCAAAGTTTTTGTTCAGGAATCTAACAGTCACACCTCGGACTCAGTTCGACTTGGGGTAAATCTTTTCATAGAAAAAGTTTTGTGCGAGGATGTAGAGGTCTCCATCTTTTTCTCGAACAGCATGGGCTCTGATGAACTGGAACTGCTCCAGTGCAAACTCATAGAACTCATTCTCCATTTTCCAAATGTCAGACTGCTGTAGTTTTGCGATGGTTTGCTTAGTGGGAAGTTTCTTCTCTGTGGTTTTCCTAAGATGAGATTTCTTTCCTACTTACAAAGGATAAAAAGGAAAGGTAAATAATTCTTGGAGAACATACAGAATCAATGCCTCTCTATTTGAAAAGATGGTTTAAGTTCATATTGAAGGATGGGTAACATAATTAAATTAAAACAGTTCAGGCAAAAATGGAGCCCGTTTCGTACCAGAATTGTGATTTATTTCATTGGCATGCAAATCCTTAACCCGTTAGACTTAAATGAATGTCAAGTGGTAAAAGGCTGTCACCTCATATGCTCTACTGGCAAGTTCTTGGTGCTCTAAACTAGTTTTTTTCTAAAATATGACAAAATAGCTATTCTTGTTTCTAATTCTAATTTCTCAACATATCATGCAGACTGAGTGTTAGCACCTGAGCAAAAAGAAATGAAAGGAATGAAAAGAAGGTGACTCTGGAGCAAAAATTTGAAGTCCATGTGTAGTTTTTTCATAGTACATATCTTCCATGAACTTTTTTAAGATGCCCTGTCTGTTGTTTAAGTTGTAAACAAAGAAAAGAGTTAAGGGACAACTTTAAAAAGAAACCCGTCATGTATATACCTGTACGGTAGAGTTCTGTAGCACCCCTAAAAAACCGGGGTAAAGCGGCCTCCAGTAACATGATGAAATCTTCAAGCTCTTCAGTAACTCCCACCAGAAAGTATTCATTAACTAGGTTATACTTGGCTTGATCCATAGCCCACCTGCTTCCCACATTCCTGAAACCAAAGCAGAGGAATTAGAAACCGGGCTGTGAAATCTGCTAAGTATTTCTGATGCCTCTCAGGCTGTATATTATGGACAAAGTAGATAAACACATGTACATCCAAAGACTTAATGCCCTTTTATTAACATCTTTTGTGTAAGGACACCTGTTTTTAATTTCCTTTGCTTCCATCTCCAATTTCTGCTCAACTATGTGGTGCTAATTCAAACTTTACTAGACCTCTCTTAATAGGAACAAAGTTTAGTTTGAGGGCAATTTTTAAAAATCTGTACGTAACATATATCCCTTCCATCTGAGGGAGTGTGAGAGCACTTAATTTCCTTTAACTTTGTTCATTTTAAGAGCTCTCTAGTAAGGTCTAAACAATTTATGCTTACTGCTTGTATTAATTTGTTTAGGATTTTTGTGAGCTTAGTGTTTTCCAAAATTTCTGAGGAACAGAAAACAGAGAAGAAACAGCTCTGCTAAGACTCTTTGATTTTTATTTTTGTTTACACTGTCAGCTAATGCTGTGAACAGAAACTGCGTCCTAAATAAACAACACTTCCGGGTTCCTTTTGGCACCAACATCCTTCAATCCCAGCTCTAGCTCTGCCTTTCAGCAGCAGTGTGGTCTTCAGTGGGTGGGCTCTACCATTCTGTTTCCTCCGCCATTAGCAGGCCCCTTCCAGCTTTCTGACTACGGAACACATTAGACAAGTTCAACTGAAACCTCAACAATGCCCAGTAGCACAATGTTCTATAGTTGTAGGCTAAGGGGCTGCAGAGCTTTTTCTACAAAGGTCCCGAAAGCAAATATTCTAGGCTTTGGGTCATAATCACTCATGTCTGGGGTTCCGGCGTGAAAACAACCATAGACAATAACTAAGCGAATGTACGTGGTTGTGTTTTGATAAAACTTTATTTATAAAAACAGGTGAGGGGACAAACCTGATCTGCAGGTTGTAGTTTGCCAATCTCTGTTCCAAGGAAATGGCTAACAACTGAGAACACATTCTTTCAATTTTTCTTGGGCTATTAGGATGCTTTGAAAGACTAGGACCTTAAACTTCACAGTAATTTAATAATATATCTCAAGTAATGAAGAAACTCCTTGCATTTCTCATGTTTTTAAGGAATACAGTAACATGGAATGTGCTGTTTTCCTCTACATTTCCTATTACAGTGATTGAATATGGCAAATAAGTATGCACAATTACTTTCAGAAACTGGAGACTCAGCACATTCTGAAAAAATAAATTCTTTATTAAAAATAACTTTTATCTTCCACCTCATTTTTATTAGCAGACTAAACCATAATCATAACCTTGACACCACTTAAAGTCAAAACTCACTTTAACAGTAAAATCAAGTGAATAATTTACCCACTAAGCCTTTTCTTGATTTATCACAAATGACTCAAACAGTAAGCTCAGGACAAAACAAAATTTATAAAATGACCTTTGGTCTCTAATTCAGAGCTGTGTGGAATTCAGCAAATAAACAAACAAAGAAAGAAAAAAAAATCAAAACCAGAATCTGAAAAAATATTGTGAGGATATTATAAACGAGACTTTTTTTTTTTTTTAATGCATTTCAAGGTTACCACAAAAGTAGGTATGTTATTTTTTGTCTGGTCCTTCACTGATCTCCCTGTACCTAGCCCTTGACTATCACATTCATTCTCTTGAAATACAATAAGGAAGATAAGAAGGAAAACAGCAAATTCAAGCTAAGGTTGTCTCCCTACCAGCATTCGGAGCTGTGGCCACAGAAGAATGGAATTTGAAGCCAGAGCTTCTCAGGAGCACAGTCGGAGCCGCCCTCGGCTACACATTCATCAAAGGTCTGGAGCGCAGACAAAGCAGCATACGTGAGACGTAATTCTGAGCCTGCTGTTTCAACATCTTAATGTGCTAAGTTATTAAATAAAAGGGCATGAGCAGGTGGGATGATGTCATAATGTGAAAGGAAAAGGTAGGTTATCGAGGAAAGGAAAACACGGATGCTTCTCACAACTTTGTTCTATGCCAATGTTTGTAAGAATTCTTTTACTGTGTGAATAGACACCCTCCCAAATCATATGTACTTGAATGTAAGTACTGGATTATGCTGGATTTGTGTACTTATATTTTCTCAGCAAAGCAAATTATCTATTTGAGATGAACATAGGGGACTTTACCAAGAGAAATGCAATAAGTCTGCTGAAGAGAGAACTTACTCTGATGTTTATTGCAGCACTACTCACAATAACCCATAATCAAGAAAGAGACAAAATACGGATAAAGAAAGTGAGATAGATATAAACAATGGAATACTACTCAGCCATAAAAAAGACAAAATCTCATTTGTAGCAACATGGGTGGAAATGGAGGTGATAATGTCAGACATAATAAATTAAACACAGAAACACAAACACCACCTGATGCTACTTGTGCACAGAATCTAAGAACGTTGATCTCATAAAAGTTAAGAATATAATGCTGGGTACCAGAGGCTAGGAAGAGTAGGGGCTGGGAGGGATGGGGAAAAGTTATTTAACAGGTACTATGTTACAGTTAGAGAGAAGTTGGGAGTTCAGGCATTCTGGTGCTCAGTTGGGTAAATATAAGCGATATTAATATACCACATATTTCTCAAAAAGTAAACATTTTTAAAAACAAGACAGGATGGCCAGCGCCGCGGCTCACTAGGCTAATCCTCCACCTAGCGGCGCCGGCACAACGGGTTCTAGTCCCGGTCAGGGCGCCGGATTCTGTCCCAGTTGCCCTTCTTCCAGGCCAGCTCTCTGCTGTGGCCCAGGAGTACAGTGGAGGATGGCCCAAGTGCTTGGGCCCTGCACCCCATGGGAGACCAGGAGAAGCACCTGGCTCCTGCCATCGGATCAGCACAGTGCGCCGGCCGCAGCGCACCGGCCGTGGCAGCCACTGGAGAATGAACCAACGGCAAAAGGAAGACCTTCCTCTCTGTCTCTCTCTCTCACTGTCCACTCTGCCTGTCAAAAAAACAAAACAAAACAAAACAAAACAAAACAAAAAAACAAAAAAACCCACAAAAAACAAAAAAAAAACAAGACAGGATTTTGAATGTTTTCACCTAAAGAAGTGCTGTTTGAGGAGACAGATTAAGTTTAAGCTGATTAGATATTACACAACAGGTGTATTAAAATATCACATGGTAATCCATACATAAGTACAATTTTTATGTTAGTTAATATTTTTTAAAATTATATATATATATATATTTTTTTTTTTTTTTGACAGGCAGAGTGGACAGTGAGAGAGAGAGACAGAGAGAAAGGTCTTCCTTTGCCGTTGGTTCACCCTCCAATGGCTGCCGCTGCAGCCGGCGCACCGCGCTGATCCTGGCAGGAGCCAGGAGCCAGGTGCTTTTCCTGGTCTCCCATGGGGTGCAGGGCCCAAGCACCTGGGCCATCCTCCACTGCACTCCCTGGCCATAGCAGAGAGCTGGCCTGGAAGAGGGGCAACCGGGACAGAATCCGGCGCCCCAACCGGGACTAGAACCCGGTGTGCCGGCGCCGCAAGGTGGAGGATTAGCCTATTGAGCCACGGCGCCGGCTTAAAATTATATATATTAAAAAAAACCCATAGGGGTGGGTGTTGTAGTACAGAGGGTTAAGCTGCTACACAGGCCGTCCACATCCTATACTGGAGCGCCTGGGATTGAATCCTGCCTCTGCGGCAGATCTAGCTTCCTGCTAGTGTGCCTGGGAAGCAGCAGATGATACAGCCCAAAAACTTGGGTTCCTGCTATCTACACGAGGGGCCTGGATGAGAGATCCAACTCCTGGCTTCAGCTTGGCCCAGGGCCTACTATGCAGGCATTTGAAGAGTGAACCAGTGAATTGAAAATCTCTCTTCCTGTCCTCCCCTCTGCCTTTCAAATAAAGAAACAAACAAAAACATAAAAGTTTAAAAACAAAACAATCAGAGATACCACAGACAAAGCTGGGAAGCTTGGCTGCTGCAGTAAGACATCTACAAATTCATATGCTATTTCCCCCAAGATGAAGTATGAAAGAGCACTTGCCTAGAGCCACAGTTTCTGAATTTCTAGAACTAGGCTTGACCCTATTTTAGGTAAGTCTTCAAGGCCTCCAGGCCTTACTTTTCAAATCTATACAGTTAGACCATCTTAGAGGGCCTTTTCAAACAAAAATCTACAACAAGGCCAAAGCATCCTTAAACCCAGTTGGGGTGTGGGTGGAGCCACAGAGGCATGATGCTCCTTATTTTGGCATCATTCAAAGAGACAAGAGCAAACTGCAGCCCACACTTTATTCACCCATTTCTTTTACAGATGACCTGCACCAAGATAGAGTACAAAGACTCATTGACTTGGGTTTGAATTCTGAGTCTGAAAAATTTAAGTGTTGTGTTAAGTCTCCTGAGTTGAAAAAATGAGGACATAATCTTACTTTGAGGAATAAATCTTCCACAACGAGTGGTTCATGGCAGGCAGGATATGTTTATGTTTGTGGCTCTCTTTCCTTACCTCGCTCTCCTAAGAGTCAAACACATGTTTTGTTGGTTCTTGTTTTCCTTGATCTTCATAGTACTTAGCTTACCCTCTTCTTTGTAACAAGTCTTTTGATCTCTCTGTCACTAATGCATTCTTTTCTGTTTTCTTGGAACACTCCCTGCTTTGGCTTGTTTCATGGGTTCTCTGTACCTTTTAAATTTACTATTGTAATCTTCTTTGAAGTCACATTTTGGTCCTTCTACTCCATATACAACTTGTGTCAGCTGTCTTCTCTTTTTCCCTACTTCCTTTCTTGGTCCACTTATTACACTTCCTTGGATTAATTTATAATTCCTAGTCAAAGGGACTTCCAAATCTGTACTCCTAGATCTATAATTTTTTATATCTTCTAATAACTATTATGTATTCTTATTTGAATTGCCAGTGTTACTTCACAGTCAATATTCTTGGCAATAGAATCATATTGCCCCTTGTAATCCACACAAGATTTCAGATAATTTCTTTTTTTTTTTTTTTAAAGATTTATTTATTTAGTTGAAAGTCAGAGTTACACAGAGAGAGGAAAGGCAGTGAGAGAAACAGGTCTTCCACTTGCTGGTTTACTTCCTAGTTGGCCACAACGGCCGGAGCTGTGCCAATCTGAAGCCAGGAGCCTCTTCCAGTTCTCCCACAAGGGTACAGGGGCCCAGGGACTTGGGTCATCTTCTACTGCTTCCACAGGCCATAGCAGAGAGCTGGATTGGAAGTGGAGCAGTTGGGACTAGAACTGGTGCCCACATGGGATGTTGGCACTGTAAGCGGCAGCTCTACCCACTACACCACGGCATCGGGCCAGCAGATCATTTCTTAAACTTTCTTCTCCCTCACCTCACATCCTTGAGGTCATGTCTTTCCAATCCAGCTTTTTTTTTTTCAATTTTCTCTTCCATCAGGACCTCACCGCATCAACTCTCGATTCTTACAACGGCTTCCTAATTAGGCTGCTTTCACAGCTTTCCTTCTATCTGAACAGTTTCTAGATTAGTCAAAGCAGTAACTTCTAACATTTTCTACTCAGAACTCTTCAATGGCTGCCAATATTTTAAAAGAAAAAACAAATCCAGGGGCCGGTGCTGTGGCATAGCTGGTAAAGCCGCTGCCTGCAGTGCAGGCGCCAGCCCCCATTCTCCTATCTCTGAGTAATATTTTCATCCACTTCTGAGATCCTCTGCCTCCAAATTTTCTCCATTTTTTTTTGTGTATCATTCAACCTTTTGCTCTCTTCAAATATATAGATATGTCCAGTGTCTGTTATTTTAAAGAAACATTCCCTGATTTGCTGTTGTTCCTTTCAAAATCAAATTTCTCTCAAGAGTAGTCTTTCCTCTCAGTCTCAACGTCTCCATTTTCAGTCACTCCTAAACCCTTTGGATGCCACATAACCCACTGACAAACCCAAGGGACAGTTTTTCAGTTCTCATTTCACTTACCTGATGAGACTGAAACTGTTTTCCTGCCCATTTAGATTCCACATTGCAACTGCCTTTAAGAAACTATCCCAGTCAAGTTTTAGTATAGTATGAAAGAAGACCAGCCACAATTTTCTGAAAAGACTATTAAAATTCCACCTTATCCAATTACATATCTGTTAAGGTGGATTTTCTTTATCTAACTCAACCAAATGAACATACTGGACACACTGAATGCAGTAACAGATAAGAAAAATCAGACCGTGTATATTAAGCTAGATACTAAAAAGATTACCAGCGGCCAGCCCTGTGGTGCAGTGTAAAGTTTTCCCTGGCCTGCAGTGGGCACTTGTTCAAGTCCCAGCTCCTTGCTAATGCACCTGGGAAAGCAGCAGAGGGTGGCTCAAGTCCTTGGGCCCCTGCACCCACATGGGAGACCTGGAGGAAGCTCCTGGCTGCTGCCTTCAGTCTGGCCCAACTCTGGTTGTTGTGGCTATTTTGGGAGTGAACCAGTGGATGGAAAACTTCTCACTCTCTGTCTCTACCTCTCCGTGTAACTCTACCTGTCAAATAAATAAAATAAATCTTTAAAAAAAGATTAGCAAAAATTCAATATGCCTGTATTTATTTGTGGAGAAGGTGAAATGATTATGTGCATTAAGATATTATTTATGTTAATATAAGATGGGTTTCCTACTATTGTTTTAACATTGATATTTTAAATATTCTTAGTGAACTGATAAATTTACTGATATTGGTAACATCAGTACCAATAACCCACATAGAAAAGCCTCTTTGGGGGTTCACTATCACTTTTAAGAGTATAAAAGGAGTTTCCACATGAAGAAGTTTGAAGATCACTGATTTAATCTATATAGTTATCCAATGCTGACCTCTGATCCCATGTACTGCAGAGATTAAGTGAAATTCTATTTATAAAATATGAAAACAGAGTATTTGACATCCTCCAAATAAAACACATTGCTTGTTTCATACAAAATCAGCTGAAAACAACCCAGGTGTACACGTATCAGAAATGACTTTGAAATAACAATTTGACATTGTAATTAGTAAGCAGTTCAGATTATTGGAATGCTGTAGTTTAAAACATAATAGTAGTTACAAGTTCTGAATTGAATATTGTGTAATATGTTTCAAAGTATCACTTAAGGTGCAAATAATATATAATTTCATGGAAATGAAGCTATCTAGAACTTTTTCAGAATAAGTGCCATAGTAAGATAGTTTCAACATCACCATAGTCACCCTTTAATCCCCAGTATCTCCCAATACCCTTCCATTTTTAGAAATGTTATATGCATGAGTTCTTACCAACTTTAAGGAAATGAATTTAATGGAAACCCTTTCAGTTAAAGACATTAAGAAGTTATTTGGGGCCAATGGTGTGACACAGTGCGTAAAGTCACTGCCTGTGGTGCTAGCATACTATATGAGCGCCAGTTCAACTCCTGGCTGCTCCATTTCTGATCCAGCTCCTTGTTTTTTTTTTTTTTTTTTTTTTTAAGACTTCATTTATTTATTTATTTGAGAGGTAGAATTATAATCAGTGAGAAGGAGAGACAGAGAGAAAGTCTTCCTTCGTTGGTTTACTCCCCAGATGACAACAGCTGGAGCTGCACCAATATAAAGCCAGGAGCCAGGTGCTTCTTCCTGGTCTCTCATGCTTTCCCAGGCCACAGCAGAGAGCTGGATTGGAAGAGGGGCAGCCGGGACTAGAACCTGTGCTCATATGGGATGCCAGCGCCGCAGGCAGAGGATTAACCCAGCTCCCTGTTAACATGCCTGAGAAAAGAGCAGAAGAGGGCCCAAATGCTCGGGCCCCTGTAACCACGTGGGTGATTTAGAAGCAGCTCCTGGCACCTAGTTTCAGAATGACCCAGCCCTGGCCCTTGCAGCCATTTCAGGAGTGAACCAGCATAAGGAAGATCTCTCTCTCTCTCTCTCTCTAACTCTGCCTTTCAGATAAATAAATAAATCTTTAAAAAGTAGTTATTTACAATAAAACATCATTTTGCTCATTATATCCTAGAATGTTAACAGTATTAATATCATGAGAAAAAAGCCAAATTATTAAAAATGTCTAATCAGTATGTTTTGCAATTGCAGAGGTCCAAACTATCCATCACAAAACAAAATAATTTTTCACTTTAATAAAGCATTTATTCATAGCGGCCCTGTCCTCATGAGAGGTAAGACAATACATAGTTTCCTGCTGATGTTACTAATACTATAGCTAAATGAACAGAAGTGTCAGTATGTATTTTATAATGACATTCAAAAACAAAAACAAAGTGAGCTCTATCCAGGTCATGGTGAAGAGTGGTTAAAGCCCTAGGATGGCCTCTCTACTTAAAAGTTTCAAAAATGAAAGAGGGATGATGTCACGGTATCTCCTTGATTTTTCCATATTAAAAATGCAATTTCAGAACATCTTTCATATAAAAACGCTGAGTAGGATGTTGTATTTCTTTCCTGCTTTAAAAAGGATGTGAGAGGGATTAAGACTATGGGCTCTGAAATTACAGTGCTTAGGTTGCTAGTTGTATGACACTGGGCATGAGAGTTAACCTTTCTGTGCCTAGTGTTCTTACCTACAAAATAATGGCATTAACAAAACTACCCTAGAGAATTGTGTAAGCCACCCAAAGAAATACATATATGTAAATAACCTAATACTTGGTTGACAAATGGTGGATGCAGGGACTCATATGACAGCAAATCTTTCTTATCGACATTAATATTCCATTGGTTGAAGGAAGGAGATGGATACTAACATAAATGATGGGGCTAAAATAAAGCAGTAAAGGTTAGAGTGAATTTAGAAATAAATACCACTACATTCTGAAGTTCTATGTCACACAAGAGTTGTATGAATAGATCTTATAGTACTGTGGAATCTCTGTAACCTAGGTATTTTTAGAAGATTAAATAATGCTAAGAGAAAGCTGGAGACTGAAAAAACAAAAAAACAAAGATTTGATCAGTTGCATGTGTTTGCATTAATACTTTCAGCCTAAAGCTTTGAAGACTAAGGAAAGGAACAGCGGATTTCCAGAAAACAAACAAAAGAAAAACACAACAAAACCCGCTGCCCTCTCAAATCATAACGAGGGCACATCTAACAGAAAAGAATCAACTGTTGGATGTTGATTATCATGATATACCAAGTGTCACTTGATCTTAGCCATAAAGTTGAGAAGTGATTATATACCAAGTATCCAGCATCACTACTAACACTTGAGTTTTAAATGTGCAGAATTCACACATTCAACCATCTGTTAAGCACTTACAGGTAAACTAAGTACACTGTTAAACATTAGGGAAATTGATATGAGTGAAATACTTTTCAGGAAGTTCACCATGTTGGGGAGAAGACAATATGTAAACAGATAATACAAATAAAACAAAATAAACGCTTAAAAATATGGATTTTAATGGAGTGTTCTGGGAGCCTTGAAAGGGATTGGAGCTGGATCTGACAAGGCAGGCAAAATTTTTTTTCCAGACTGAAGGAAAGACATTCTAGATACAGGGAACAACACATGTGCAAAAATATGAAGTAACATTAAGTTTGAAAGGTGGTGACATTTCCTGTGGCTGGGGCACTAAGAACCTGGTGGGAAAGTAGGCAGGAAACAAAGGCCTCAGGCCATGTCAGGTTTCGTCCCATGCCCTGGGTACTTTTATGAGCAACATGTTCCTAGTAAGTGTGTTCCCCCAGAAAAGTGTCAATTCAGTTTGCTTTTTCAGAAAAATAACTCTGGTGATCTTCCAGAGAGTACACTGAAATGGCAGATAACCCCAATGTGAATGTAATTCCTTCCTTGCCTGAAAAAAACAGCTGCTTTAGCAAAGCAGCATTACTATTCTGATAACCACAAATAAATTGTTATTATCCACACCAAGAGAACAAACGTCCACATAAAAACATGTATTTATGAATCATTATAGTGGTCTCAGAAAACTGCTTATATTTTTAACACTGCCATCATTACATATATTATATCAGTTATATATACTATATACTTTTGAGCTCTTTTCAAAATATCCACAATAAGCAAACAATACATTTATAATCAATAACAAATTTGAAAAGCACATTGCTCACTGTATTTCATAAATAACTGTCTTTATTAAAATCTTAAAACTACAATATTACCTTTTTGTCTCCTTGTTTTCGTCTCCTTAACCCTGGTCTATAATCATCTCCAAATCTCAGAAAGTAATAGTAGGAAACCAGCCTCTCAATAGGATCCCTTATGACATTAATGTAAATTGGCTTCTTCTTCACACCAAATCTGAAACAGAACACAATTTTTTTTTTTTTTTTTTTTTTATTTTTTGACAGGCAGAGTGGATAGTGAGAGAGAGAGACAGAGAGAAAGGTCTTCCTTTGCCGTTGGTTCACCCTCCAATGGCCGCCGCGGCCGGCGCGCTGCGGCCGGCGCACCGCGCTGATCCGATGGCAGGAGCCAGGAGCCAGGTGCTTTTCCTGGTCTCCCATGGGGTGCAGGGCCCAAGCACCTGGGCCATCCTCCACTGCACTCCCTGGCCACAGCAGAGGGCTGGCCTGGAAGAGGGGCAACCGGGACAGAATCCGGCGCCCCGACCGGGACTAGAACCCGGTGTGCCGGCGCCGCTAGGCGGAGGATTAGCCTATTGAGCCGCGGCGCCGGCCCCAGAACACAATTTAAAAGGTGAAATCAGAAATCTTGAAATTGCATGTATAAGTCCGAAGTATTAATATTACACAGAAAGAAGAAAATGACTTAATTTAATTAAAATAGAATATGTGGAAATTGGGAAACATTTCATCACCATTTATACCAGAATAAAATAAACAAAAAATAAGAATTCAAAAATCATGGAAAGAAGGGAAAATGAATGAAAAATAATTTTAAACTTTACTGACAAGAATTATACAAAATATTTTAACTATATCTTCATTAGATTTTAAATCCAAGTAGACAGTTCTTCTCAAAATAGTACACACATATTATTATGAAAATCACTTTACACACTAAGAAAGATTTTAGTATTTAAAATTTTTAAATGAACTTATTATCTTGATTCCTCCCTTTCCTTTATTCTTCATTTAATAAAGCTACCAAGTCCTTTAATTTTTCTTTTATAAGGTTTCTCCCATATTGGACCTGTCTTTCTCTTTCCCACTGCCTTCTTCCTAGACCTTTTGCTTAGATTGCTGCTGTAATTAGTTGGCTTTCTTTTATCCAGTCTTTCTCCATTTTGATTTACTTTCCATACCAATTTTTAAGCGATGTTCCTAAAACACTACTTGTTAGCTTACTCTTCTTAGGAGTCTGAAATAACTCTATTGACTAGTTGACATCAAATCCACTCTCTTGCCTGCAATTTGTTTGCCTATATTTGAGGTGCCCCTGATTATTTTTTTTGATTCTCCTCAAACAAGAAACTATTTATCTGTTAAGAGTTAAGTCCACCTCTGCTAGTTTCTCCCTCACATCATACAAATCCCTATTTCTCCAGAAATGCCTTTGCTCATTTTGTCCTTCTTAACTAGAATGCCATCCTCAAAACATACTTTCTGTGTCTCTAGTATATGCCAGACATTCTTCTAGATATTAAGATATAGCTGTGAACAACAAAAGATAAAATCATTGCTTTTATGGAGTTAATGTACTACATGTGGGAGGAGCAGACCATAAAGAAATAAATAAGCAAATATGTCAGATGTATAGAGTGCCAAGGAGAAAACTAGCCCAGTGAAAGGGTATAGAAATGGCAGGGGAGGTGAGGGAGAGTGAAAGTGAACATAGTGTTTTTAGGAAGGTGTCACCTAGAGGGAGCTGTGCAGGTACCTGGAAGACGGGACTGCCAAGTATGAAGGCTCCATAGCAGCTTAGTGCCAGGTATTTTGGGGAAAAGCAAGATCAAGCTGGCTGCAGAAACAGAGGGGACAGTAAGAGGATGAGAATCGAGAGGTGGGGAATGGGGTGGAGTGAGTACAGATCACATGGACTTTGTAGATATTACACACATTAATTTTTACAGAGAGGAGGTAGGGCAAAGAAATGTCTTATTTTAAAAGGCTGTTGGCTGGTGTTCTGGAATAAACAGAAGGGCATTAACAACATCTGCTTTGTTTTGATTCCTCCTGCACTCAGGAGCCATTGCTATCAGCCTATTTAACTAGTAGCTTGTCTGACTAGTGCTTCTCAAACAGCATGATAAACCACTTGAGGCCAGAAAGTACCAATATGGCAGTAAAAACTTCTTTCACAACTTTCATTCAAAAGAGGAAAACATGGGTGGGTGTTGTGTTACAGCAGGTTAAGCTGCTGCTCCAGATGCCTGCATCCCACATGGGAGTGCCCAGGATCAAGTCCTGCCAACCATGTATGAGACCTGGATCGAGCCCTTGGTTCCTGGCTTCAGCCTGGCCCAGCTGTGGCTGTTGTGAGCAACATCAGATGAAAGATAGATCTCTCTCTCTCTCTCCTGCTCTTGGTGTGCATTTCAAATAAATACATAAACGTAAAAAAAACAAGACCCTCTCACTAAAAACCAAAAGAGGAAACAGTATTGTTGGAAATGTACAGCACTGTCATGTAGGGTATCAGAGTAGGAGCTTCTTGAGGGCAGGAGCTGTTTTTCTCTTGTTTGTGGTCTATCACTAGTGCTCAGCACTGCCCCACACACAGGTGTCGAACTATCAGTAGAATTAGGTTGAACAGTCTGTTATGAAGTAATCACTTAAAGTCCTTCTGTGAATGAATGCACTCAGCAGTGAGAAGAGCACGGGGCATCAGGAACATAACTTCTCCCTGAGCTGACAGAGGGAGAGTATAGGATGATGGGATAATGACATCATTCTTAAGACAGTGGGATTTCTTGGGAGCCATTATTAGCCATCGCCCCACCCTAAGCCATTCCGCTGGGAATGTCCCAGAAGAATCTCTCTTACCAATGTTTCCTCTTTTTCTTTGCCCCTAGAGTGGGCAGCAATTTGTGCCAGGCAGCAGTGAAAAGGGGATATGGTACTTTATAAAACTCTTCTTGTTTTGTGGGAAATGGCTGCCTTTGGATCGGATGTGGGTGACATCTATTACGTACAGAGGTATGATTTTAGTAAGAACTCTTTCTGAAAATTGATCATAACTATTTGTATGTTAGGGAATAGTTACATATTAGGGTGCCTTAAGAAGTCCATGGAATATGGAATTAAAAGATCAGTTTATTTCGGTGCAAAAAATGTGAGACCAATGTAGTTTTCCCCATAACATGTTTTCATGAACTGTCTACAGCAGAATGAAGAGCTGTAGGTAGGCGAGAGAACATAATGGAAATGAGCATGATAAAAATACCATCAGCACCATACAGCTCTTCTGGTTAGGGAACAAGAGTTAACAAGGTTTGTTGGTTTAACTTTTTTTTTTTTTTTTTTTTTGACGAACCAGGTAGTTTATATAGGGCGGAAAGTAAAGATGGCAACTCATCTTTAACCTGAGTCAGCGATTTGAACTCTTCCTCAGCGGAGTTGGAAGAACGGAAAACTTAAATCTGCTGAGGGAATATCATGGCCTGTTAACATATGATATTCTTAAGAAAAGAAGAGCATATTTGGTAGAAATTTGAAGATTCAGAGGAAAAACGAAAAAAATATATAATCTGAGCAGCAAGTTGGTAAGATGTTTCAGAACCTCATTCTAGCCAAACCAGCATATGTGGTGTGACAAAGCACAAGACATAAAGCAGGCTCATTTCTTTGCAAGTACACCTCATAAATAGCTTGGATAGACAAGTGAACAACAAAAACAGCTAAAAGACCAAGTGCACGCCTGGAGTGTTTGTAAGGAACCTCGCCTAGTGGCCAAAGTCTGAAAGGCAGATGATGAGGCTGTAATAGGGGAGAACAGCCGCTGGGAAACATTATTCATTGATGCGTCTGCTTCACACTAGACTTAACATCTCTAAACATCAGTCTCACTGTGGACATTTATACCTTGTACCATAGATATTTATTCTGGACCCTCTCAGCCCTAAGGGGTTCAGAGAAGCTTTCAAATCCTAGTGGCAGGTTGCCATGGCCAGGTTTCAAACAGAAGTGAATCATCTGTTGGTATTGTTGATCTCACTGATGATAGTGTTGTGACTAAGTGGTTTTCCAAGTAATTTATTTAACTCTACAAGGGCATTCATTTACTACACATCTATCAGGATGGTTCAACTAAAAAAAAAAAAAAAAAGGAGGAGGTTTAACAATTCTGAATGTTGGAGAGGAGGATGCATGGAATTCTTTAACACTATTGGTGAGATTACAAACAATACAACAACTTGGGAAAACAGTTTGCAGTTTCTGATAGAGTTACCTTATAACCCAGCAATGCCACTTGTAGGTTTTTACCCATGAGAAATTAAGACATATGTCCACAGTACACCTGCATGCAAATGTTTTCAGAGTTTTATTTAGAATGAACCAAATGTGTAAATCACCTAAATATCCAGTAACTGGTGAATGGATAGACATTATGGTACATCTATACATTGGAGTATTATTTAGCAAGGAACTAACCATCAAATGGATGAAAGTCAAAAGCGTTATATTAAGTGAATAATGATAGTCTCAAAAGCACTGCAGACTGAGATGCCATGATGTTGAAGAAAAGGATTGTCCAAGACAATGCTAAGCATTCTTGCTTGGGTGCTGTGACAATTAGAAAGGCATGAACGTTCCAACAGAGAAAAATGAAGGTGAAGACAGGGTCTTATGCAGTGCCCAAGAACTGGGCATAATAAACAACAGCAGAGGCTCAGACTGGGAAAAGAAAACATCAGGAAGTAATATGTAAGGGAAAAGAAGATGGAATTTTAAAGAATCCTAACACTGCTCCCTGTGAGGCACAGAACCAAGTGCTTCAAATACATTAGCATATTGAATTCTCACAACCATCCCAAGCAGTAGCTACTTTAATTACCCTTATTTCACAAATGTGGACATTGAAGCCCAGAGATCCGAGGAAATGCGGCTGCAATGACAGAGCTGGTGAGGAGTCAAGGTGGATCTAACTGCAGATCTGTCTGACTCCAGAGACTGTTCCTCAGCAGTCTAAGGATCAGTGCTGTAGAAAGAACTAGTACTGGGGCTGGCGCTGTGACACAGTGGGTAAAGCTGCTGCCTGCAATGCCATATGGGCACAAGTTCTAGTCCTGGCTGCTCCATTTCCAATCCAGCTCCCTGCTAATGGCCTGAGAAAGCAGCAGAAGATGGCCCAAGTCCTTACCCCTGCACCCACGTGGGAGACCTGGAATAAGCTCCTGGCTTCCATCTGGCCCAGCCTTAGCCGTTGCCACCATTTGGGGAATGAACCAGTAGATGGAAGATTCTCTCTCTCTCTTTCTCCCCCCCTCTCTCTGTAACTTTGCCTTTCAAATAAATAAAAATAAATCTTTTGTAAAAAAATGAAACAGCTAGTACTAGTACAAGGTCAATAAAAAGGCAGCTCCTGTACATTGCCTGTAATGATTAAAATGATTTTTAGATGCTTCTACAGTGTTTTGAAATATTTGTTGGAAGTTGTAGGCAATGCTGCAAACTTGAACTGGTTCAGCAGAGAAGTGTAAGGTTAAAAGGACAACCTCACTTGAATCTCTATACTAACAAATCCTATTAGGACTAAAAGATTGCCACTTTATTGCACTCTAGGCTATTCCAGACTTAGTGAAGCATTTAGTTATTTGCTTCCTGTCCTGACACATCTGCTTCTTTACTGACTCACCTTAATTGCTCTGAAAATGACAAGAGAGGTAATATCGGAGAAAAAATGACAGTGATGAAAACTCACTGTCATTTCTGGGGACAATAAGAAATGTGTACCAAAGGACACATCTAACATATGCTTAAATAAAACTGTTTGAAGAAAATCAAAGTGGAATAATAGGGGCTGGCGCTGTGCTGCAGGAGGTTGAGCCTGCTGCACTGGCCTCCCATGTAGGCACCAGTTCGAGTCCCAGCTGCTCCACTTCCAATCCAGCTCCCTGTTAATGTGCCTGGGAAAGCAGCAAGGGATGGCCCAAGCATTTGGGCCCTTGCCACCCACATGTGAGACCCGCATGAACTCCTGGCTCCTGGCTTCAGCCTGGCGCAGCCCTGGCTATTACACTCATTTGGGAAGTGAACGAGCAGATGGAAGATCTCTCTGTCTCTCCTCTCTCTCTCTCTCTCTCTCTGTCTTTGGGTCTCCCACGAGGGTACAGGGGCTCATGTACTTGGGCCATCTCCTACTGCTTTCCCAGGCTATAGTAGAGAGCTGGATCAGAAGAGGAGCAGCTGGGACATGAACAGGCACCCACATGTGATGCAGGCATTGCAGGCGAGGCATAGCCCACTATGACACAGCAGAAGCCCCCTTTTTCTAAATTTAGAGCATTATCATATTTACTTTATTTTAAAATTGTGGTAAAAATGGGGCTGGTGCTGTGACGCCGCAAGTTAAAGCCCCAGTCTGCAATGCTGGTATCCCATATGGGTGCTGGTTTAAGTATAAGCTACTCCACTACCAATCTAGCTCACTGCTATGGCCTGGGAAAGCAGTGGAATGGGAGACCTGGAAGAAGCTCCTGGCTCTTGGCTTCAGATTGGCCTAGCTCCAGCTGTTGCAGCCATCTGGGAAGTGAACCAGTGGATGGAAGACCTTTCTCTCTCTCTCTCTCTGCCTCTGCCTCTCTGTAATTCTGCCTGCCAAATAAATAAATAAATCTTTAAAAAAAATTTTGTGGTAAAAAGAAAATAAAACAGTAATTAAACACCAGCAGGGAAAATCAAAAGGAAAAAGCACTAGGAAATATGCTAAAAAATCAAATATGATTAAGGGAAAAAGTTGTCAGACATGATAAGAATGTAAAACGCTAAGAAGATATTTTTGCCATTACTCTAAAGTTTTGGAAAAAAAAAGAACAAGTAAATATAACAAAAACATGGCTTGAGTAGACAGAGGCTTACAAATGTAGTATGTGTTTCTTAATGATCAATCTAAACTGAAAGGAGCTTTTATTTTTAACTTCCCTATCTTGTTTCCTGGGTTTTCCTTCTTTTTAGCATGTGTGCTAAGGTAAATGAAAAACATATGATTAACTTTTTCTTTTGCCAAATTCACCATTTTCTCTCTCTTTTTTTTTTTTTTTTTTTTTTTTTTTTGGACAGGCAGAGTGGACAGTGAGAGAGAGAGACAGAGAGGAAGGTCTTCCTTTGCCGTTGGTTCACCCTCCAATGGCCGCCGCGGCCGGCGTGCTGCGGCCAGCGCACCACGCTGATCTGATGGCAGGAGCCAGGTGCTTCTCCTGGTCTCCCATGGGGTGCAGGGCCCAAGCACTTGGGCCATCCTCCACTGGACTCCTGGGCCACAGCAGAGAGCTGGACTGGAAGAGGGGCAACCGGCACAGAATCCGGTGCCCTGACCGGGACTAGAACCTGATGTGCCGGCGCCGCAAGGCGGAGGATTAGCCTAGTGAGCCGCAGTGCCGGCCCCATTTTCTCTTAAAGCTTTTTAGTGAACTCCATAGAGAATATGGCCTGGGCGTTTGGCACAGCAGTTAAAATGCCTCTTGAGATGCCTGCATCCCATATTGAAGTGTGTGGGTTCTAGTCTTGGCTCTGCTTCCCATCCAGCTTCCTGCAAATGCATGTTCTGGGAAGCAGCAGGTGACGACTCCAGGACGTGGGTCCCTGTGACTCACCTAAGAAACCCAGACTGAGCTCTGGGTTCCTGGCTTTAGCCTCACCCAGCGCTGGTTGCTTTAGGCATTTAAGAAGTGAACCAGCAGATGCCTCTGGCCCTCTCTCCCTGCCTTTCAAATACATAAAAATACATTAAAAATGCTTTGAAGAATAAAGTATTTTTAAAAATTGGCGAAATGCTATTTCCCCTTCCTTCCCCATTCATGGAGTTTTTATGACTACTGATTATATCTGTAACAGCTCTAATAAATTATATGCATCCAGATACATTTCCTCTAGATGATTTTATTTAGGTATCTGTTTAAAATCTTGTAAAATTCTATTAAGAATTTTCACAATATGTCTCACTTCTAGTAACATGAGACCCATTTTGAAAACATTCATGTCCATATTTAATAAATAAGATTAATCTTTCAGAAAGCTTTATACTTTTCAACTGCAAGAACCCCAACATATACCAGAGCTTTGTTCTAAGTACAAGACTTTGCCAAAAGCAAAAGCACTCAAAATATAATTTTAATAATGAAAACCTAAAGTATTAGAAACCGAGCTGTGTGTGGAAAAAAATAAATCATTTAGGTGAAAGGGTAACAAACATTCAATTCAAGGATAATGCAGCCCTAAGGGAAAATATGCATATGAATGAAGTTTATGAAATTGGTTCAATGCCTCTGTAAAGAAAAAATAATTAGCTTATTCTAAAGCTGCCTATAAAATGTTTTCAATATTGCAGGATGAATTATTTATAGAAAAATGTACATCTAACTTTAAAGCTACATTTTATTGAAAGATCTTGAGTACTCTGGGAGGATTAGAAATAGGAATATACCATTTTATGTATGTACTAGTTGGGTGGTTCTTTTTTAATCACAGGATTTCCAAAAAAGATTTATTATCAATTGGAATCAGTAATATTCCATTCTACTTTTTTTCTTTGCAAATGAAAGATGCTGAATTGAGAATAAGATAAAACTTTCTTTTAAATAAATTATGTTTTATTTGTTTGAGTTGGTGTTGTGGCATATTGGGTAAAGTCTCTACTTGTGATACCTGTATCTCATATTGGTGCTAGTTAGTGTTCCACTTCTGATCCAGCTCCCTAATGGCCTGAGAAAAGCAGCAAGAGATGGCCCAAGTGTTTGGGCCTTCCCACCCATGTGGAAGACCCTGATGAACCTCCTGGCTTCTGGCTTCAGCTTGGCCCGGCCCTGGCTGCTGTGGGCATCTGGGGAATCCATCTGTGGGCATTCATTTCTCATTATAACTCTGACTTTCAAATAAAGACATAAAAACCTTAAAATATTTTATTTATTTGAAAGGTAGAGTGACAGAGCTGAGAGAGAGAGAAAGGGATCTTCCAACCACTGGTTCACTCCCCAAATGGCCACAATGGTCAAAGTAGGTCCAGGCTGAAGCTGGGAGCCAGGAATTCCTTCCTGATCTCCCATATGGGTAGCATGCACGCTAGTACTTGGGCCATTTTCTGCTGCTTTCCCAGGCACATTAGCAGGGTGCTGGATTGGAAGTGGAGCAGCTGGGACTTGAACTGGTGCTCTGAATATCAGATTCCAGCATTGCAAGCAGTGGTTCCAAGCTGCTATGCCCCATGACTTTGATTTTAAAGCTTACATAGAATGTCTTTTAAAGTTGACAGATACATGAGGATATACTCCTTTAAGTCCTGATTGCTAATTAAAAACTTGAGTGAGCATGCCTAAGGTTAATAGTAAGATATGTATTTTTAAATAGTAAAAATTTTAGTATTTTTGACAATAATGAGATTTTTAAAAGATTTTTTTTGAGATTTATTTATTTGAAAGGCAAAGCCAGAGAGAGGAAGGGATAGACAGAAAGAAGAAAGAGAGAGAGAGAGAGAGAGAGAGAGAGAGAGAGAGAGAGAGAAGAGGGGAAGGGAGGGGAGAGGAGAGGAAAGGAGAGGAGAGGAGAGGAGAGGAGAGATCTTCCATCTGCTGGTTCACTTCCCAAATAGCCATGACTGGGACTAGGCCAGGCAAAAGCCAGGAGCTAGGAGCTTCATCCTGCTCTCCCATGTGGGTGCAGGGACTCAAGGACCCTCAGTTGCTTTCCCAGGTGCATTAGCAGGGAGCTGGATCGGAAATGGAGCAGCTGTGACTCCAACAGGCACCCTTATGAGATGCCGGTGCCAGAGGTGGCAGCTTTACCTGCTACGCCACAGTGCCAGCCCAATAATGACTATTATTAGAGAAAACATTAAGATTTCAAATTTTATTATAATGGTACTATATGTACTATAAAAAACAAAAACCAACCAGATCCACAAGACTCATGTTTCAAACATCCCTTTTAACTCACCTTCTGGTTAACATTTAACAGGGCACAGACTCTACAGAGGACCACACAGTGCTTGAATACTTCCAGGAGGCCTTGTAATCTTCTGAACTTTTTGGATTGGATTATGATGGAAAAACCCTGATCCTACTCCTCCCCACAAAACATGGAATAAGAGACTTACTTATCTCCAATAACAAGCAAATTAAATGAAAGAAATCAGTAACAAAAACAACTCTTCCTAATACCTCGTAATTTTAAGGAGGAAACAAGACAGCCCGAGGGAAAGTGTACACTTTTCTGTGCCTTAGCTATCAGGCAGATACACTGAGGCACCACCAAGAGCTTCTTTGCTTTCTCAGTTCTGTCAAAGATGTGGCAAGCTGCAATCTGAATGATTAGTCACGACCTGGCCTTGTCTGAAACAGCGTCATTCTGGCTGCACAAGAACATACACATAATAATGACAGGAAAAAAAAATTTACAGAGTATTACTTAAACTTATCGTGAAGGTCTGCAGTTAAAATAAGAATTGAATTGTCATTTTATGAACACTAGGGGGCAGTAAAACACTAGAAGGTGTATTTAAATTCCAGATCTAACCAGGACCAGGACAAGTTAGTACATTCTTCTTTTGGAAAATCAAAATCATAGCAATTTAATGAACTTAAATCTTTTTAGGCTGCTAAAGTACACAGTATTCTTCAGTGTGTCATTTTAGATGTTACTTACTTCGCAAAATCCAAATAAGAAACATGTCCATGATAAAAACCTGGTTTCATCTCTTTCCAGGAAGTTATATTCTTTACAAAGCGCACCTATAAAGGGAGAATACACTTGTTATTTAAAAATTGGAAGAAAATGAAATTTGATAATAGCAAAATAGTTCCCATTTGGGAATTTAAAACCAGGCACACAGGGGCCAGCATGTGGTGCAGTGGGTTAAACCACCACTGGATGCTGGCATCCTATATGGAAGCACAAGTTTGAGTCCTGCCTGGCTACTCTGCTTCCAATCCAGCACCCTGCTATTGCACATGGGAAAGCAGCGAAGATGGTCCAAGAGCTTGAGCACCTGCCATCCACATGGGAGACCCAGATGGGGTTTCAGGTTCTTGGCTTCAGCCAGGCCTAGCCCTGGCCATTTGGGAGTGAACCAGCAAAACCTGGCATACTATTTTTGAAAATTATAGAGCTTGCAACAGTGGTTTGGACTAGGAAAGCATAGTATAATCAGTAACTAACTAATTCATCATAGAAAAAGCTCCTATCACCACACTAAGAGAAGAACAAAAGATGATTCCAAATACAAAACTGCACAATGCCATTACGTACAACGTCAAACAGCAAGTACACTTGCATAGGATGGGAGGAGTGGGGCAGGGGCCTGTGTATCCACTGCCTACCAGCATGTACACTGAAGCAGACAATCTGTGATACAGGGATATTCTATGCACATTCCATTTTTCTTCTTAGAGACTTGTTATTCATAAAAATTCATTTTTATTAATGACTCAACAAATAAATATGAATATATAAAATAATTCTTAAACCAAAATTATTATTATTATTTTTATTTGACAGGCAGAGTTAGATAGTGAGAGAGAGAGACAGAAAGAAAGGTCTTCCTTCCATTGATTCACTCCCCAAATGGCCGCTATAGCCAGAGCTGCACAGATCCGAAGCCAGGTACTTCTTCCTGGTTTCCCACGCGGGTGCAGGGGCCCAAGCACTTGGGCCATCCTCCACTGCCTTCCTGGGCCACAGCAGAGAGCTGGACTGGAAGAGGAGCAACCTGGACAAGAACTGGGCACCCATATGGGATGCCGGCGCCACAGGTGGAGAATTAACCAAGTGAGCCACGGCCCCATAAACCAAAATTATTAAAGATGATAATTATCAGAAGATTTAGAGTTATGAGCAGATATTATAAGCTTACTGATAAAAGCTTAACAGAAATGTGATATAGGTCAAACAAAAGATTAAAAAAGAAATGTTAATTTATTGGAATTAAAAGTATATGAAAATTAGTATGAAAAATTCTACAAATATCAAATCATTTTTAAAAGAAATGGTTAATACTAAAGTTGATAAACCTAAGTATCACTAGTTGCAAACCCACAATATATAGTTTCAGAGGAAAATGGTACATATTTTTTAAAAAATTTATTTATTTACTTGAAAGGCAGAGTTACACAGAGGGAAAGGGAGAGAGGGAGGGAGGGAGGGAGGGAGGGAGGGAGGGAGGGAGGGAGGGAGGGAGAGGGAAAGAGGGGGAGAGAGAGAGAGAGAAAATTTTCCATCCGCCGGTTCACTCCCCAAATGGCCACAAGCCAGGAACTTCATCTAGGTCTCTCATGTGGGTGACAGGAAACCAAGGACTTGGGCCAGATTCTATTGCTTTCCCAGGTGCTTTATCAGGGAGCTGGATAGGAAGTGGAGTAGCCAGGGCTTGAAATGGCATTCACAGGGGATGCTGGCATTCTAGGCTGCAGCTCAATCTGCTGTGCCACCAATGCCAGCCCCTGGTATGGATTCTTCATAAGCAAATTTTTGCATGCAAAATAGCAAATGGTTAAGAATCTCTGCTGGAGATAGGATCTGAGGGCTCACCACTCCTCTGCTGCACTGAAAGCACCTGCAAGCTGTGACCTCTGACTCTGAAGCACAGACTGACAACTGCACGAGCCTGACAATTTCTCAGTCCTTCGTGCACATTTTAGAATAGCTCCAGCTACTCTGGAGCACGACAGAGTGGTTTAGAATCAGTAAGTTAATAGCAGTGAATTATGATGGCTGCCTTCAGATGAGGCCTACTGGTAGGGAGAAGCTGTGCAGCTGCAGCAGCCATATGTCAGAGGATGTGAACTAGTGAAAATGGAAGGCTCTGGATGCAGCAGGGGACGCGTTAATAACTCACACACTAAGAGAAATACCAGAGCTTTTAGAATGGGAATGACATAAGCTTTACTTATAATATCCTCTCCATATACCACATACCCTTAAAATAAAATCCGAAAATTGGATGTAGATAAAATTAGGTTGCATTAGAAAATATACTTCATTTTAGCAGATACTTTAATTTTCCCCACCAAAATAGCCTTATGAACATGTGATTTGAGGTTCAAATATTTTTTCCTATTTGTTCTTCAAATTGCAAATAAAAAAGAAACAGAAAACATAAAATCAGATCTCTAAAACCTGAATCATTAAGAAGTTTACATGTTAAACATGAAAAGTCCTAAAAATTACCACTTAATGGCAAATTGTTTCATATAAATCCTTGGTTCTGTGAAAATCAAGTTTTAGTAATTTAGCCAAAAATGGGAGATAAATAGGAGGCAAAGAAAATATGAAATTGGAGGTGGTGGTTAAAGGGAACTGAAGACATATTTAGCAACTCAGCTCTCTTTTCCAGAAGCTGAGATTTAACATGGACATGAGGCAGTAGGAGGAAAATGAAAGGAGATGCTAGATTGGAGTCTGAGCAAATCCTGTTATGTAAGCCAAATGCGAGAAAGGATCACAGCAGAGACCTGCAGGATAATGTGGTGAGAGGCTGCAGTGGAAATAAGAGTCAGGTAAAAACTTCACATGTGGGTTTTCCTCCAGCCTTCCTGAGGGTGGTCCATATCAAACCAAACCCAGCTGCCAATGAATGACACTGCAGCCGACATGCGTCCTTCATTCCTGGCGAGGTGAGGGGCCAGGATGCTGGCTAATCCCTGAACTACCATAAGGCTTCTGAAACTTGAACGTGTGAATGAATCACCCGAGGCTCTTGTCAAGAGACAGATTCTGATTCAGTGGGTCTGCAGTAGCCTGAGAATCTATACTTCTAGCAAGTTCCCAAATGAAAGTCCATCAGTCACACTTGAGCATATGTGAGCCCAGAAACTTAACATGAGGCTTGTTTTTGTACTGCCTGCAAAGGAGGCATCAGGTCTATAGATGGTCTTTACAAAGGATGCCATCATACTCAGTTTCACAAAAGGTATACTGGAATAGAGCACATTTTTTTTTAAATGATTTTGTTTTTAATTTGAGAGGTGGAGTTGCAGAGAGAAAAGTTTTCCATCTGCTTGTTCACTCCCCAAATGGCTGCAACAGCCAGAGTTGGGCCGATCCAAAGACAAGAGCCAGGAGCTTCCTCCAGGTCTCCCACGCGGGTGCAGGGGCCCAACACTTGAGCCATCCTTCACTGCTTTTCCAGGCCATAGCAGAGAGCTGGATTGGAAGAGGTGCAGCTGGAACTCAAACCAATGCCCATATGGGATTCCAGCGCTGCAGGTGGAGGGTTAGCCTACCATGCCACAGTTCTGGCATCTGGAGCACATTTTTTGATAGTCTTATAAGTTATTACATATGATAAAACAGATGGGGGTTGAAGAAGTAAATTCTGCCCATTCTGTCCGTTCTTCCTATACACCCACAACCCCTCAGTGATGTCTTATGCACATCAGGATCAAGCATTTTAAGAAGCACAGTTTAATAAAAATTAAAGACATAAGAAAAAAGTCTGTGCCCCCAGTTACACTTAGGGGAGAGTTTGGTGACAGCAAAGAACAAAACAAGTCTTCCACTGCTGGCATCAATCTTAAACTCTCTTAGAAACAGAACTTTAGAAATGGAAAGGACCTAGGATGATCACATTCTCTTTATTTTATCAGTGAAGAAACTGAAGCCCAAGAACAGCATAGATTTCAATCAGTTTTCTATGCCACCAACTAATTTCCTTAATTTATTATTGTCCAACTTAAATAAGGGAGAAAAAAAGAAAGGGATTGGAAAGAAAAAAAGAACAGAAATCACTAGTACTAGAATTCTGATTAGTGAACCTGAACACTGAAAATGTCAGGTTTGGGAGTAGTGTTTATGCCTAGCAGTTAAGACACTTGCTAAGAATCCCATGTCCCAGTGTTGAAGTACATGGTTTTGATATGTGGGACTGGCTCCTGACTTCAACTTCTTGCTGATGCAGATCTTGGGAGGCAATGCTGATGGCTCAAGTAGTTACATTCCTGCTACATTTGTGGGAGACCTGGATTGAGAGTTCCTGGCTCCTGGCTTTGGACCAGCCCAGTCCTGGCTGTTGCAGGAATTTGGGGGAGTGAATCCGGCACAGGAGTGCACTCTCTCTCAATCAATAAATAAATAAGAACACATATTTTATTTTATTTTTTTTTAATTTCACAGAGTTATAGACAGTGAGAGAGAGAGAGACAGAGAGAAAGGTCTTCCTTCTGTTGGTTCACCCCCCAAATGACCGCTACAGCCGGAACTGCGCCGATCCAAAGCCAGGAGCCAGGTGCTTCTTCCTGGTTTCCCATGTGGGTGCAGGGGCCCAAGCACTTGGGCCATCCTCTACTGCCTTCCCGGGACCACAGCAGAGAGCTGGACCAGAAGAGGAGCAGCCGGGACTAGAACCGGTGCCCATATGGGATGCCGGTGCCACAGGCAGAGGATTAACCAAGTGAGCCACAGTGCTGACCCCAGAAAACATATTCTTAAAAGAAAAATTTCAAGTTTTATCTACTACTAAGGTAATCCTTTTGATTCAGTCATTCAAAACCTCTACTTCTAAGATCTCAAAGCTTTTTTGATGAAGCTCTCTTAATTCTTATTTTTTTTATGATTTCACTCATTACCAAAACTTCTAACCCAGCTAGACCCCCACAGCCATTTCCACAGTGGCCTGTGGCTCACTCCCATGTTTTTGTTGACTACTGGCCAGGACCAGGAGACCACGTCTTGCTCAGGACTTTGGGTTTCATGTCCTAAATTCATGCTATCTTAGGCCAAATCAGGCACTTTCTTGTTCCCTAGACTTCACTATTATTTAAATCTCCAAAACATACAGAATCCCACCCTTTTTTTTTTTTTTAAGATTTAGTTATTTATTTGAAAGGTATAGATACAGAGAAAAGGAGAGAGGGAGGGAGGGAGAAAAGGGGGGTGGGGGGGAGAGAGAGAGAGAGAGAGAGAGAGAGAGAGAGAGAGAAACTTCCATCCACTGGCTTTCTGCCCAAGACCTTGAGACAAAACTCTGGAATACAAAGAGGTAAGAAGAGGAAACGAGATTAGGTGACCAAGTTTCTGTTCAGTTCATTTTATGGGTTCTCACTGACTTATATGTGCCACTAATGAAAGGTAAACTAATAGGCAAAAAGCTACAAAATCTAATAGTATCAAATGAAGTTAAGGAGGCTGAAGATACCAAAAACACTATTTTGGGGACAAGAAATAAAACCTCCATAGTGGCTTTATTCACAGATCGTTTTCACACACTGATCGAAATATGTTACCAAGAAGTACGTTTCAGAAGTAGCAGTCAGATATGGTACATGGAAAGATGCTTTTACGGCTAGCCTGGAGTGGATCCTAAATAGTGATCTTTGTCAGATTTTATAACTCAAGCAGAGTTAGGCTAGCAAGTAATGAGAACAGACCTTTAGGGGAAACACAGGCCAGGTGGGTGGAGGTGTGCTGATTTATTTGCTTGTTGAATCAGACCTGAAGCAGTGCTACAGAAAAAGCTAAAATATTACCATCTCACTAGCAGTAGTATCTCTACCTACATTCTTAATAGATAAGTCTCAATATTATGATTACCATGAGCACAAAAAAACTTGTTTTAATAGCTAAATGACTAGGGATGTCCCCCTGAACTCCTGAACAAATTCTAAATTTGTAACTACTGTCTATTGAATGAATACTACTACTTCTTTTAAAAGATTTTACTTATTTATTTGAGAGGGAGAGCCATGGACACAGAGAGAGAGATCTTCAATCTGCTGGTTCACTCTCCAAATGGCCACAACAGCCAGAGCTGGGCCAATCCAAAGCCAGGAGCCAGGAGCTGCTTTGGGTCTCCCATGTGGGTACAGGTGTCCAAGCAGTCGGGCCATCTTCCACTGGTTTCCCAGGCTGGATAGGAAGAGGAGCAACCAGGACATGAACTGGTGCCCATGTGGGATGCTAGCACTGCAGGTGGAGGCCTAGACTAATATGCCACAGCACCAGCCCTGGATATTACTATTAACTTGAGAAATTACTATATACCAAATTCCTACTCATAAATTTACTCAAAATAAACATTTCTTGTATGACTGTGGGTACTTTTAAGATACTAAACAGAGAGTATGCTTTCTATACTAAGAGGAAAACCAAGTAGTGGTTGAGTAAGAATGTAAAAATTTAGCAGGAATAGACCATATGGTAACTACATATGGTCAAGATCTATATTTTGGGACTGGCATTGTGGCACAGTGGGTTAAGCTGCTGCCTGCAGAGCCAGCATCTCATATATGCACACCAGTTGGAGTCCCAGCTGCTCCACTTCTGATCCAGCTCCCTGCTAACGTGCCTGGGAAAGCAGTGGAAGATGGCCTGAGCACTTGGGCCCCTGCACTCATGTGAGAAACGTGGATGGAGTTCCAGGCTCCTCACTTAAGCCTGGCCCAGCACTGGCCGTTGCACCAATTTGGGGAATGAACCAGCAGACGGCAGAGCTCTCTCTCCATCTCCCCTGCTCTCTGTAACTCTGCCTTTCAAATAAATAAATAAACAAATCTTTTAAAAAGAAATTAAAAAAAGAAAAGCTGTGCTGTTCAACCTTTTATGGGGATAGGATAGAGTCCCAAATCAACTGAGATTTAAAGATAGGTCATATTCCCATCAGTTAGTAGCTATCATCATGGTGTCATGCACAGCTAAGAACTACTACCAGCAACTAAGTTGGTTCATTTGTTCATTCACTAATCATTCATTGAACCAAAAATTAATGAAATATTTATCATATCTCAGGTACTCTTCTAATCCTTATGGATACAGTGGTGATAAGACTAGATGAAGATCCTGCCCATAAGGCGTTGATATTAAACTACAGGAAAAGACAGTACCATACAGAAGAAGTCTCATGACTGTCTGATACAGGGAGAGGGATATGGTTTACAGTAACTTGGAAGAGGTATTTAATAAATAGTATGGTTGACGCCAACTTCAGGAGAAGCCAGAAGTGTGTTCTAAGAGGAAATAAGTGCAAATGCCTTCAAGTGCAAAAGGCGTGGTACATTCAAGAAATCAAAGATCAGTGTGCTAATGGATAAGAGGCTGGAGCAACTAACAAAGAGATTAACGAGGGCCTGCTGGATCAGGTAAGGAGTGTGGGTTTTATAGGGAAGGTCGGAGTATGAATTTAAGGGTAAGTATCCCATTATCCTGAGAAGATTACCAAGCATCTTCTCATGTTGACACTGAAGAGTTATGTTCTTGATCTTTGCTACCCAGTCTGTGGTCTATGGATAAGCAGCATCAGTTTTGGCATTAAGTGGAAGTTATTCAGAAATTCGGATTATCGGGCTTCGTCTTGGTTCTTCTGGATTGGAATTTGTATTTTAATCAGTATTAGCATATCCGTTATTGGTTGAGGGTGCTCATCTGAAGTGTTGCCCTGAAAAGTGTCTGTACCTCAGAGAAAACTGTGGGCTCCAAGGAAAAATTACCAAAAGTTGAGAGTAAATTGATAGAAAAATACATATAGTACTATGCTATCCGAGAATGCAAATTCTAGACGACTCCAATATCTTAACAGAAAAGGGCTAAATATGATCACTGACCTCAACAGAGAAGAAAACATCCCAGAAGGATGATAAAATATGCTGCCAATCACATCTCTTTGGCACAGTTACTTTAAAGACAAGATGCTCTCTAATGTAAAGGTGTTTCCATGAGAGCACAGCAAACTCCATTTTTCAAGTAGAAGGGCTGACTGATTACCTGTTTCTGGACAATTCCTATTAACTTAGTAAGCCCAGCTCAGAAATACGTAAGTCTCATGACTGAGCCCATCTCCTGTTAATTAGATCTCCATGTTTCATTTTGTCAAATGTTATTTTAATTTCTTTTTTTAAAGATTCATTTATTTGAAAGTCAGAGTTACACAGAAAGAGGAGAAAGCAAAGAGAGAGAGAGAGAGAGAGAGAGAGAGAGAGAGGTCTTTTATCCGCTGGTTCATTCCCCAGTTGGCCAGAACAGCCGGAACTGTGCCGATCGGATGTCAGGAGCCAGGAGCCTCCTCTGGGTCTCCCACGTGGGTGCAGGGGCCCAAGGACTTGGGTCATTGTCTATTGCTTTCCCAGGTGACAGCAGAGAGCCAGATTGGAAGTGGAGCAGCCAAGTCTCGAACCAGCGCCCATATGGGATGCTGGCGCCTCAGGCCAGGGCGTTAAACCACTGCACCACAGTGCTGGCCCCTGTTATTTTAATTTCTTAAACTTTTCTTCTTCATAAATTATGCTGGGTTTCCATATCTTTGCAGTCTCCTCTTGTCTGAGAGAACTGTCTTCCCCTCCCCCTCTTCCTGGCTGTCAGAACTCTGACTTTTAGAAAATCTAGGGTCATTATTTCCTACACTGTTCTACGGTATGAGTTTGTGTGTTTCTTCAGTATTAGGTCCAGATTAAACATTTTGGTAGCAAACAGTTTTGGTTAAACATTTTGGTGAGATTACCATAAATTAATGTTTGAACTGTCCTCATAGTTCCTGTGTCTATGTTTCACATTCCCAGTAAATTATAAACAAGCTCCTTGAAAGATTTGGCCTTTTATTTATTTGGTATTTCCTCAAGGAAATCTCTATATATGGACTCAATAAATAAATGAAAAACTTGAAAGTAGAGTTGACAACTGTTTCTAAAGATAGTAGAATACGTATAACTACTACTCATTGAATAGTTTTCTATTAGTTTAAAAACATTTGGGCTTTGCCTGTAAAATTTCTGCCTCTAAAATTATTAAGCAAGTCAACAGTTTAGTATAGTATCTAGTACCATATATATAAGAAGTTGGGGCTAAGGAAAGGTATCAAACAGACTAAACTGCTGAGATTGGAAACTGAGGGAATAAAGAATATGGTCACCTATTATATTCCAGATATTTTTTATGAGTAGACTGGGCTTTAAATAGAAACTTGAGACAAGAGCAAATTTAATAAAAATCTCATCTATTAAGTAAGTCAGATACTGATTAGAAAGTATTTCTTTCTTTTTAATTTTATTTATTTGGAAGGCAGAGTTAGAGAGAGAAATGGAAAGACAGATCTCATCAGCTGGTTCATCCCCAAATGGTTGCAATGGTCACAGCTGAAGCACGATCTGCTGCCTCCCCAGGCACATCAGCAGGGAGCTGGATCGCAAGTGAAGCAGCCAAGAATAGAACCGGTGTAGACATGGGATGCCAGCATGGCAGGCAGTGGCTCAACCAGTTATGCCACAACCCTGACCCTTATTTTTTTAAGAAGAAAAAAGAGCCACAGTGGGGCCTCCTTGTGGTGAAGTAAGCTAAGCCTCCAGCTGGGACACTGGCATCCCATTTGAGTGCAGGTTTGAGGCCTGGCTGCTCCCTTTCTGATCCAGCTCTCCACTAATGTGCCTGGGAAAGCAGCAGATGATGGCCCAAGTGTGTGGGTCATGCCACCCATGTGGGAGACCCAGATGGAGTTCCAGGCTCCTGGTTTCTGCCAGGCCCAACCCTGGCTATTATGGCCATTTGGGGAGTGAACCAGCAAATGGAAGATTTCTCTTCATCTCTGTTTCTCTGTAACTGCCTTTCAAGTAAAAAAGAGAGAGAGAGAAAAAAAGAGCAACAATATACAAAGAAAACAAAAATAAAGTTTTAAAAGTAATTAGGCTCACTAGGCTAATCCTCCGCCTGTGGCGCCTGCACACCAGGTTCTAGTCCCGGTCGGGGCACCGGATTCTGTCCCAGTTGCTCCTCTTCCAGTCCAGCTCTCTGCTGTGGCCCAGGAAGGCAGTGGAGGATGGCCCAAGTGCTTGGGCCCTGCACCCGCATGGGAGACCAGGAGGAAGCACCTGGCTCCTGGCTTCAGATCAGTGCAACGCGCCAACCATGGCGGCCATTTGGGGAGTGAACCAACGGAAGGAAGACCTTTCTCTCTGTCTCTCTCTCTCTCTCTCGCTGTCTAACTCTGCCTGTCCAAAAAAAAAAAGTAATTATAGGGGCCAGCACAGTGGTGTAGTGGGTGAAGCTGCGGCCTGCGGTGCCGGCATCCCATATGGATGCCGGTTCAAGGCCCAGCTGCTCCAGTTCTCTGCTACAGCCTGGGAAAGCAGCAGAAGAGGGCCCCGATGCTTGGGCCCCTGCACCCACATGGGAGACCCAGAGGAAGCTCCTGGTTCCTGGGTTCGTATCAGCTTAGCTCCAGCCATTGCGGCCATTTGGGGAGTGAACCAGTGGATGGAAGACTTCTCTCTCTCTTTCTGCCTCTACCTCTCTGTAACTCTGACTTTCAAATAAATAAATATTTAAAAGAAGAGAGTGTATTATATAAGATGGGAATGACTATTAAAAAAACCTATTTGCAAGAAATGTGGTACAATCTTTAAGATTTAGATAAAGCCCATTAAACTGAAAGGGAAACAAAACTATTATTCTAGGAGTGAGCATGTATTTAGCCTAGCACTTAAGATGCCCATATCCCACATCTGAGATCCTGAGATCCACTCCCAGCTCTGGCTCCTAACTCCAGCTTCCTACTAAAGCAGATCCTGGGAGGCAGTAGCCCCGGCTCAAGTAACCGAGTTCCTACTACCTACGTGGGAGATGCAGATTAAGTTCTGGGCTCCCAATTTTGGTTCCAGCCCAGACCTGACTGTTGTGAACATCTGAAAGATAAACCAGCAGATGGAGTTTGATCTCTGTCTTTCCCTCTCTGACTCCCTCTCTCAAACAAATAAATAAGTATCTGGAAATGCTATTTAATATGTCACGCAAAGGAAGGGAAAGCAGTAAATCTGACTTTTTGAAGAATGACTTCTACACGGAATAAGAGACCAGTAAATTATAGAAATGGTACATTAGAGAGCATCTGTCACAGGAGCTATTCCTAATTATGGCCAGGTTTGGAACTACCAGCTGACATTTGGAAGTATGTCAGCTAACGATCCAGACTATTCCTCCACTCTGCCCCATACAAACATGCTTTAAGTGTTGTTCATTATATAAGCCAATTGCTTTTAAGGGAACATTTATACTTCTCTTCTGCTGTTTTTCCCCCCTCTATATATAACTAACAAGCTATTGAAAGAAAAACAGAAGGCTTATTTCATCCAAATGCAACTGGGAAAATATACTACTACATGATGCCTATAAATGTCAGATGTGGTGAGCTTCTGCAGATTTATATTTCATGAAAAAAAAATCGTTGATGTCATTGCCAGACATATTGTAGCTGCCAGCAAACTTTTTTAATGCTGGACATAAAACAACTCTAAAAATTGTAAAAATAAGCTCACAATCTTCTCTATTAAGTACTACTGAGGAAATCTGAAATTACTACATGAGCTAATATTAAGGCATGCTCCTTTTAAAACAAGGTATATTCTGAAAAACAAGAATGCAAACAAACTCAAAATCTACTAAAGAATTTTTAGGATCGTTGCCCTTGAGATATACCATATCACATAATGAATAGTTTTTATGACCCACTTAGCTTAAAAAGCTCATGTTTCTTCTCATCTATAGAAAAGTTATTTTGTTTGGCTGACAGATGTAGATTTTTCATGCTATGAAAAAGAGGAACTGAGGATACTACGGAGAACCAAGAATCAGAAGGGTTGATGATATGCCATCTACCATTAGCCTTTACAAACAGCACTCCAGCAAGCAAGAAAGCCAAACTGAGCCTATGCATCACTGTTATTCCCTTGCTTCAGTGTCAGGATTATACCCACGCCAAACGATGGAATATTAGTCAATTCTGGAACAATAAAACAAACAGATAAGTATCATTTTAACTACAGTAGGCCTATCACAAATACCTTTTTAATAAGTTATTCCAATATGGTATTGAGCCTAAAAATATTCAAATATTGTTCTTTTCTTCTTAAGAAGATGAATTCCCATCCTCTTCAATATTACAGAGACAATATCATTTGAAATTAGAGTCAGAACTCCAGGTATGGGGGAAATGATAAAAAAAAAAGAATAAACTTGATTTCAAAAGATAATTTCCTCTACTTTTATTGAAAGCATTTCATAAAATTATCTATCCATCTACTTATTTAAAATTTCTTTAATACTTATTTATTTAAGAGTCAGACAGAGAACACCCATCTTTTGGCTCACTCTCCAAATGCCTGCAATGGCTGATGCTGGGAACTGAGAACACCAGCCAGTCCTCTCACATGGGTGGCAGGAACCCAATTACACAAGCCATTACCACTGCCTCCCCCAGGGTCTGCATTAGTAGGAATACTGGAGTCAAAAGCCAGAGTCAGGTATTTAAAGAAAAAGAAGAAGAAAAATATTTATTGAAAGGCAGAGTGACAGGGTCAGGGTTGGGGGCGGCAGAGAGAGACTGATCTTCCATCTGTGGGTTTACTCTCCAAATGAACTTAACAGCCAGGGCTGGATCAGGCTGAAGCCAGGAGCCAGGAACTCCACCCTGGTCTCCCATATGAGTGGCAGAGGATCAAGCACTTGGGTCATCTTCTGCTGCTTTGCCATGTACATTAGCAGGGAGCTGGATGGAAAGTGGAGTAATGATGACTGGAACAGGCACTCGGATATGGGACACCAGCATCGCAAGGGGAGGCTTACCCTGCTGTACCACAATACCAGCCCCAGACGTAAGCTTCTTAACCAGCATCTTCGCTGTTAGGCTAACTGCCCAACTAAAGAATTTAAAAGACAATATTATGTTCAATATATAAGCCAGAAGCCCTGTTCTACAGGAACTTATAACTAATATTTATATAAATTACCAGTAAGGATGAGATGAGTTTCAGGCTAGTTGCAAAACTGAATACAAATACTCATCAAATGGGTCTCTATCTATAAATTGATATAATAAATAGTTGTATGATAAAGAGTCTTACCAAAAATATTTCATATTTTAAAAAGGATACTATATTAATACTGAAGAACAACAATTTTTCATTCTCCAATTCAATTATTTGACAGATACTATATGCAAGGGAATGTGCCAATATACAAAACCTGATTGGTTGGTCCCCTCTTCTCTTGCACCCCAGAGAGGCTTAGAATTCATTGAGCTCAGTACACACAATCCTTTCAAATAGTGTATCCCCTTGAGGTACAAAATTTAAGTGAAGAAGTATCAGAGAGCATCTGTGCAATCCCTGAATGAGGAATACCTGATCTTGCAGTGACATCACTGGATTGTTTTTGGTAGTGTTGATGTGTAGGACGTGGTATCTATTCTTTGCACACAGGTCATAGGCGATATTGGTAAATGAGGTGCTGGCAGTTTTGGGAACTCTGTTATAAATGATCACCATGTCCTCTTCCTCCTCTAAGGCTGCATCTTGCCGAGGGCCATCCATCGTATGTCGCTGCTCAATTTCTCGGACCTCATGTCTTGCAATCGCCCTTTCTGTAAAGAAAAACAAACATGAGCCAAGTTTTTAATGCCACTGTAAGGAAGCTGTGAACTCTAACCTTTGGACCATGATGAGGAAAGACAAAAGCATAAATTAACAAAAGAAAACAAATGCCAAAGTAAAGGAGGAAGGCCCATGGAAAATATGGGCGAACTGTTTGGGCTTCAGGAAGACCAAGTAGTTCATCCTGATTCAGCTTTAGCCAGAAACACAGTTTCCTTAGTCAAGGACTAGGTAGGAGTAGCTGAAGAAATGCCATAAGGATCAAAGCTTCAGAATTACTTTTTGTAGAATAACACAGAATAGGGGCCAGCGCTGTGGCTCAGCGGGTTAAAGCCCTGGCCTGAAGCGTCCGCATCCCATATGGGCACCAGTTCTAGTCCCAGCTGTTTCTCTTCCAATCCAGTTCTCTACTGTGGCCTGGGAAAAGAGTGGAAAACGGCCCAAGTCCTTGGGCCCCTGCACCCACATGGGAGACCCGAAAAAAGCTCCTGGCTTTGGATGGCGCAGCTCTGGCTGTTGACACCATTTAGGGAGTGAACCAGCAGAAGGAAGACCTATTTCTCTGTCCTTCCTCTCATTGTCTGTTACCCTACCTCTCAAGTAAATAAATAAAATCTTTTTTTTTAGATTTATTTATCTATTTATTTGACAGAGTTAGACAGTGAGAGAGAAACATAGAGAAAGGTCTTCCTTCCATTGGTTCACCCTCCAAATGGCCGCTACGGCCAGAGCTATGCTGATCCGAAGCCAGGAGCCAGGTGCTTCTTCCTGGTCTCCCATGCGGGTGCAGAGCCCAAGCACTTGGGCCATCCTCCACTGCCTTTCTGGGCCACAGCAGAGAGGTGGACTGGAAGAGGAGCAACCGGGACTAGAACCCGGCACCCATATGGGATGCTGGCTCCGCAGGTAGAGGATTAACTAAGTGAGCCACAGCGCCGGCCCCAATAAATAATATATATATATATATATTTTTTTTTTTTGACAGGCAGAGTGGACAGTGAGAGAGAGAGAGACAGAGAGAAAGGTCTTCCTTTTGCCGTTGGTTCACCCACCCTCCAATGGCCACCGAGGAGGGTGTGCTGCGGCCGGCGCATCATGCTGATCCGAAGCCAGGAGCCAGGTGCTTCTCCTGGTCTCCCATGGGGTGCAGGGCCCAAGCACTTGGGCCATCCTCCGCTGCACTCCCAGGCCACAGCAGAGAGCTGGCCTGGAGGAGGGGCAACCGGGACAGAATCCGGCGCCCCGACCGGGACTAGAACCCGGTGTGCCGGCACCGCAAGGCAGAGGATTAGCCTAGTGAGCCGCGGCGCCGGTCCAATAAATAAAATCTTTAAAAAACAAAACAAAACAAAACAAAACGGCCAGCGCCACGGCTCACTAGGCTAATCCTCTGCCTTGTGGTGCCGGCACACCGGGTTCTAGTCCCGGTCGGGGCGCCGGATTCTGTCCCGGTTGCCCCTCCTCCAGGCCAGCTCTCTGCTGTGGCCAGGGAGTGCAGCGGAGGATGGCCCAAGTCCTTGGGCCCTGTACCCCATGGGAGACCAGGATAAGTACCTGGCTCCTGCCATTGGATTAGCACGGTGTGCTGGCCACAGCGCGCTAGCCGCGCCGGCCGTGCCGGCCATTGGAGGGTGAACCAACGGCAAAGGAAGACCTTCCTCTCTGTCTCTCTCTCTCACTGTCCACTGTGCCTGCCAAAAAACAAAACAAAACAAACAAACAAAACAAAACAAAACAAAACAGAGTAGAAACAACACTGCAATAAATTCTTTTTCTTTTTGGTGTTGCATCTAAATCCTGACTATTTTTACTCCTTAAATCTTATAGTTCCTCTAATTCAAATCATTGCCCACCATGCAGTTTGAATAGCAGTTACATTTTGCTTTCTTCTTTCTCTACTTAATGTATATCTCAGCAACTTTTATAAGATTTTATTTATTTATTCACTTATTTATTTGAAAGGCAGAGTGACACAGAGAAGGGAAGAGAAAAGATCCTTTATATGTTGGTTCATCCCCTGAATGGCTACAATGGCTGAGACTGGGCCAGGCTGAAGCCCAAAGCTTGGAACATCTGGGTCTCCCACATAGGTGGCAGGGGCACAAGCACTTGGGCCATCAACTGCTGCCTTCTCAGGCCCATCAGTGGGGAGTTGGGTCAGAAGAGAAGCAGCTAGGATTCGAACTGGCACTCTGATATGGGATACTGACATGGCACCACGAGCAGTGGCTTAACCTGCTGCACAAAAATGACAGGTCCTTCAGCATCAATTTATTTATTTAATAAGAATAAGGAAGGGGAAAAAGGGGGGGGGAGCACGTAAGAACAGGAGGTTAGACTAAATTGCTCTGCACAAGGTAAGTGTTCACACATGGAGTGCTCCTTCCTACCACCAGATCTCTGTGCCAGCTGCCTCTTCCATTCCATCCCCAACCCCTCAACCTTCACATTTTCATTCAATCATCACTTCCCAAGGATTAATTATCTGATCTCCCTAAGGCAGATCACTATATATATCTAAATTATACTACTCATCCTATTTATCATCATTGCAATTTTATATTGTGTGATTATTAGTATTGTCCTCCAATAATACTAACAATTTAATAAAGTGACAGGAAAAAGCAATGTCATAAAATTACATTAACAAGTTCAGGCTTGAAATATTGTCAGAGCACCATCTTAAATTTGGTTCAGAAGATATTGTCACAAATTAAAGAGGCTACATTCTTAGCTGAGGATTTGAATTCAGAAGATGAATTACGAATTTCATGCCCACTACTTACCAGCAATGGGCTTTCCAAAACAGGAGAAGCGTATGTGAGATGATAGATATACATATGTGTTATATATTTATACACAAATATAGTACCTTTTTTTTTTTACAGGAGTGGATATGGAGAGAGAGATTATAATGATCTTAACATTGATCTCATTGGACTGCCTGGGACATGTAAGATATATATGTAGATAAATGGTCAGAAAGGTCTAGAGAACAAAGGAGCAATCAGAAGACAGCTGGAAAAACCATGAAAATGGATGCAGTTGCCTAGGTAATATAGAATCTGTAGTCTGGAGAAAGATTCTAAGAGAGAATCTTAGGAAATACCAATATTTAAAAGGTTAAAAAAAATCAAAGATCTAGTAGAGACGTTTAAGATGCATATACTTGGGGCTGGCATTGTGGCATAGCAAGTTAAGCAGCTATCTGCAACAACAGTATGCTATATGAGCACTGGTTTGAGTTCCCACTACTCTACTTCCGACACAACTTCCTGCTGAAGTGCCTGAGAAAGCAGCAGAAGAAGGCCCAAGTATTTGGGCTCCTGTCAGCCATATGGGAGACCTAGATGGAGTTCTTGACTCCTGGCTTCAGCCTGGCCCAGCCCTGGATGGTACAGCCATTTGGGGAGTGATCTAGTGGGTGGAAGATCTCTCTCTCTCTCTGTCTCTCTGTAATTTTGCCTTTCAAATAAATAAAATAAATATTTTTTAAAATCTTACTTAGTGTATGGATATTCCATTTTTTAAGCTACTAAAACTCTTGCTGGACCATGAAACTAATAATGAATACATGTTTAAGAAACAATAAATAAAAATTATTTATAAAAGTATTGCTGTTGGTTCATTATGTGAATTAAATGAACTATATATTTTACAATTATGAAAAGTTGCAAATATTGGAATTATTACCTTCCTCATTCAAATAATGATTACATGTATTTTGTATTTTTTTAGGTTTTGTTTTGCTTAAATACATAGAATAATTATCAATATAGTGTTGGGCCTAAACAATTAGTAAAATAAAAAGTGTGGCAAATTAAGAAATATTCATGAAATAAAATCTCAGTTAAATAATAATATTGTAATGGTAACATTGCTCTCTCTTTTCTCCTGTAACCAGACTTACTACCAGTAATAGGGTTTGCAATGGGGCTACCTTCTTTGCTTACTAAGTACTATTCAATAGTTCCAATCCTTTTTCTAATCAAAGATGTTCTACATGCAGTAAGAACAGCTTCTTCTATGGCTCTGTGAAACCACTGGGGGAGGTCTATTAGTTACAGCACATTTGTAGTACACTTAAGAGGATGTAGGCAGTATATTTAAAATACTTAAGATACATTTAGATGTAATGCTTCTTCATATTTGAGTAATAAATTACAGAGAATCTGTTATGCAAGCTATTTCATAACCACCATAAAATGTATAGCCTACGAATAACAGAGGGTGCAATCTGAGTGTCATGAAATTGCAAGCAGGCCAGGCACCATGGGTACTGGTGCTTCCTTCACTGAATAGACAATGAACGCAGAGCAATTCAGGCTCTTTCAGGCACACATCCGAGACTGATGAACCCTGCCATGCAGCAGATTATCAACAAATTCAAGTCTTCTGAAAGACCATTAATAACAACAATATATATTTCTGCACTAAATAAAGGCTTTACTTCCTAAAAGACTGTAATAATTAGCTAAGTATGAAACATCATACTAAATACCAATTTGAATCCTACATGGCATTAAGTCTACAGGATATATATATATATATATATATCTGTACTGCCAAATAACTGAAGAAAAGATTTTTATATTGTGGATAACATTTTAGAACTAGAGAGAAAAAAGACAGCAAAGGGAAAGACCAATAAATTGCCATGCCTTCAAATAATGAAATTTCTGCCTGTCAAAGCAAAAACAACAAAACCAGCATAAATAGATCCATAACTGGTACACAAATAAATAAAAGGCAAAGAACAAACATCTATTAATTATAGGAAGACAACATAGGAACCGGCAATGATAATATGAAGATTCCAACAGATATTAAGCTAAGATGGTTTACAGGAGATGAAACTATATGTGATTAATGTTACAGAGTAAAAATACACATTTGAGAGTGGCTCGTCATGATTTTCTTCATGGACTCTTTGGAAACTACGATGAGTAAATGACGGGCTGTCTCAGCAGAAAGGTCAACCCGTGCATTTCAGGGCTTTCTCTTAGAGCCCAACCTTAGGCAAGTGCCTGTGACACCAGATTAACCGCCCCTAATAAGAAAATGCCTCCTTGGACATCAAGTCCTGATGGTAGCTTGCCCAATGGCATTGACAAGTATCAAGAAAAGAAAGAGGTTCATCACAAGTAAAGATCAAAGGCAAAGAGAACTCAAAGGGGAAACCAGTGGTGTCTATCCAAGAATTGTCTATGGGTGAGAGTGAGGGTGTCTCAGTAGATCACCTTGAATAGTTGGAACCTCCTTGCAGGATGGCATTGTGGTGTTGCAGGTAACTGCTGGTGGCCTGGGAAAGGCAGTGCAAGATGGCATGGCCCAAGTATTTGGGCTCCTGCTGCCCACGTGGGAGGCCCAGATGAAGCTCCTGGCTCCTGGCTTCAGTCTGGCCTCCACCGGCTGTTGCAGCCATTTGGGGAGTGAGCCAGAGGATAGAAGACCTCTCTCTCTCTCTCTCTCTCTCTCTCTCTCTCTCTCCTTCTCTCTCTTAAAACACTGACTTTCAAAACAAATAAATCAATTTTTTAAGATTTATTTTATTTATGTGAAAGAGTTACAGACAGGTAGAGCCAGAGAGAAAGAGAGGTCTTCCATTCCACTGGTTCACTCCCCAAATGACCACAAAGGCTGGAGCTGAGCTGATCTGAAGCCAGAAGCCAGGAGTTTCTTCCAGGTATCAGGTATTCTACGTGGTTGCAGGGGCCCAAGAACTTGGGCCATCTTATACTGTTTTCCCAGGCCATAGCAGAGAACTGGCTCAGAAGAGGAGCAGCCAGGATTCTAACTGGTGCCCATATGGGACGCCAGCATTGCAGGCTGGGGCTTTAACTCACTGCGCCACAGCACTGGCCCAATAAATAAATCTTAAAAACAAAAACCTTCCTGGCAAGTATGCCTGTGGTAGAGCTACACAAACTAGCCTCTAAAAACAGGTGAGATTTTTTTTCTGCTAAGGGCCATTTGATTACTTATAAGATCACTTGTGGGCTATGCAAAATTATCAACTTAAAAATTAGCCCACTAGGGGCTGGTGCTGTGGCATAGCAGGTAAAGCCACCGCCTGCAGTGCCAGCATCCTAAATGGGCACCAGTTTGAGTTCCGCTGGTCCACTTCCAATCCAGCTCTCTGCTATGGCCTGGGAAAGCAGTAGAAGATGGCCTAAGTCCTTGGGCCCCTGCATCCACATGGGAGACCTGAAAGAAGCTCCTGGCTCCCGGCTTCAGATCGGCGCAGCTCTGGCTGCTGCAGCCAACTGGGGGAGTGAACCAGAGGGTGGAAGACCTCTCTCTCTCTCTCTCTCTCTCTCTGCCTCTCCTGTCTCTGTGTAATGCTGACTTTCAAATAAATAAATAAATGTTTAAAAAGAAAATGAAGCATATCAAAATTTGTGAGACAGAGCCTGGAGTTGTGGTGTGGCAGGTAAGGCTGCTGCCTGCAATGCCAGCATCCCATACGGCTGCTGGTTCGAGTCCCAGATGCTCTACTTCCAATCCAACTCCCTGCTAATGTGCCTAGGAAAACAGTGGAAGATAGCCCAAGTGCTTGGGACCCTTTACCCACATAAGAGACCCAAAGGAAACTTCTGGCTCCTGGTTTTGTCTGGCCCAGCCCTAGCTTTTGTGGCCATTTGGGGAGTGAAACAGCGGATGGAAGATCTCTCTCTGCCTCTGCCTTTCAAATAAATAAAATAAATCTTTTTTAAAAAAATGTAGGACACTGGGGCCGTCACTGTGGCACAATAGTTAATCCTCTGCCTGCAGTGCCCGCATCCCATATGGGTGCTGGTTCAAGTCCTGGCTGCTTCTCTTCTGATCCAGTCTCTGCTATGGCCTGGGAAAGCAGTAGAAGATGGCCTAAGCACTTGGGCTCCTGCACACACGTGGGAGACTTGGAGGAAGCTCCTGGCTCCTGGCTTTGGATCAGCTCAGTTCCAGCCATTGTGACCAACTGGCAAGTGAACCAGCAGATGGAAGACCCTTCTCTCTGTCTCACTGTCTGTAACTCTCCCTCTCAAATAAACAAATAAAATCTTAAAAAAAAAAATGTGGGACACAAATAAAGCAGGACTGAGGGAGAAATTTATAATACCATATGTATATGTATACATTAATCAGGCAAAAAGAAAACACTCCAAAATAACTGTTGATAAGGAAGCAGACAAATCTATATCCTCATAAATTGCTGGTGGAAATGCAATATGGCCCAATTATGATGGAAAGCAATTTAGCAGTTTCTCAAAAAGTTAAACAGAGAATTACCAGGTTATCCTAGGTATCTACGCAAAAGAAACAAAACCAGGTATTCAAATTCTTATACTTTTAGCAGTATTATTCATTACAGCCAAAAGGTGCAAATAACCCAAATGTCCATCAACAGATCACAGGAAAATTGTGGTATATACACACAGTGAAATATTCACTTATAAAAAGGAATAAGCTACTTACTCGTGTTACAATATGAAGGAATCTCTAAAGTTTGTGCTAAATGATAGAAGCCAGATACCAAAGCTCACGTATTATTCGAAACATCATGAAGAGGTGAATTGACAGAAACAAAACACAGATTGGTGGTTGCCAGGAAATAGGGTAGGAAAGAATGGGGCACACGTGCTTTATGGTTATGGGGCTTCTTTTAGAATGATGAAAATGTTTTACTTCTAGATAAAGATGATGGTTGTACAACATTGCAAATGTAGTAAATGAGTGAACTGTTCACTTTAGGATGGTTAATTCATATTTTGTGAATTTCACTTCAAAAAATTATCCAAACCAAGAAAGTACCATAAAAAAACTGATATCTTACAGTATGGGTTCATTTCACAAAAGTAACACTTAAGATAAAAATGTTGAGAAAATACTCAATAATTTATGAAATCCTCATCTACTCTAATTTAACAAATATTTATTGAACGGTTCCATGTGCAAGGACTTTGCTCAGTTCTTACAGATTCATAATTTACATGTACATACACATACATGTGAGGGTACTTCAAAAGTTCATGGATGATGGAATTAAAAGCTAAGTTTATTTGGTGCACAAAAATTTGAAATCTATGAATAATTTTTGCATTAGCTGAAATTTTCCATGAACTATTTGAAGCCCTCTCGTGTGCATGGATTTAAAATTTTTTGCACCAAAATAAATATATCTTTTAATTCCAGTTTCCATGAACTTTTTGAAGTACCCTCATATACCTGTATAAACATTGTGCTTACATGTTAATTAAAATTACTCTTATCATTCATGAAAATACATTACCAAATAAAAATCAAATATTTAACCAAAACCTCACCTGGCTGATAAAATACCGCTAAAAATATATTGATCAATGTTTCTGAAATGATCAGTTAGGTAAGAGTACTGAAGCAATTGTTAAATGTCCTATTAATCCAATAAATGATCAGTTAGGTAAGAATATTGAAGCAATTGTTAAATGTCCTATTAATCCAATAATCACCAATATAATTATTTTCTTCCTGTTGTCAATGTTAGGTTAGAGGAATATAAATAAGATTTTACTTAATGTACTTGTCAAACATGATTACAGATTTTTATAGTTACTACACTAAAAATGTGAAATTCTTGTAAGCTGTAACCTTCTTTTATTATCAAGCTGAACAATATACTAACTGCTTATATGAAATAATAATATTAGAAGTATTTTGCAGGCATCGTATGTTATTTGAAGGCTCTGTTAAGTGTTTCATTTGCCTCATCTCATGTTTTGATTCTCAAACCTAAGAGGCATCATTATGAGCTCTATTTAAATAAGGAAACTAAGTCTCAGAGAAGCTCAGTGATCCCAGGCTGATTACTGATGCCAGGATACCACTGCAGACCAATCTGGCTCCAGAGCCTATGTTGCAGATTATAATCATTGTCTGAGAGTCTTTTTCTATTCTGTATTAGGGAGGAGTGGAACCTCACAGTTAAATCAGCATCACAAAATTACAAAGCACCTATATTTTGGCAAGTGATTTTAAAAAAAGTTTTTAAAGTATTCTATTTTTAAAAAATATAAAGGCATTTTATAATTATTTCCTCCAAAATCCATGTGAAATAGGCTTGATAAACATGTTATAGTTAGGGCTAGTGCTGTGGTGCAGTGGTTAAGCATCCGCCTGAGGCTCCACATCCCATACGGGCATCAGTTCAAGTCTTGGCTGCTCCACTTCCAATCTGGCTTCCTACTTATGGCCTGGGAAAGCAGAAGATGGCCCAAGTGCTTGGGCCCCTGAACCCGCATGGGAGACTGGCAAGAAGCTCCTGGCTCCTGGCTTCGGATCAGGCCATCTCCAGCCATTTGGGGAATGAACCAGTGGATGGAAGACCTCTCTCTCTCTCCCTCTGTCTATACTCTGCCTCTTGGGTAACTAAATAAATCTTTAAAAAAAAAAAAAGAAAAGAAAAAAACACTGCTTTAAAAATATATTATAGTTAGTAAAACAGAAGGACACATAATGACTGTCTTCTAGGTGTTAAAAAGCAAAACACGCTGTACTATCTTTGCAACTCTCCTTGAATATATAATTATTTCAAAATTTCAAAAGTTAAAGAGAGTAATGGCAAAAGCAACTTAAATGTGGAAATCATATCATCAATTAGTAATTGTATAATATCCTAAATACCATTCATGAACAACAGGGGAAAAATAACATACAAAGGGTTTCTTCATTTGTGGGTTGCTATATGGAGTATAAAGAGGCTTTGTGTAGATCTAATTAAGGTCTAAATGGACAATGTAAGTATGGATGTGAGACCTATTATTCAAATTACAAAACAAAACTTTTTCCAACTCAGGGTTTAGAGAAATATCAATCTGCCTTGGTTTTAATGTATCTAATGCAACACACAGGAGGCAAGACCATGGTCAGATTTGTTGGTATCCATCTTCTGGAGATGGGAATTTCATAGCATTTCTGGGAAGATTCTTCACATATGCCTATGGCCATTCACCTTGTCTCTTACTTCTACCAGCCAATGATGTCTGTGTCAAGTACCTATTATTAAAATATAAAATACTGTAGTTAATTATCATAGGTGAGCTAAATCCAAGGTTTCAATTTTTCAAAAAATTTCTTTATTTGAAAGGCAGAGTTACACAGAGAGAGAGAGAGACAGACAGACAGACAGAGAAAGAGCTCTTCCTTCCACTGGTTCACTGCTCAAATGCTGTAGCGGCCAGGGCTGGGCCAGACCAAAGCCAAGAGCCAGCCATTTCTTCCAGGTCTCTCAAGTGGATACAGGGACTCAAGCACTTGGGCCACCTTCTGATGTCTTTCCTAGGCCATTAGCAGGGAGCTGGATGGGAAGTTGGGTAGCTGGGACTCAAACCAGCACCCATATGGCATGTTGGCATTGCAGGCAGAGGTTTTACCTGCTATGCCACAATGCTGGCCCCAGGGCTTCATTTTTTTTAAAGATTTATTTATTTACTTGAGAGTCAGAGAGAGAGAGAGAGAGAGGGGGGGGGGGGGGGAGGGAGAGACAGAGAGAAAGGTCTTCCATCTGCTGGTTCACTCCCCAAATGGCCATGAAGGCCGGAGCAGGGCCAATCCGAAGCCAGAAGCCCGGAGCTTCTGGGTGTTCCACATGGCTGCAGGGGCCAAAGTAATTGGGTCATCCGTTACTGCTCTCCCAGGCCATCAGCAGGGAGCTGGATCAGAAGTGGAGCAGCTGAGACTCAGGCGCCCATACAGGATGCTTAACCTACTATACCACAGTGCTGACCCCCAGGGTCCCAGTCACTTGAATTGAATGCTCTGATATAAAATAGTCTAATCTGCTTTTTCTTTTCCCTGAGCTTACCAAGTCACTACACATCTCAAATCATCACACCTTTTTATAAAATTCTCAAGTGAACTGTTCCTATTTTCAATTTCCATCTTGTACAAAATTGAATAAATGCCACTGTAACAACGTTGTAAGTGAGAACAAAACACTTCTGGATCCAAGAATTAGGGGGTGGGAGGAGGGAAACTTATGGAACATGTACTAAATAGACTGAGCCTTGAAAAGATGGAGCTGGCTTTCAAAATGTGGAGACAGCTGACTGGGGAAGGTACAAAAGCACAGGTATTAGCAAAAGTTGATAAATAAATACATTGGTATAATAATTATAGAATTATTTAACAGTGGTATGAAGCAACTACAAAAACATCTCTAGCGATTTTAGGTTAGGCTAATAAGCATACAATTATGAGAGTAACACACTGCTTCCGCTTGGGCCAAGAACAATGCTCTGTGATTAAGTGTAGCTTATTTCATTTAATTCTTACAATAACTTGATATGTGATAATATTGTAGAAATCTGGACTCAAGAAAATTAAAGAGTTGTTAGGATTAAAATCAGAATTTAAACTCTCATCTCTCTGATGCCAAAGCCTATATTCCTAACCAAAACACTGTAATCACTGTCTTAAGTCAAAGGAATGAACAGTTCCTAAAAAATTTTTTGTTCAGTCATAAGGGGATATTATGTGTCATTTCAGGCTCAAAGTAAAAACTAGGGCACCTCCAGGATGGAATGAGGTGGATGGATCATCATGCCAGTGAATCAGCAGATAGATCACTCTGTCTGTCTCTGTGTATGTACAGCTCTGCCTTTCAAATAAATGAATAAATCTTCGTAAAAAAAAAAAAAAAGGAATTGTTTAAGAAAACCAATGCACTTAGCATAGAGAAAGGAAAACTCACAAAGGACTGAAGGTCTTGTAATATCTTAAAAGTTATTGTGGGGGCCAGTGCTGTGGTGCAGTGGGTTAATGCCCTGGCCTGAAGCACCGGCATCCCATATGGGCACCGGTTCTAGTTCCAGTTGCTCCTCTTCCAATCCAGCTCTCTGCTATAGCCTGGGAAAGCAGTGGAAGATGGCCCAAGTCCTTGGACCCCTGCACCTGTGTGGGAGACTCAGAGAAGGCTCCTGGCTCCTGGCTTCAGATTGGCGCAGCTCTAGCCGTTGTGGCCAAATGGGGAGTGAACCAGCAGATGGAAGACCTCTCTCTCTCTGCCTCCCCTCTCTCAATGTAACTCTTTCAAATAAATAAATCTTTTAAAAAAAAGTTATTGTGAAAATGAAGAAGCCTTTCTACAATATTACTCCCCAAGACAAAGTAGACTATAGCTCAAGAGAGAATGAGCTTTCAAATAACTATTAGTGCAAAGTAAAAGCATAAGCAGGGGGGTAGATGCTTAGTGTAGTAGTTAAGATGCCCACATCTTTTTTTTTTTTTTTTTTAGATTTTATTTATTTATTTGAGAGGTAGAGTTACAGACAGTGAGAGGGAGAGACAGAGAGTAAGGTCTACCTCCACTGGTTCACTCCCCAAATGGCCGAAACGGCCGGAGCGATGCTGATCTGAAGCCAGGAGCCAGGTGCTTCTTCCGGTCTCCTACACAGGTACAGGGACCCAAAGACATTGCTTTCCCAGGCCACAGCAGAGAGCTGGATCAGAAAAGGGGCAGCCGGGACTAGAACCGGTGCCCATATGGGACACCAGTGCCACAGGCAGAGGATTAACCTACTGTCCCATGGCGCCGGACCTAAAATGCCCACATCTTACACCCAGGAGTACCTGTGTTTGACTGCTGGATCTGGCTCCTGATTCCAGCTTCCTGATAATGCAGACCCTGGGAGGTGGCAGTGATGATTTAAGTAACTGAGTCCCTGGCACCCATGTGGAAAATGTGTATTAAATTTCCTACTTTGGTCTTTGGTGCTGGTCCAGCCCAGGCCGTTGTCAGGATGTGGGGAGTGAACTAACAGATGGGAGCTATCTGTCAAATAAAAAAAACAAAAACAAAAACAAAAACAAAAAAAAACACAAAGAACATAGGTAGTTTAGTAGGTGGCAGGCTATTGGTCTCTGCAGATAGTCACATATGGGCCTCCAAAAGAACCTCTGGGGTCCCTTTTCCATAAAGCTGTGATATCATTTTCTCTGACAGTACAGATGTGGCTTCAGAGGATCCCGTCCTCTCACTCAAAGTAGGAAAAATAGAAATAAAGACAGAAGCAGGCCAGTTGCAACTGAGCAGGAAAAGGGGAGTGGGATGCTTATACTCTTTTTATTTTTTGAGTGATTTATCTATCTACCATAAGAAGGGCAAAGAATGGATCTCTTAGGATTCCTGTAAAAATTCAACTAAAAGAGCACAGTCATGCTACATAATGAAGCTTTGAGTAATGAGAATGTCACGATTATTTATAACCAAGTTCTCTGCACTGGGTTCATTAACTAAGTTTGTAAACATTTACTGAGACTCTATATTGCACTAGGTTTTAGAAATTAACCTATGCTTAGATAGGTTGGGGGTTCAGTGTTAGACTAAAGGCTTATATAAGATGTAATGGAGGTCCCCAAAACCAGATGGTTAGGAAAGGATTCATGGAAGGAAACTAAAAAAGAGAGGAGTATACTCTGAGTTGGCAAAGAAAGAAGCATTCTACATATAAGAAAAAGCACAAAGTCCTCACAAGCATAAAACTAGCACATTTAGGCCTGAAGAGTGGTTGTCAACCAGGTTAGAATATGGGAGAAAGGATAAAGGCAAAGTGAAACAGGAGGGCGACAACTGGGCAAAGGTCAGAGCACAGCTTAATCACTGTCCTGGGAATACGAACCTTATTCCATAAAGTAGCAATCCTCAAACTTCGTGGTCAAAGAACCTCTTTACACGCTAACCAACTATTAAAGAACCCAAGTGGCTTTTGTTTATCTGGGTTGTTACATCTATCAATATCATGCTGGAAATTAAGACTCAGAAATTTAGATATTTAACTCACTTAAAAATAATAAAATGACACATCAGCATAAATGAGCAGTCTGTAAAAAGTTCATCTTAGGTAAAAATTTAGTGACATTAATAGTTTTAAAATCTTTTTGAAAAACATTTATTTATTGGACAAGCAGAGAGACAGAAATCTCCCATGCATAGGCTCATGCTTGAAACAGCTGGGGCTGGGTCAGGCTGCAGTCAGCAGCCAGGAACTCAACCCAGATCTCCCACACGGGTGGCAGGGACTCAACTACTTGAGCCATTACTTGCTGCCTCCCTGGGTTCACAACAGCAGGGAGCTAGAACTGAGAGTAATGCTGGCAGTGGAACCCAGACACCCCAATATGGAATGTGAGCGTCCCAAGAGGCATCTTAACCACTATGCTAAACACTTGTCCTGTAAATACTTGTAAATGTCTACCTTAATAGAAGGCAACTGGACTCTCAAACCTGCTTCTTCATTCAAAATGCTACCATATAGTATTTGGGTTGAAGTCTATGAAGAAAACTGGATCATACAGTCGAAAAAAGTACATTAATAGCCTTTCCAGATAATTGGGAATATATGGCATAAAACTATTTTAATGATTATACATTTTCATAGCCATATTAATGAATACACACTGTTATACTGATCTATTTCACCCTGTCTCAAATGAAAAATACTGGCTCATAGAGCTATGCAGATCCTCTAAATATTAATATTTAATTATACAAATAAAAAAATCACCTTCAGAGCCACTGCTGAAGCACAGTCGGTTAAGCTGTAGTCTGCAACGCTAGAAACCACGGGCACCAGTTCAAGTCCTGGCTGTTCCATTTCTGATTCAGCTCCCTGCTAATGTGCCTGGGAAAGCAGCAGCAGATGGCGCAAGTGCTTGGGCCCCTGTAGCCACATAGGAGACCCAGATGAAGTTCTTGGCTCCTGGCTTTGGGCTGGTCCATCCCTGGCTGTTGTGGCCATTTGGGGAGTGAACCAGTGGCTGGAAGACTTTTCTTTCTCTACCTCTCTTCCTCTCTAACTCCACCTTTCAAATAAACAAGTAAATCTTTAAAAAAATAAATCACTTTCATAATATTAACACTGATCTCACCAGAAAAGTATTGGGAAGCTGTCACATTCATGGTGGCAGAAGGGAGTTTTCTCAAATTTTGTAACTGGCAACTCATACTGTCAGTTGTTCTCCCTTAAAGTGACAAGTTCACTTTGTTCATTTTTGAGAAAACGACTGCCAACCACCCAAGTCTGAATAAACATAGTTGTCAGTTGCTCTTTCAAGTGAAAAACAGTGCTTGATGAAAACAGTGCCTTGTTGTGCTTGTACCTCCAGCACACCAACGCTTTACCTCAGGACAACCATTGTGTTCCAGTATGCAGAAATACAGGATATAAAATAACAGGATATAAAAAAGACAAGTATTAACTACTCAAGTTTAATAAAGTTCATCAATCCTACTGCTTTATTAAGGACATTTTTATACAAAAATGGCCCTTTTTTTTGGTGTTGGTACAATAAAGGAGACAAAGAATACAATGACAGGGCTGCAGTTGTGGCACAGAGGGTTAAAGCCCTGGCCTGCAGAGCCAGCATCCCAAATGGGCACCGGTTTGAGTCCCGGTTGTTCCACATCCAATCCAGCTCCCTGTTAATGCACTTGGGAAAGCAGCAGAAGATGGCCCAACTCCTTGGGCCCCTGAACCCATATGGGAGACCTGGAAGAAGCTCTGGCTCCTGGCTTTGGATTGGCTCAGCTCTGGCATTGCAGTCATTTGGAGAATGAACCAGCAGATGGAAGACCTCTTTCTCTCTCTGTCTCTACCTCTCTCTGTAACTCTTTCAAAATAAATAAAATAAATCTTTTTTAAAAATGCAATGACAACTTGTACAGTTATGTATTACCAGTCCTTTTGTTAATCAGTGGAAGTTGCAAGTAACATTTAAGAGTATTATGAAAATAGCTGTAAAGTATTTTGTGAACCCCCTAAAAAAGTACGGAGGACCCCTAGGGTCCATAAACTATACATTGAGGACAACTCCTATAAACAGCAGAGAGCCATTTTTGAAGATTTTAGTAACAGCTCCTATGGGACCCCCACAATGTAAGACTCCTTGAGGCCCCACTCTGCAGAGCGTTACCTCCTGCCGCAGAGTATCATTGGCCTGCAGACCCAGTGAAGGTCCTCAAGGCAGGCAACTGCAATCAAGAAGCTTGGGGACCAGGAGGAGATAAGTTATTGTGTTAAAGCTTAGGTGAAGAGTAGCTGAGGCACTTGGAAAAGGCTCCAGTGTTCTCTCCGGGCTTCTTAACTCAGGAAGAACAATGGGGGCAGAATAAAAGAATTCAGAATAGTTGGCACCTGACACTGATGTTCAAATTGAGAAATCAAATACGTGAGTGATGTGTGGAAGAGTTCATTTTCATAACAGCATTGATTTCAAGCTTGTATTAGAATAACATCCAAGGCCAACAGATCTGGAGGATAAGCAAGAGAAAGCACAACAGCAGAAAAGATCTGGACTGGAGACCAGAATACGGCATCTGTTCCCTTCTAGTTCCGTGACAGTCAGATACCAAGTGTCTGAGCTTTTAGAGAAAGAGAAAGCAGGAAACTGATGAAGAACTTGCTAAGAGCTTGTTCATATACCAGATACTATTTAATTAGAGAAATATCAGCTGCTAACAAATAACATTTCAATTGTTTATTTCAAAAAGATTTAGTTTTGGCTCAAGTACCAATGTCAGTATTCCTGGCTTGCAAGTGGCCTTTTTGTGCAGTGAGTCCAGGAATCAGGCTCCTTCCCTCTCAAGACTTTGCCACTCTTCCTAGGATCTCAAAGTATTTTGCATCCAGCTGGCAGACACAGGAAGATGGAGTGCAGAAAACACAACACTTTCTTAAATATCTTGGCAAACACAAGTCATACAACCCTGTTTAGATGCAGAGGTCACAGTGGGCAATTTAATCCTTGGCTGAGCAGTTACTTCTTGGCAATAAAAATACACACTCCAGGAGGGAACACCTGAACAGCTGGTAAATAGTTGACCAGCTCTTCACATAGGTACACTAAGTAAGTCCAAAAGTGATAAAGTGTAACAGTAGGGAGATAAGAGAGATAAGAGAACTTTCTCCATTCCTTTATGGAACACATAAGGGCACTTCAAAACATTTATAGCAAAATGGAAGTACAACACAAGTTTATTTTACTACAAAAAATTTAATACCTGGGGCTGGCACTGCGGTACAGCAGGTTAAGCTGCTGCCTCAGTGCCTGCATCCCATATGTTTTGAGTCCTGGCTGCTCCACTTCTGTTCCAGCTTCCTGCAAATGTGCCTGGGAAAGCAGTGGAGGATGGCCCAAATGTCTGGGCCCCTGCATCCATGAGATCTGGATGATGCTCCTGGCTCCTGGCTTTGGCCTGGCCCAGCCCCAGCTATAGCAGCCATTTAGGGGCTGAACCAATGGATGAAAGATCTCTGTCTCTCCTTTCTCTCTGTAATTCTGTGTTCAAATAAATAATAAATCTTTTTTAAAAATTTGATATCCATGCATAGTTTTTTCATAATTTTCATGAATTTTTGAAGACCCCCCATATGCATGAATTTCAAGTATTTTTGTACCAAAATAAACACCTTCTTAAACAAAACTTTTATTCATTTTTCATTTTACTTGAAAGGCATGGACAGAAATCTTCCATCTTCTGGTTCACTTCCCAAATGCCAACAACAGCCAGGGCTGGGCCTGGCCAAAGCCAGGATCCTGGAATTCAATCCAGGTCTCCCCTGTGGGTGGCAGAGACCCAACTACTTGAGTCATCATCTGCTGCCTCCCAAAGTGCATGTTTGAAGGAAGCTGGAATTGAAAGTGGAGGAACCGGACACAAACCAGGTCCTCTTCTATGGCATGTAGGGGTCCTAAGCAGTGTCAAACATCCACTCCTTAAACTTATCTTCAGTCCATTTTCTGTGAACTTTTCAAAGTACTCTCATAGTATCATTCCTGATACCATAAAGACTCCAGTGTTTTCCAACATTTTCTCTTGGGAGCAGTAACAGGGATGATGCTTGACTACATATGTTGCCTTATAAACAAAGAGTTGATGTATATTCAACAGTAATATATACTATAAAACAACTGTCCACAAGGCAGCATCTCTAATCAAGTATTTGGGACCAAGTAGATGTGTGAAGAGTTAATGGAATTCTGCTTAAAAACAAAAAACACAGATGAGACACCACTAGAAGATTCCCTGAAATATTAGAAAAGCATTTTAATGGAGAATGAGTTCCTCTATGAACATCTGGGATCAAGACCAAACGTAAAAATAATGTAACTCTGACTCCAAATACATCCATAGGAAGACACACATCTCAGGAGGAAGTTCTCAACTAAAAGAAATTTAAGAGTCACAACCCAAAGGCATCAGCTGTCATCAAAAGAGTGAATGAGATCTAGAAGGCATGGAGTTGAACAGCATTAAAATAGAATTTCGAGATGGCCAGCTTTTGGTTTATAGATCTCACTACCTAAAATGTATGTGCAATACTACCAAAAACAAAATTGCGGTATCATTGCAAGATCAATGTGCTTACCTATTAATGAACATTTTAAGTGTTTTTGATAACATTGTCCACATTCAATATTCATATTTAACTTACTGCAGCAGATGGTGCAGTTAAAACATACATGCTTGCTTTAGGTCTTAGTGTCATAGCTTTGCAATGTTTTTTGATGGCCTGATGAGTTTTGTAACTCAAAGCACATAGTTAGGACTTATTACTAAAGAAAACATTTAATTAAAATTAATCCCTACTGACATTTTTTTCCTCGAGAGTAAAATCAACATGTGATAATGTGGAAGATGTGAAGGTAGAAAGTAAATTATCTAAGAAAGACACTTTAAAATTGTTCTTAAAATATAAACACTGGCAGAAAAATACAATAGGAATGACTCAATTATATGTAATCTTTGTAATCCAGCTAAAATTATTAATTTTAATATTAAATTGGCAGGAAGATTCAGAAGTGTTCTTCAATTCTAAGCAAAAGTTCAAACGCCATTAAAATAGAAGTGCTCTGATTGGTGCAATAAATACCATAGCAAGAAAATTAAAGCATTTTCAAAATCAAGAAAGAAATGCCAGCACTGTCTATAAAGCTGAATTATTTTCACACTTCAACAACTGCACCTGGTGCTCTATTCACTACTAAGTAAAAAGAATAAGGAGTAACTAGGACTCAATTCCAGCTGGGTTTGAAGATCATTATCTAGACCCTAATGTAGCAGCTGTTTAAAAATTAGAATTGGTGATGCTGAAAACTTGCTACTATTTCACCAGAGTTTGAGATGCATCAAATTTTATAGTAGTGGCTCTCAACTTGAGTGTTCATCAGAATCACTTGGAATGTTCATTTAAAATACAGTTTCCTACCTTCCCACCCTCCCTACTTACTAATTCAGGGCCTAACAGTTTGTATATCAAGTTCTCAGGTGCTGCTGATACAATGGTCCAGGCAAACTTTGAGAATCAATATTCCAGAGTACCTCATATTGGGTTTTTCTTTTTTTAAGATTTATTTATTTGAAGGCAGAGCTACACAGAGAGAGGAAAAGCAGAGAGACAGAGATCTTCCATCAGATGGCTCACTCCCCAACTGGCTGCAGTGGCCAGCGCTTCGCAGATCCAAAGCCAGGAGCCAGGAGCTTCCTCCAGGTCTCCCACGCAGGTACAGGGGCCCAAGGACCCGGGTGCTTTCCCAGGCCACAGCAGAGAGCTGGATCAAAAGTGGAGCAGCCATTTCTTGAACCCGAGCCTTTATGGGATGCTGGTGCCTCAGGGCAGGGTGTTATCCTGATTCGCCACAGCGCCGGCCTTTTTTTTTTTTTTTAAAGATTTATGGGGGCCGGTGCTGTGGTGTAGCCAGTAAAGCTGCTGCCTGCAGTGCCGGCATCCCAAATGGGTGCTGGTCCGAGTCCTGGATGCTCCATTTCCGATCCAGCTCTCTTCTATGGGTGGGAAGGCAGTGAAAGATGGCCCAAGTCTTTGGGCTACTGCGCTTGCTTGGGAGACCCAGAAGCAGCTCCTGGCTCCTGGCTTTGGATCGGCACAGCTCCGGCCATTGTGGCCATCTGGGGAGTGAACCAGCGGAAAAAAGACCCTTCTCTCTCTCTCTCTCTCTGCATAACCTTGACTTTCAAATAAATAAATAAATCTTTAAAAAAATTTATGTATTTACTTGAGAGGCAAAGTTACAGAGAAAGGGAGAGACAGACAAAAAGCTCTTCCATCTGCTGGTTCACTGCCCAAATAGCCTCAATGGCCGGAGCTGAGCTGATCGGAAGCCAGGAGCCAGGAGCCAGGAGCCAGGAGCTTCTTCCGGGTCTCCCATGCAAGTGCAGGGGCCCAAGCACTTGGGCCATCTTCTACTGCTTTCCCAGGCCATCAGCAGGGATTTGGATCATTAGTGGAGCAGCCAGGAATCAAACTGGTGTCCATATAGGATGCCAGTGCCGCAGGTGGAGGCTTAACCTACCATGTCACAGTACCGGCCCCCTTATTGGTGTTTAACTTCTTAAACAGGAAGAACATTTTCTCTTCCATGCAATTAATTAATTGGTAACACATAAATCTGGAACATGTGATAGTTTTAGCTATAGCTCAGGTCTATGAAAAATAAGGCTGTTCTATAGTGTAAGCTAGTTGTGAGGGTATCCTGGCCATGGCATCCATTACCCTTTAATTCGTGGCACTGATTCTGCTGGATTAGGTGGATGTCCATTTCCCTCACTGCTCATCACCAACCATTAAGTCTCCAAAGGTTAGGCAGTTCCTCCTTAAAGGACACTCTAATCATCATTATGGGAAGCACAAGTGAAATGTTAAAATTGTTTCTGAGATTAAATTATAATATAAGCCAATGCAACATTAATTCTGAATGACCCTCACTGCTTCACACACTGTAAGTCTTTTCTATTTTTTTTTTTAAAGATTTTATTTATTTGAGAGGTAAAATTACAGAGAAAGGGAGAGACAGAAAGAAAGGTCTTCCATCTCCTGGTCTATCCCCAAATAGCCCAACAACCGGAGCTGTGCCGATCCAAAGTCAGGAGCCAAGGAGTTTCTTCCAGGTATTCCAAGTGGGTGCAGGGGCCCAATCACTTGGGCCATCTTATACTGCTTTCCTAGGCCATAACAGAGAGCTGGATTGGGAGAGAGGCAAGCTGGGACACAAACCAGCACCCATATAGGATTCCGGCCCCACATTGTTATTCTGAACTCACAATACATCAAGAATCACGCAAAGGATATTCACTTTTCAACATTCTCTAGCACCACAACTATAGTTTCCACAAAAGTTGCAGATCACAAAAACTGAAGCAGTGGAAAACCCAACCTCTCCAGAATAATGATTAAGCGTGCAACTTCACACTTAAAAATTTATTCATTTATTTATTTGAGAGGCAGAGCCAGAGGAAGCGAGAGCGAGAGAAAGGTTTTCCATCCACTGGCTCACTCCCCAAATGGCTACAATGGCCAGAGCTGAGCTGATCTGGAGCCAGGAGCCACGAGCCTTCTCTGGGTTGCCCATGCGAGTACAGGGGTCCAAGCACTTGGGCCATCTTCCACTCCTTTCCAGGTCACCAGCACAGATGGATTGAAAGAGCAGCTGGAACATGAACTGACTCCCATATGGGGTGCTGGTGCAGCAGGTGGAGGCTTAGCTACTATGCCACAGCACAGGCCCCCAAGAGCTTACCTTTTTATTAGAAAATTTAATGTGACCTTCTTCATTGGTATCTTATCAAAGCTATTCTCACCACTAATTCCATTTTTGTTTGTTTTACAAGTCTGAAACAAATTAAAAGGTGACTTACTTATTTTTAGACTTACTGAAAATTAAAACTATTATTTATTTATATTTTACAATAATCCTATCTATTTGCAAAATACCACTTATTAGATAGGTTATACAATCTGCTCAGCTATTGCATGTCAATTGGAAAACCAGTAAAACTAATTTTCCCCACTCCTGCCTATTTCACTATTAAGCTCAAAAGTAACTGTTCATTGTGGCAGTATACTATTACTTAGTGTAGGGAATTATGTCGACTTGACATTAATGAAGGCATTATGCAAACTAAAAGACACAGTCTTTGAACTCCAACAAAACATTCCAAATGCCCTTCCAGCAACAATTCTTCATTACATATTACCTCTGAGTACCTAATGGAGTTCTGGGATTTCATTCACTTTACATCACCAACTATGTTTCAGTTATCTCCTGGAAGGATATTTATGAATAAAATGATATCATAACTGGGATATGCTACAGTGAGGGAAGATAAAGATGAAACAAGGTAGAATGTGAGTTTGTATTTACTGGAGACTGATGACAGATATATAGAGATCCATTTTATCGTACTGTTATTATGCATATCCTAAAAAATCTGTAATATTCATAGATATAAATCTCAGCTGCTACTATGAAAACATTTAACTAATGGTATTTATCACTATTATTTTTCAATCCAGAGGCCCTTCATTATTAGAAGATGGGATTTATAACATAGCAAGTGGGTTGGGAAAACCAGACTGGAAATGAGCCATATGAAAGAAAGAAAACTATTTTTACAAAGGTCAGTAATCACAGATGGCCAAATTGAACCAGCTGTTCATCCAAAAATAAACAAAATAAAAAATCTGTGGTAGTTAACCTTCATGGAGCCTATTCAAATCTTTTAATTAAACTGATTTATCATATATATTTTCATAGTTCTTTTTTTCAGCACAATAATTCCTGTTATTGGGTCTATCTTCACTATCCAAAATTTGAACTCAAAGTATGGAAACAGTAAGCAAGACTATGGATAAGGAGAATTGTGAAGACTTTGGAAATCAACCTCTGATGGAAAGCTGTCATTGTCAATCAAAAACAATCCATGAATACTTGCTCTGAGATAAAGCAAAGACATAATTTTCTGTAAGGGTCTATACATGAAACATAATAAAAGAAGAAAGCCTCAAATGTATCAATCAGAGAAATAAAGATCACCTTAAATTTATCTGAAAAGTCAATGGTTCACTATAAACTTCTATAGTGAACAAAAGTTCACTATAAACTTTTGATTAAATTAGCATTCTAATATTCGGTCCATTTTTTATCTTTGACTAAAAAATGATATAGGGTTGGGAGAGAAACTTGATATAGTGCAATGCCACAATAGATTAATATTCACTCAATATTGTTTTTGATGTTATCTTCAAATACAAAGGAGTTTATAAATTAAAAGTGTCACATTATACAATCAATTTTCAATGTTTTTCTGTAGTAGTCAAAACTTTCTCATGGGCCTGGTATTCTCAGTCCACTCAGTGCACAATTCTTTAAAATATTTAAGAGCAATTATTTCCTTAATTTTCTTCATTCCACACTACTGGAACCCTATAAAACAGCATTTATAGAGAATTTTTTACATTTTAAAACTGCTTTGTAATAATTTTTAGTAATAAACTATGTATAATTCAGCTACCTTGTGACAATGAAGAAAGAAAGGTGCAATGACTCAGTAAAGGAGGCTTTAAAATATTACAGTAATAATATATATACACATATATATAGTATATAGTGGTAATGTGGATAGACCAACACCTAAACTTTTCATTTATTCCTCTAAAAATTATCACTCAATATGTTTAACCTTTCAAATTTTACCATTCCATTATTTAAATAACAGCTTTCTGTTTATTATGTAAATTAATATTGCAATAACACCCCAGATCTTTACATTTAAAAAAACTCTATATTAAGTATTCAGTCACAGAATTTAAGAACTAGAAAGACCTTAGAGGTGCTACTCCAAGTGCCAATCTGAAACCAAATAAGGAACTCTGCCAGTGTATAAATGAAATTCACCACTTCCTTAATCAGCAGTCATGTTACAAAAAAATAAAAAGTTAGCCAAACTAAATAGCATGATATGGTTCAAGCTCCATGTGTCCTTGTGAACTGGGAATAAACAGTTTGTAGATGGGAAGGCAGTGGTGGACCACAATGAGAACAGCACTGTCTTATAGATCATCTGCCAGTGGTTCCCAAACCTGGCTTCCCATATGAGAACCATGTGGAAACTTTAGGAAAATATGAGTGTCTGGGCTTCATCTCCAGAGACACTGATTAGACTGGCTGGGGAAGAGCTGAGGCATTAGAATAGTCACTGATCTAAGGTCTATCCCATGCCACAGACAAGAACACTGAGGGTTAAAGAACCAAACAACTCAATTTCAGTTTATAGGACCAGAGAATAAACGGAGTCTTTGTACAGTTTCTTTACTTTATACTCCACATATGAGATTAATTAAAATTACTACAGCAGCACCCTGTATTCAGGACACTGGAAGAAAAACAGAAACATCTGTGAAATATTTCTTTCTTATTATTGAAGTAATGGACAATAAGGCTCACAAAGTTAAATTTAGGTTACTTGAAAGATTAATCATGTATTCTTTAAAATGCAGGTAATTTCTGTTACTTGGAGAAAAATCACAAAAAGAATAGTACTAGATCAAATAGTCTGTGATGTCTTCAAAATAGTGATTAATAAATTCTTGAGCAACAGGAGGTATGTTCCAAGACCCCCACTGGACACCTGAAACCTTGGATAGCACCAAACCATATAGCTTGATGCCTTTTCCATCTGAACTAAGCACTTATTACACACACTGCTGCCGAAACTCGAGTTTGAAACACCACAGCAAGATGAACATGACTTTCTTTTTCCTTCTCAGCAGTCTCACAGGTAGATTTGTCCTAACCATAAGGGCTCAGAAACTTGAGCACACGATTTGCTTTTTTTCTCTCTTTAAGTTGAGCACTAACACCTTTTCATTTAAAGGGAACATGTTATGGCTTCTCTTTGACCTATCTGAATTGCCAGCGCCACTACTCTTATGTTTTGGGGTTATTAATAAGCAAAATAAGGATGGCTTGAACACAAGAACAGGAACAATCGATCTGATGCTGAAAATGGCTACTGAGTGACTCAACAGCTGGGCTGCACATCCAGAGTCGATCTGTTGGACAAAGGAATGATTCATATCCAGGACAGGACAGAACATGACCCAGTGAGATCTCATCACACTACCTAGAACAGTGTGCAATTTAAAACTTACAAATTGTTTATTTCTGGCATTTTCCATTTAATAATTTCAGACCAGCTGACTGTAGGTAATGGAAATCACAGAAAGCAAAATTACATTTAGGGGGAGGTGGGGAACTATTGTATTAGCAAATGGAAAGGCATATGCTTTTCCCAATTTGAAGAGATTCTTTGAATGTAAAAACTAAATGGCCTTTCATGTCTTTCTCTCCTGATTTAATGCTCATTATGAACCAGTTAACTAGCACACCTTGGAGAGGGACAAGGATGTGTAGGCTAAATAAGAATCTTAGGGCATTGTATTCCTTTCTTCTCTTAAAAAATTATTTATTTATTTGAGAGGCAGAGTTACAAACAGAGAGAGGGTGAGACAGACAGAAAGGTCTTCCATCTGCTTGTTTACTCCCCAAATGGCTGCGATGGCAGGACCTGGGCTGACCTGAAGTGGAGGGCCAAGAGCTTCTTCCAGGTCTTCCACATGGATGCAGGGGCCCAAGCACTTGGGCCATACTCTACTACTTTTCCAGGCCACAAGCAGAGAGCTGGATCAGAAGAGGAGCAGCCAGGAAGTGAGCCAGCACCCACATGGGATGCTGCAGATGAAGGCTTAGCCCACTATGCCACAGCACCAGCCCCTGTATTCCTTTCGGTACATCACCAACTGGCGAAAGCATAAATGGGGGCAAGCTGAAAACCCTGTTTGTAACTGCTAGAATGTTTTGCTTATGTATCTGAAAGGAAAATTATGCATTAATTTGCTTTCATTACTGAAATATTTTTCTTTTGGGCATGAAACCAATAAATAGTGGACATCCATAGAGCTAAACTCAATCCTACTTAGAAGACAAGGACATGTAAGCTATGTTTTCACCCATCTGTAGGGATTTATGAATATTTCTCACGTTTTGAAGGTGTGCCTTCCCTACCAGGATAAACTTCTAACCACTTCCCCCCAAATCATGAGCCTGTCCTGCCTCGGCTGAATTTGTGCCTCTTGTTTTGTTCTTTCAGCATACCATATACAGAAAGGCATCTCATTTTAAAATGAGAGGAATTTGTTCCTAAATATTTCTCATGAGTCAAAGCTCTGTGTTGAATACCAATTTTCCCAAAGGAAAAAAGAAACAAAGTATGGGTGACTTGGTATAAGAGCACATAAGTCTATAACCATTACAACACTTTTACTTTAATGTTGCTTTTTGTTTTCTCCACCTGATCACCAATGTCATAGCTGTGTCTCAGGGTAACATTTGTGCTCAATCTTCTTCACTGCATTTTACTATAACTTCTTTCCCAAAGTTACTGATTTCTGCACTATCACTGATAGAACAGATGAATGACCATGTGAAGATATAAAGAAATGTTTGCAACTAAAATCACAGAATTAAAACTGATACACAGGGGCTGGCGCTGTGGCATGGTGGGTAAAGCCGCTGCCTGCAGAGCCAGAATCCTAAATGGGTGCTGGGTTGAGTCCTGGCTGCTCCACTTCTGATCCAGCCCTCTGCTATGGTCTGGGAAAGCAGAAGATGGTCCAAGTCTTTGGGCCCCTGAAACCATGTTTGAGACCCAGAAGAAACTCCTGGCTCCTCCTGGCTTCGGATGGGCCCAGCTCCAGCCATTGTGTGGCCATGTAGGGAGTGAACCAGCGAATCAAAGACCTTTCTCTCTCTCGTTCTGTCTGTCTGCCTCTGCCACTCTGTAACTCTGCCTTTCAAATAAATAAATAAATGATAAATAATAAATGATAAAAAATAAATAATTGATACACAGTCACTGGTCATTTCCAGAAACTGTGATGCAAAAAAAGAAAAAGAATTCACATGACACTGTCAGAAGAAGGTGGTTATCTATTTAACTGTTGAAACATTATAGGTGTGTGGCAAAAGCCACCCACAGAGCTTATGACTCACATGATATTCTCTTTGTTAAGTACAATTCCTAACACTAAACCATCCTGGAATTCCAGGGATAAATGCCACTTGGTTCAAATTTACTCTTTTAAACGTTACTAGATGCAATCTGCTAGTATTTTTAATGTTTTCATGAGATAACAGGAGATCTATATATCAGGCAAGCCTTTTTTTTTTTTTTTTTTTTTTTTTTTTTTTTTTTTTTACAGGCAGAGTGGACAGTGAGAGAGAGAGACAGAGAGGAAGGTCTTCCTTTGCCGTTGGTTCACCCTCCAATGGCTGCCGCGGCCTGCGTACCGCGGCCGGCACACGGCACTGATCCGATGACAGGAGCCAGGTACTTCTCCTGGTCTCCCATGGGGTGCAGGGCCCAAGCACTTGGGCCATCCTCCACTGCACTCCCTGGCCACAGCAGAGAGCTGGCCTGGAAGAGGGGCAACCGGGACAGAATCCGGCGCCCCGACCGGGACTAGAACCCGGTGTGCTGGCGCCACAAGGCGGAGGATTAGCCTAGTGAGTTGTGGTGCCAGCTGGCAAGCCTTCTTTTAAAAAGTAAATTAGGAGTAAGCACTGTGGCACTGCAGTTAAGTGACCACTTGGAATGCCTGCATCCCATACTGGAACGCCTGGGTTGTCCTGCCTCTGCTTCTGATCTGGCTTCCTGCTAATGACCCTGGATGGCAGCAGATGATGGCACAAGTACTTGAGTCCCTGCCACCACACGTGGGAGATCTGGCTCCTGGATTCAGTCTGGCCCAGCTTCAGATGTTGTAGACATTTCAGGAGTAAACCAGCAGATAGAAGATCTTTTTGTCTCTTTATCTCTTGTGTCACTTTGCCTTTCATATAAATAAAAATGAACAAGCACAAGTAAATTAGAGAACTGATATTTTATTCAGGAAATTGAAGTTTTAAGCCAGGAACTAATATAATCCAATTCATATTCAAAGGACAACCAGATACTATCAAATTATTAGGAAATATTGGGGAAACACTGCAAGACATTGGCATAGGCAAAAAGTTCTTGGAGAAGCACAGGTAATCAAAGCCAAAACTGACAAATGAGGTTACATCAAATTGAGAAGTTTCTGCACCGCAAAAGAAACACTCAGCAAAGTGAAGAGGCAACCGACAGAATTGAAGAAATTATTTGCAAACTATGCTACTGATAAAAGATTAATAACCAGAACATATAAAGAGATCAAGAAACTCAACAACAACAAAACAACAAACCAATTAAGAAATGGTAAAGGAAATGGGAAACAGGCATTTTTCAAAAGAGGAAATCCAATGGCCAACAGCCAAATGAAAAAATGCTCAGGATCACTAGCCATCAGAGAAATGTAAATGAAAACCACAGAGATTTCACCTCATCCCCGTTAGAATGGCTTTCTTACAGAAATCAATAAACAACAAATGCTGGCAAGGATGTAGAGAAAAAGGTACCCTAATCCACTGGTGGTGGGAATGTAAACTGGTACAGCTACTGTGGAAGACAATATGAAAATACCTCAGAAAATATAGACCAATTATATGACCTAGCCATCCCACTCTTAGGAATTTACCCAAGGGAAAATAAATAAGCATATGAAAGAGTTATCTGTACCCCAATGTTTTCTGCAGCTCAATTCATAGTAGCTTAGATATGGAATCAACCCAAATGCCCCTAACTGAAGACTAGATAAAGAAAATATGGGATATGGACACCCATATGTGTCAGCAATAAAAAAAAAAGAAATTCTGTCATTTGCAACAAAACGGATGCAACAGGAATACATTATACTCAGTGAAATAAGCCAGTCCCCAAAGGACAAATACCATATGTTCTCCCTGATCTGGGGTAACTAATAGAGCACCTACAAGGTAATCTATGGAAGTGAAATTGATGCTTTCAGAAGTGATGGCTTTGAACAGCCCTTGTCTCAACTGTTGAGGAACAGTGTTTTTATTCATACTATTTGTTGGACACTTTACTTAGTATAATCTTATATGTATAAAGCTAATTGAAAGTAGATCTTAGTAAAAATAAGAATGGGAATAGGAGAGGGAGGAGAAAGAAGAGTGGGAGGGAGGGTAGGGTGAGAAGAATCACTATGTTCCTAAAGTTGTATTTATGAAATGCATGAAGTTTTTATACCTTAAATAAAAGGTTTTTGGGGAAAAAATAAAAATAAAAACTAAAAAAAAAGGACCATCTGTCTGCTGTGTGGTAAATGACTATGGCAGAAAGAAGAGGAAACCAAGGAGGAGCTTACTGAAATATAGTAAGTGAAAGATAATGGTAACTTGGATTAGAGTTACATTCTCACTATTTCTCAAAACTGAAAATATGACTTTCTTAAAAAGATTTTTTTTGCAAACTTCCAATGTTGACAAGCTATTATATTTTTTAAACATATAAAAAACAAAATTAAGAAAAAAAGACTTCCTACACAATGCTTTTAAAAAAATTAGGGACAGGAATTTAGCCCAGCATTTAAGATGCCTACTTCTGGGTCTGAATCTTGGTTCCAACTCCTAACTCTACCTTTCTGCTAACAGGAACCCTAGGAAGAAGTAATGATAGCTCAAGTAATTGGGTCCCTACCACCATGTGAGAGACCTAGACTGGGTTCCTAGCTCCTGGCTTTGGCCCAGACAGCTCAGTCCCAACCACTGCAGGCATTTGGGGAGTGAACCAGCAGAGGGGAGAATGTGTGTGTGTCCCAAATGAATTAAAATAAATTTTTAATGCTGGAAAACTAATGTAAGAATAATTTAATGTAACACTAATTAAATATGTATTTTTAAAAATTTTACTGGAAAGATTTTCTGTTCAAAATGTAAATGTTGTATTTAAATTTATAGCACAGGCCGGCGCCGCCACTCACTTGGCTAATCCTCTGCCTGCGGTGCTGGCACCCCGGGTTCTGGTCCCATTTGGGGCGCTGGATTCTGTCCTGGTTGCTCCTCTTCCAGTTCAGCTCTCTGCTGTGGCTCGGGAAGGCAGTGGAGGATGGCCCAAGTGCTTAGGCCCTGTACCCGCATGGAAGACCAGGAGGAGGCACCTGGCTCCTGGCTTTGGATCGGCACAGCGCGCTGGCCGTGGTAGCCATTTGTGGGGTAAACCAACGGAAAAAGGAAGACCTTTCTCTCTGTGTCTCTCTCTCACTGTCTAACTCTGCCTGTCAAAAAAAAAAAAAAAAAATTATACCACAACTTCTTTTGTGTTCAGCAAGACTAACATACCATGTTCCATGTGACAGCTTTATTCTCCCAAAACATTTCTCTATTTGGACTGCTTTTTGTTTCAAAGATTTATTTTTTTATTTGAAAGGCAGAGAGAGAGAGAGAGAGTGAGAGAGAGAGAGAGAGAGAGAGATTTTCTGGTTCATTCCCTAAACGGCTCATCAGCTAGGCCTGGGCAGCTGATACCAGAAGCCTGGAATGCCATCTGGGTCTCCCATGTCGCTGGCAGGACCCCAAGTACTTGGGCCGCCTTCACTGCCTTTGCAGGTCCATGATCAGGAAGCTGAAAGTGGAACAACTGAGACTTGACCCAGCCCAACAATATGGGATGCCAGTGTGCAGGTGGTGGCTTAAATCTGCTGTGCCACAAAGCTGAACTCTCTATCTGAACTTCAATGCTATCATAAAAGTAACTGCCAAATTATTTTCAAAATAAGAACTGGCACTAAACTTGTAGACAAGTTCTCTGTTAGGTAACTGAGAACAAGCTTATGTGTATTTTTAAAGATCATGAAAATGATAACCCTACATTGCTATCTTGCAGAGAATAAGTTCATGTTATGATATGAATTGGTAATAATATGGGCTTTGAAATGATTTTATCTGATATTAGTAACAATTTCTTTTTTGGTTCTGGTTCTTTTTTCTTTTTAATTAATTTATTTATTTGAAAGGCAAGAGTTACACAGAGAGATGGAGAAAAAGAGGCAGGGGGAGAGAGAGAAATTTTCCAACCATGGTTCACTCCCCAAATGGCTGCAATGGCCAAAGGCTGAGCCAGATGGAAGCAAGGAGCCAGGAGCTTCTTCTGGGTCTCCCATGTGAATGCAAGGGCCCAAGGACTTCACCATCTTTGGCTGCTTTCCCAGACTCATAGGCAGGGAGCTGGATCAGAAGTGGTACAGCCAGGCGTCGCAGGCAGCAGCTTAACCTGGAGCACCATGTGTTGGCCCCTGGTTCTCTTTCTGGGCAATGTTACCTATGTAAGAGAAAATTAAGGATGAAAATTATTACTTTAGAATGGAACACTGGGGCCAACATTATGGCGTGATGGATTAAGCCACCACTTAACAACACCAGCATCCCAAATAGGTGGTGGTTCTAGTCCTGGTTGCTCTACTTCTGATCCAGCTCCCTGCTAACGAGCCTGGCACACTCACATGGCAGACCCAGAAGAAGCTCCTGACTTCAGGGTAGTCCAATTATGGCCATTGCAGCCATTTGGGGAGTGAACCACAGATGAATCTCTCTCTCTCTCTCTCTCTCTATATATATATATACATATATATATACGCACACACACACATATATATATCTGTAACTTTGCCTTTCAAGTAAATAAAATTAATCTTTAAAAAAAATGGGAAGTAAAATGGTTCATATGAGGTCTGATCCATGGCCTTGGCCTTATTTTATTAACCCAAATCAAATAAGGGACATAAATGCTCATAATGCATTTTACAAAAGAGCTGTGAAAGAGTGAAGACTTTTGAAAAACCAAACAATAAAGTTTGTAGTTGAATGAAATTTCAGAGATTATTAAGATCTACTTCCATCACTGCACAACAGAAGAGAAATCAAAACTTTGGCTCAATGAAGTCAAATTAGTTTGCCAAGTTCACATAACAAATCAGTTATACATCAAGAAAAAAAAAAGAATTCTTTCTATATCATTTTCCCAACACTACTTATTGAAATATCTTAAAGATGGCAAAATTTAGCTAGGATACATGGGTGCATTAAAGAATACAAACAAGTACTCAACTATGTGGATCAGAAAATAAAAGCTATATATTTTCGAAGAGAGATAAATGAGACCTGGGGCTGCTTATACAGGAGATGGGACCTGAATAAGTCTGAAAAATAGGTAAACTTTTGTGATGAAGGAAAAGCAGGCAGAGTTTATTGGGCTGCCTGAGATGCCATACAGCAAAATAACACAGACGGGGTGGCTTCAACAATGGATTTTTATTTCTCACAGATCTATAGCCTGGGAAGTCCAAAGACAGTAGCTGATTCTGTTTCTGGAAAGGACCTCCTTCTTGACCCTGCAGGTGGCCACCTTCTGGCCATGTTCTCATAATGAATACGACATGCTAATGGAGTCATGCAGAGATGCAATGAGCCCTGGAGCATAGTAGAAAATACCAGTGGATAAAAATGGGGTAAGATTACAGGAGGACAAGAAAATTTGTTTAAGGTTTAATCAGACAGGAAATAAGGGGACAGCAAATGTTAGAAAGCAAAAAATGGCGATGAAAGGAAAATATTCTTACGACTAGTATAGCAAAACTGCAGCATGGCTGGTAGAGAGTTATAAAAAAAAAAACATAAACACCAGAAATAATAATCACCTTTAAACCCGAATGTGCCAGTTAACTCTCCACACAGGAACCCAAGAGATTAATTAAGTTGAGGTAGCACAGGGATGGGTAGTATAATAGACTGTAACCCACAATTTTGTATCAAGGAAGTTACACAATAATTCCAAGGGAGATAATCTGTGTCAGGAATTCCTCCTATAAGTTACCATTTCACAAGTGACCTTTGTTTCTGATTGGCTTCTGTCAATCATCACTACCATCATCCTGTCACCATCAAAACAAAATACAACAAAAACAATCAGGTATTCTCTGACAACTCAGACACTTGAGAATACAAAGGTATCCCCTTACCAATGGGAAACATGTTTCAAGACCCCCCACCCCAGTAGATACTTGAAACCACACATAATACCAAACCCTGTATAGACTGCTTATGTTTTTTTTTATTTGACAGGTAGAGTTATAGACAGAGAGAAAGGTCTTCCCTCCATTGGCTCACTCCCCAAATGGTCGCCATGGCCAGCACTGCGCCTGCCCGAAGCCAGGAGCCAGGTGCCTCCCCCCTGGTCTCCTACGCATGCGCAGGGGCCCAAGCACCCGGGCCATCCTCCACTGCCCTCCCAGTCCACAGCAGAAAGCTGGACTGGAAGAGGAGCAACTGGGACCAGAACCCAGAGCCCACACGGGAAGACCAACCAAGTGAGCCAAGGAACAGGCCCCTAAACTGCTAACCTTATGAACACAAACCCAGGATAAAGTTTAATCTACAAATTAGGCATAATAAAAGATTAGCAATAATAACTAATAATAAAATATAATTACTAGAATATAATTAAAGGTCATCTAAAATTTATTAATTATGTCTGGAATTTTTTATTTAATACGGCCACATGTTGCACAACAGTGTTTTGGTCAACAAAGGAATGCATATACAAGTCATTCATCAAGATTATACTGGAGCTGAAAAATACCTGTTGTCAGTGCTGTTGTTGCCTAGTGACATTGTACCCTCATGTGTTTGTGGTGATGCTGGTGTAAACAAAACTACTGTGTTGCCAGTCACATAAAAGTACAGCTATACATCCATGTAGAGTACCTAATACTTGATGGTAATAATCAATGACTATGTTACTATTTTATGTATTGACTGCACTATACTCTCCTTTATCATTACTTTAGTATATATTCTTTCCACTTATTAAATAAAAGCTTCAGGCTGGCACTGTGGCGTAGTGGGTAAAGCCACTGCCTGTAGTGCCGGCATCCCACATGGGCACCGGTTCTAGTCCTGGCTGCTCCACTTCCGATTCAGCTCTCTGCTGTGGCCCGGGAAAGCAGTAGAAGATGGCCCAAGTCCTTGGGCCCCTGCAGCTGTGTGGGAGACCCAGAAGAAGCTTCTGGCTTTGGACTGGCATAGCTCTGGCCGTTGCAGCCATCTGGGGAGGGAACCAGCGATGGAAGACATCTCTCTGTGTAACTCTTTCAAATAAAAAAATAAATCTTAAAAAAAAAAAGCTTACTGTAGAATAGTATGCCAAGTTACACTGGCAGCCACCTCGTAAGTCACGTGTCTATCAAATTTTTCAACTGCATCGAGAGATCACATCGCATTGATTTGTTCTATCTGTTTGTATAGTTACAGCTATGACTTTGACACCAATGGGGTGATCACCTAATGACACATTTCTCAGAAATATCCAGGACACTAAGGAATGGATGGCTGTATTTGGGGGCTGTGGTTGATGGACAATAACTGAAGCCCCAGAAAGTCAAAGTAGTTGGGAAGGACTAATAAAAATCGTCTAAAAATAACACTTGGAAGGTTTGTTCCTCATGTACAAACCAAGTACATCCAGTTTATCCAACCAGGAATAGATCACTCTGGCAAGTTTTGTTTCACTACCTTTGTACAAAATGGGATCACATTTCAGTAGAGGTAAAAAACAAAACCACAAACTATACTTTTTAAAGGAAATTTACTCTCAGCATAAAAACAATAAGAGAATGGTGGCAATAAACTTCAGAAATATCAGCTTTCTTAAAAGAGTAGTCTTTTTACACTGCTTTTCAACTGTCCAGTCTGAAAATGATGAGCCAACAGCATATTTAGCTCTGGGCAAAGAATGCAGTATCTCAGCCACAGACAGTGCCACTCAAATGTAGTACCTGTTCTCTAGAAATTCCTTTAAGAATGTGTTGCTATTCTCCCAGAATTAGGTTTGCAAACGTAGGTGCACACACACAGAAGTGGTTTTTAAAAAGTTCACAGAAATGCATATTCTGAAAACACTGCATGGATTTAAAAATGTTTGCACCAAAAATAACTTATCTTTCATTTTACCTTTCCATAAACTTTCTGAAGTACTGTAATATGCATCTACTACTTGGTACATAATACACTACTAAAATATCCAACATGAGAGGACTTAACTCACTTTCTAATTTTCCACAACTGATTCAAAGTATGGAAAATAAAACAAGTTGTCAATTTCATGAGGAAGAACAGTGAGGAAAGCTCTTTAAAAAATAAAATCTCCCCAACCGGCTATGCCAACCATAAAAAGGAAAATGGCTCTTCTAATACTTATCCAATTTATTTTTTAAAAATAGTGGAATATTTTTCTTTCCCAATTAAAACCTTTTGTAAATAAACCAAATAAAAAACAGAAAAATGTGTACGTGCGCTGATTTGAAGGGTGACTGCAAGCACAGTAAGTAGGCTTCTCCCCAGCTGTCAGAGTTGGCCCCTTAGGGCACCTTTGTGGGCAGGGCTCTGAGGTTCCCTGGCACACTGCTTAGAAATCACAGCCCATACAACCTCAAATGAGAGTTCCAACCTGGAGTTCTGAAAATTGCTTTCCTAGGAGAAGGACCTGAATGGTCTACTTAAAGTAGTCACCCGCTGTTGCTGGTCTAGAGTTTGGTCTGACCCTTCGGAACAATCTCACTTAGAGCTGCGGGGACTGCAACAGGGAGGCAGCAGTTAATGCCAGAAGGTAACCAGGTGTAAACTAAGGCTTCTTAACTCTTCAACTTATAGCCTATTCAGATAAATATGTATCTTTTGTGTCACCCTTCCCAGCTAAGCACCTATAGCTGCTCACACCCGTCATTTATCAAACTTTATTCCTATGTACTGAATTATAAATAGTAGCTTCTTAATTTTCATTTCCCTAGTATAAAATCATGCTATATTGTTAAATATGCTTTTTTAAACCATAGCATCACCTATTTTTATATACTTTTAGAATATGCTTCTAGTTGAGAAGGAATGATCAGAGCTCTGTATGCTACGAGTTCTCATTCAGATTTCTTTCTTTTAAAGATTTATTTTATTTATTTGAAAGAAAGTTACAGAGAGAGGTAGAGACAGAGAAGCGGTAGAGACAGAGAGGGAGGTCTTCCTTCTGCTGATTCACTCCCCAGATGCCTGCAACAGCTGCAGCTGAGCCAATCCGTAGCCAGGAGACAGAAGCTGGACCTGGGCCATCCTTCACTGCTTTTCCAGGCCATAGCAGAGAGCTGGATTGGAAGAGGAGCAGCTGTGACTAGAACTGGCGCCCATATGGGATGTCAGTGCATCAGGCCAGAGTTTTAACCCACTGCACCACAGTGCCAGACCCTCATTCAGATTTCTAAAAGCATACCTCTCTCCCATGATTTTCAGTATTATCTACTGTATGATTCCTACCCACCAATCAGTGATAAAATAACTTAATTACAATGCACATCTTATAAATCTTCAAGATACTGAGTAAGGCGTAAAATCATGAAAGTTTAATTGTTCAATTAATAAAAAGTGGGTATTAAATGTTGTGGCTACAGCTTGTAAGAACAAATACCAATTGGACAGAAGAAAGTGTTAATACAAGGAGATGCACAGTGCTTTGAAACTGCCAATCTTTTCTACTTTCGATTTAATCAGGTATTACCTATTTGACAAAAACTGTAACCAAACTACACTTTTTTTTTTAAGATTTATTTATTTGAAAGAGTTACAGAGAGAGAGAGGTCTTCCACCCTCTGGTCCACTTCCCACATGGCCGCAATGGTCAGAGCTGCACCGATTTGAAGCCAGGAGCTTCTCCCTGGTCTCCCACGTGGATGCAGGGGCCCAAGGACTTGGGTCATCTTCTACTACTTTCCCAGGCCATAGCAGAGAGCTGGATCAGAAGAAGAGCAGCAGCTGGGACTACAACCAGCACCCATATGGGATGCTGGCGCTTCAGGCCAGGGCTTTAACTGGCTGCGCCTCAGTGCCGGCCCCCAAACTAAATACTTTAAATACTTTTGTAAATGCTTGGGATATTAATTTTATTACTGTAAAATGCTAACTTCCCAAAAATTTTAAAAGTATACATTCTTAGTAACATTTACCTAACTTCTATAAATTGCAAACAGTGCTGTGTGGCATAATTCACCTGATACCTGCACTCAGATTAAAGAAAAGTTGTCCTTTTATTTATTTTTTTATTTATCTATTTTATCTGAAAGTCAGAGTTAGATAGAGGGAGAGGCAGAGGCAGGTGGGGGAGAATCTTTCATCCACTGGTTCACTCCCCAAATGGCCACAGCCTCAACCAGGTCTCCCATGTGGGTACAGGGGCCCATGGACTTGGGCTATCCTCTGCTGCCCTCCTAGGCACATTAGCAGGGAGCTGGATCAGAAGTGGAGCAGCCAGGACTCAATCTGTGCCCACATGGGATGCTAGTGTTATGCCACAGCACCACCCCTAGCTGTCTTCTTTTATTTATTTTCATCTACTTGAAAGGCAAACCGACAGAGACAGACAGAGAGAAAGGCAGAAACAGAGAGAACTTCCATTCAGGAAGCTCAGAACTCCACCCAGGTCTCCCATGTGGGTGACAAGGACCCAAGTACTTGATTCATCATCTGTGGCTTCCCAGGCTGACATTTGCAGGAACTGAGTTGAAAACAGAGGAGCTTGGACTTACCACCTGCACTCTCATTTAGGATGCCTACGGGATGCAGGCATTGCAAGTGGCAGCTTAACTAGCCGTGTCCCAACACTCACCCTGAAACACTGTCTTAGAAGTGTGATCCTACCCTATTTTTTATAAAGGCTGCTTGCTAAGGCATACTTCCATAATAACCACAAGTACTCCTCATTAGAAACCGTGAACATAGCTCAATGAAAGCCAGAGCCAATCAACACCAGAGGCTTCACTGGGAATTGTATAACTCACCAAGATTTAATGGACATGTCTAGTCACAACAGAGCTATGGTTCTGTTTCAGTGACATCAGCATATTTGCTGTGAATACCAGCATCTGAAAAAAATCTTTTTCAAAAACACCAAAGCATTCTTAATCAAAATGCAGCTGTAATCTGTTGGTTCATTTTTGTAGGCGAATGAGAACATTTTTTTAAAAACACAGTATCTTTTAAATCAGAGAATAGCCTTATCTCTACAAGTTCATCCTGCCCTAACTTCAAGAAACTAAACAGCATACCAGTAATTCTAACGAAGTGAGAAAATTGTGATTACAAAAATGAAGTCATATTTTAGGCTCAATTTTTAATTCTAGTTTATTCTGCAAATCTTAATTCTTGGAAGATCCACATATGATAAAGAAGGAAAATTTTCCTAGTGACTCATGAAGCTTTATATCAAACTTTTAACAAAGCATTAAGAGGTGAGGGGGAAAAGTAAATTATGAAAAATACATAGTGAATTCAGTCATTATTTCTGAAAGGGACATATCTTAAATCATTCCTAAAAAGCATATTCTAATATACAGGTAAATCCCTTTGAGAGAGGACAGGGTTTCCAAATTCAAGTTTTCTACATAAAAATATATAAATTCTGTTCAAAAATACATTAAGTGCAGGCATTTGGCATAATAGTTAGTGTGGGGAGCAGCTCGGACTAGACTGAGTTACTGGAATTGAGACTTATTCTATGCATCTGCTCTCCTACAATATGGCGCTGGGAGAGGAGAAAACAGCTTCTACACAGCTGCCTCCAGTTCAACCAATAAACTGTGGGACCTGCTCCTGATTGGAGGAGAGCAGCGTGCTCGGCGTGTGGGTAGCAGAGTTGGGATTGGCGGAGGAGGACTATAAAGGAGGAGAGAGACGGCATTCACCAGGAACATCTAAAGGGAACATCTATCTGAAGGAACACCTGTGCAGCCCCCGAGAGAGCCGGCCGGCGGTGTGCCGCTCCCCCGCGGAAGTGGGGAATGTGGCAGGGGGAACCGCCCTTCCACGGAGGTGGAAGGGACGGTAGCCAACCCGGGAAGGACCAGCAGCCAACCCGGGAAGAACCAGCAGCAAACCCGGGGAGGGCCGAGCAGACGAAAGAACAACGCAGGGTCCTGTGTCGTTCCTCCACGAAGATGGGGAGTGACATAATGGTGCCGTGACTCGGATATGAAGCCTAGGCAGGGTTTAGTGTCGTTCCTCCACGAAGAGGGGGAGCGACATAATGGTGCCGTGACTCGGATATGAAGCCTAGGCAGGGTTTAGTGTCGTTCCTCCACGAAGAGGGGGAGCGACAGTTAGCATACCACCTGGGTTACTCACATTTCATATAGGAATAACTGGGTTTGAGTACTGGCTCTGCTCTTAATTTCAAGTTCTTATTAATACATTCCCTGGGAGGCAGCAGGTGATGGCTCCAGTAATTGAGTCCTACCAGTTCACCTCTTGGCTTCAGCCTGGCCCAGCCCTGGCTGTTACCATCATTTGGAGAGTGAATCAGTAGATGTGAGATCTCTGTCTTTGTCTCTGTTTCTCTACCTTTCAAATAAGTCAGTAAATTTATAAAATGGTAACAGAGATACTCCAGAGGTTTCTGAGCTCTTTCTCAAGATTTGTCTCTTTATTCCAAAGGTCTCTGAATCCTGTCCATACTTTGCTTTGTGATTCAGGAGCTGGGGATCTGCAAACTAAAGTTGTTATTTGCTGCCTGGTTTCCCCCTGGATTCTGCTAGGAGGGGACACTGGAAAGCATGACAAACACTCTTGCTGTCCCATGATAGCTTGTTGATGTTACATGACCATCAGTGCTTTGCCCCTGGCAGCAAATGTTGGTTCCAGGCTCACAATTCACCTAATGAAGCCATCAGGCAGCACGTCTGCTCAGGATGGTGAGCAACTGTTCTGCAGGTCTCCTGCTTCCTTTGCTTCTCCAGTTCCAAAAGTGACAGGTGTGCTCAGCAGTTATCAACACTCAGCTACCTCAGTGTCCCATTTCACTCTTTCCGCCCTCCGATGCCTATGTAAACAATTCCCTATATAATATTCTCTAGCTGAAATACATTGTGAATTTGTTTTACTGACTTAATCCTGTGATATTTTTTGCTATTTAACCTTAGATAGTTCATCTATGACAAGAAACATATCTTTTAATCATTAAAATGCACATTAGCCAAGATTAGCACACTCCGGGGCACCTATTAAATACTTTCTCACAACCAAAATTCTATTTTTGCTATGGTATGATCCAAAGACATATATACATAAGTATATCCTACTTAAAACATTAGGTAAAATAAAACAAAATAGCAGCTTTAGAATGGACCTTAGAAAAAACAGTACAGCCTTCTATACAAAAATGTATTCTTGCTTCAATAGGTAACAGTCACCATTTATTTAGGATCTACTATAATACAGTGCTGGGCACTTCACTTCTTCTTAATCCTCAGAGCAACCAAATCCTACAAGATACACTTAATTATCTGCTCTTTATAGTTAAGGAAACTTTTTCCCCCCAGAAACCTTTTCTTTAAGGTATACAAACTTTCATTTCATAACTACAATTTTAGGAACATAGTGATTCCTCTCATCCTATGTACCTTCCCACACACTCTCCCACCCCTCTTTCTCCTCCCTCTCCTATTTCCACTCTTATTTTTCACTAAGATCTATTTTCAGTTAACTACATACACATAAGATTAATTCTATACTAAGTAAAGAGTTCAACAAATAGTATGAAAAAAAAAACTGTTCAACAGATAAGACAAGGGCTGTTCAAAATCACTGACACGAAAGTGTCAATTTAACCAATTTCACTTTTATAGATTACCTAAGGTACTCTACCAGTTACCCCAGACCAGGGAGAACCTATGGTATTCACCCTTTGGAGACTGGCTTATTTCACCAAGTATAATGTTTTCCAGTTACATCCATTTTGCTGCAAACAAAATTTCTTTCTTTTTTTTTTTTTTTTAACTGTTATGTAGTATTCCATGGTGTACAGGAAGGAAACTTAAAAGTTTAAATTTACTGGCCAACCTCAGAAAAGTTCCTAAGTGGCACAGTACTCAAATCTAGATCTGCTTGATTCTAAAACCAATTCTACTGATCTCTACACCAAGCTTCCTCCTTTTATTAACCCTGATAGGAATCTCGACACAATTGCAAGAGAAAGACTTTATGACGCTGTCTTTTCAACTGTTAATACCTACTAGGATGCTCTTTTGAAATGTGTCTCCTTGCACCTTCCATATATGCATTAGTCTTATTTTTATCCTTTAGAGAAATACAGAATTTAATGCTTCCTAATGATTACTCTTCAACTACTAAAAACTGACATGTCTGTTTTTTGCCTTGCTACCTTTCTGCATAATTTCTTCAGTGGTTCCTTAGCAGTGAAGTCCTATACTACGGATCTATTCCAGAGGCATGCTCTCAAAAAGATACATTTAAATAAAAACCCTGAAGCTGAATAACATTCCCTTTTTGGGGAAGATTTATTTATTTGAAAGGCAGAGTTACAGAAAGAGAGGAAGGGAAAGAAAGAGAGAAAGAGAGAAGGATGGAGGGAGTGAGGGGGGGAGAAAGAGAGAGAGAGAAAATGTCTTCCATCTGCTGGTTTGCTCTCCAAATGCCCCCAACAGCTGAAGCTGGGTCAATGCGAAGCCAGGAGATAGGAGCTTTTTCCAGGTCTCCCACTTGGGTATAGCAGCCCAAATACTTGGGCCATCTTCCACTGCTTTCTCAGGCACATTAGCATAGAGCTGGATTGGAAGTGGAGTTGCCATGACACAAACTGAAGCCCATATGGGATGCTGGCACTGCAGGCAGTGGCTGCTAGTCCACAACACCAGCCCCAAATAACATTCTAAACATAGGAATAAAGCTTATTGTTTGACAGTGGCAAATATGAAAACATAAACTCAATCATCCTCAGCTTTACATTTGGAATTTTTTATGTCAAATTTTCTTACAGATGTGAATGTGAAGAGACATATTCATTTCCATTCATTATATCCTTAACTGTACACCTAACATGAGCTAGGCACAATGATTCCTGTTGAGGAGAGATTAATGAGGCACAGCTCCTGCCCTTAAGGAACTTAAAATTTGATATTATCAGCATGTGTCTCAGTTTTATTCTATCATGTAAGTAGAGTCATCCCTCTTTGGTATCTGTGGAGATTGGTTCTAGGACTTCCCGACACGGAAATCTGCAGATGTTCAAGTCACTTATCTTGCATATAACCTATATACATTCTCCCACAGACTTTAAATCATCTCTACCTTATAATGCTTTATACAATGTGAGTGTTACATAGTTATTACACTGTATTATTTAGGGAAGAATGATAAGACAAGAAAAAGTCTGTGCCTGTTCAGCACACATACCATTTTTCTTTCCTTCAGTATTTTTGAGTCACAGTTGGTTACAGGGTCCAGGGACACAGGGAGCTGACTATATATGTACTACTACTTTTTTTTTTTCTTTTGACAGGCAGAGTTAGACAGTGAGAGAGAGACAGAGAGAAAGGTCTTCCTTCTGTTGCTTTACCCCCTAAATGGCTGCTGCGGCCAGCGCGCTGCACTGATCCAAAGCCAGGAGCCAGGTGCTTCCTCCTGGTCTCCCATGTGGGTGCAGGGCCCAAGCACTTGGGCCATCCTCCACTGCCTTCCTGGGCCACAGCAGAGAGCTAGACTGGAAGAGGAGCAACCAGGACAAAATCTGGTATCTGGTGCCCGTACTGGGACTAGAACCCAGGGTGCTGGCACCGCAGGCAGAGGATTAGCCTAGTGAGCAGTGGCGCCGGCCTATATGTACTACTTCTGATGATAGTGATAGCATGTTATCCTGTTCTAAATTCCTCTAATTTGTAAAAACACATCTTAAAGGACATTACACATCAGTTTGTATAAGTGATTGCCCTTAGCAGCAGCACAGTATTCCTCAGAGCCATAATTTATTGACCACTATCTATTCATAAATGTTTAGGTGCTTATAATCTGTCTTATTACAAACAATGGCTGCTATGAAGATCCTTGTAAACCCATCATTTTGTAAATGTAGTTTTTTATCTTTAGGATAAATAGAATTTATAGGTAAAAGAGGATGTACCTTTAAAATTTCATGTGTATTCCCAAATTACTCTCCATAAAAGTTATACCAATTTGATCAGTGCTGCTATAACTTTGAGATAGAAAACTGTTATGGTACAATTGATATATTGTGAATAACTTAAGTGTAACACCAATTTTCTCTCTGCTGATGCTTGATTTCACCTGGAAGAAACTCTACGTAGGTGCTGAAAACTGAACCCAGCTAAACTGAGCAAGGCAAGGATATATAAACTCAAACATAAACCTCAGTGTACACCCTGCGTCATAAGCCACACCCATTTGAGACAGCTAGGTAGAGGCCACCTGGAGGCAGTTTCTATTACCTCAAGACCTGCAGGATATGGGTTTGGTTAACCCGGCTGGAGGCTTAACGGATCGCCTTCTGGATCAGGCTCATAGCAGTTTCGGTGTCCAAGGCTGACCTAGATTCACCACAGCTCCTTCTACACTCCGTGTAACACCTCAGCATCCTAAGTGGCGCACCTATCAGTTGCCATGACAGGAAGCTTCTGACCATGTAAGGAGCGATGGGGATGGTTGGTGGATTCCGGAAAACCTCCAGGTCCATCCCAAAAAAACAGGAGTATTTCCCCCTTTCATTAAACGGTCCCTTTAATGTGAAACACAGTTCAGACCCAGAGCAATGTGCCTACCAGCCGGCCCACACTCTGGGACATGTATTCTTTTTTTGTTTTGTTTTCTTTTTTAACTTTTATTTAATGAATATAAATTTCCAAAGTACAGTTTTGGATTACAGTGGCTTTCCCCCCCATAACCACCCTCCCATCCACAACCCTCCCATCTCCCGCTCCCTCTCCCATTCCATTCACCTCAAGATTCATTTTCAATTATCTTTATATACAGAAGATCAATTTAGTTTATATTAAGTAAAGATTTCAACAGTTTGCACCTACACAGAAACACAAAGTGTAAAGTACTGTTCGAGTACTAGTTATACCGTTAATTCACACAGTACAACACATTAAGGACAGAGATCCTACATGGGGAGTAAGTGCACAGTGACTCCTGTTGTTGACTTAACAATTGACACTCTTGTTTATGGTGTCAGTAATCACCCTAGGCTCTTGTCATGGGTTGCCAAGGCTATGGAGAAGCCTTTTGACAATGTATTCTTGATTTCTAAATAAAATGCTGCTGCTCACTACCAGCTATTCTCTGAGTTGCTCTTGTGATCTTTCTTGAAGTGAAGTCAAGACTCTGGAAAAGTTTCCATTCCATCACAGATAATCTTCCTTCCACCACTTCACAATAACTCAGGTACAACCAAACTTAAGGTATTTTACAAGGAGAAATACTATACTTAGTGTAGTATTTATTTACTTAACCACTTAATAGACACAAAACTGTGCTACCATTTTCACTAGATGCCTGTATTTTTGTGTATATCACTGAGGATGTTTTTGAGGGTTCTGTCCCATCCTCATTTTTATCACAGGTCCTGTTTGGTTATTTTTTCTTTGTGTGTTTTGTTTTTTAATTTATTTTGAAATTCAGAGTTACACAGATGGAGAGACAGAGACAGTGAACATCTTCCATTGACTGGTTCATTCCCAAGATCATCACAACAGTCAGTATGGGGCCAGGCTGAAGCCAGGAGCCAAGAATTTCATCCAGGTCTCCTACATGGGTAGCAGAGGCCCATAGACTTGGACCATCTTCCACGGCCATACACAGGCTATTAGCAGGGAGCTGGATTAGAAGTGGAGTGGGGATCCCAAGATGGTGGAAGAGGGAAGCCTTGTGTGCTAAGACTGTGGGAACTCTGTGACCGTATGAGAGGGCGCACAATGTACTGGGTCTCTTGGCTATCACTATGTGTGGCTCCATTCACTCAGAGCTCCCTGATTGCCTTGGGTGGGTCACTGCAATGGGATCTGTGTTCACACTGAGGACTGTACAGATCCTTTGTGTGCTACATACAAAAGCGCTGATGCTGATGAGTATTGCAATCACTGTGGGATAACACCCAGACATTGACCACCTTTGAAGAAAGGAGAGGAGGGTGTGATTATGCAAACAGAGGTAATCATACCCTCCTTTCTGCTAACAAGAGATCTACCATGCCCAACTTGGGTGTCACCCTGGGTACTCGTCCCACCTTGGAGCACTGACCAGTCCATGACCATACCCAGCACATACCTCTGAGTATTCACTGAAAGACCACACTCCACTAAGCCACAGAGACATAGTTCAAAGAAAAAAGCCAGCAAAGAAAAAAAAAAAAAGAATTTCCACAAACGCTTACAAATAAATGCAAAAATACTAGAAACAAGAATAAGGAAGACAACATGATCCCCCAAAAGAACACAACAACACTTTATTATTAGAATGTGAAGATGAAGAGATTAATGAAATGCCTGAAATAGAATTCAAAAGATTAATCATAGGATTCCTCAGACGCAATGAGAAGCAAATTCATGAATTAAAGAAATCCATACCTGACATGAATGAAAAATTTTCCTATGAAATTGAGATTTTGAAGAGAAATCAAAATGAAAAATATTAGAAATGAAGAATTTAATATGTCAAATAAAAAATACAGGAAAAGGCTTATTTCATGAGGCAGAAGAAATATCCAAGCTAGAAGACAAATCTGTGCAAATTTTTCAGTCAGACCAAAAACAAAAAAGAAGAAGGAGTGAGAAGAGAAGGAGGAGGAGGAGAAAGAGATCAGAAAAATTAAAAACAGTCTTGGAGATTTATGGGATACTATCAAATGACCCAACATATGGGTCTTAGGAGTTCCTGAAGGTGTGAAAAGAGAGAATGGATTAGAAGGCCTATTCAGTGAAATAATTACAGAAAACTTCCCTGATTTGGAGTTCAAGTAGGCGAGGAACACAGAACTCCTTATAGACGTGACCAGAAAAGATCTTCACTACAAAATACTACAGTCAAACTTTCAACAGTAAAACTAAGGAAAAGATTCTAAAATGTGCATGAGAGAAAGGCCAGATTTCTTTCAGAGGATCTCCTATTAGCTGACTTCTCATCAGAAACCCTTACAGGCTAGGAGAGAATGGAGAGACATAGTCCAAGTGTTAAGAGGAAAAAAAAACTGTCAACGCAGAATAGTGTACCAGCCCTGCAAATCTCCCATTTATGAATAAAGGTGAAATAAAGACCTTCCATAATAGAAATTGAACAAATTTGTTACCACTCGTCCAGCTTTACAAAAGATGCTTAAGGATGTGCTATGAAAGAATGTGAAGGCAGAAAATCTCCTAGAAAATATACAAAGGAAATCCAAAGCAGACAAGAGGAATATTTATGGAAAAACAGCAGAGCTAAGCCATTACTTGTCAACAGTAACCTCAAACAGACTTTAAAATAAAAACTGTTGAAAGAGACAAAGAAGGACACTACCTAATGATTAAGTGATCAATTCAACAGGAAGATGTGACTCTAATAAATGTATATGCACCCAAGGCCAGGGTGCTTTACTATTTAAAACAAATGTTAATGGATCTAAATGGAGACACAGACTCCAATACAATAGTAATGGGAACTTCAACACCCTACTTCCATCAATGAACCAATCAACAAAGAAACATAAGAGCTAATTGGAACCATGGATCTAACTGGTATCTACAAAACCTTTCATCCTACAGTTGCAGAATACACATTCTTTTCATCAGTGCATGGAACTGTCTCTAGGATAGACTACATGTTAGGCCATAAAGCAAGTCTCAGCCAATTCCAAAAAAATCAAAAATCATATCACTACAACACCAGCTCCGAGAAACACATATGTTGAATTAGGATGGAATGAGTGTGTCTCTTTTCCCTTAACCTCAAAAATAGTGTTTTGGCAATCTTTAAGGTCTTATTAATAACAATAAGTAAGAATTTATGTTTTAATTTTACATTTAAGTTTTTTTAAAGTATCCACAATATTTTTCATATCATAAAACTTAATTGTTTTTTCAAATGAAAATAATCTTTGTCAATATAGACTTACTGACTTCAAATCACTTTACTAATTTCCCTTTCTAATCTCTCAAAGGAATTTTGGAACTCTTGTGTCAAAACAGTATACTTGGTACCTCCATACATATAAATTATCTCAAAGTGGGAGCAGCATTTTGCCATAGCAGGTAAAGCCACCACCCGTGATGTCGACAGCCCATAAGGGTACCCGTTTTCCTGGCTTCTGGTTCAGCCTGGTCCAGCTGTGGCCATTGTGGCCATTTGGGGAATGAATCAGTGGATAGAAGATTGGATAGAAGATACATGTCTTTTTCTCCCTCTGCCTAATAAATAAACCTTTAAAAAATTATATCCAAGTACAAAATTGTGTTTTCTCCTAACTGTTCTGTGATCTTGCACATCACATGCTAGACATCATTTTCTTCTTCTAACTTAAAAAGAACTTTAAAAAAATTTGTTCTTTAGGGTTTTTTAAATATAATTTTTACTTAAATTGGTAGACAAAGTTAGACAAAGAGAGAGCTCTCTTCTACTGACTCACTCCCCAAATGCCTGTAATGGCCAGAGCATGTGTGTGGCAGGAACCCAATCACCTGATGGATCACTGCTGCCTCCCAGGATCTGCATTAGCAGGAAGGTGGAGTCATACATGGAATTCAGATACTGTGATATGAGAAGAAAATTTTTGGTTGTAATATATAGTCAAGAGTTGATGGATCTGTAGTGTCACCATTTGTATGAAGATAATATTGTCCACTACTAGTTACAGATAAGTCTAATTTTTGTTGAAAAAAAAAAAAAGTAACAAGCAAGCTGAGTATGCTGCCTAAAAGGCTAAATTCTTGACTATCCCAAGAAGAGAATCAAAGAACGTGGAATGTCTGTAGTACCTGCAAATATTGACTAGAAGGAAGAACTGATCAATATTATGTGGTCCATAAACAAGGTCTAAAATGTGTACTTCTTTCAAACTCAAAACATGGGAGCAGGGGACCTATCTGGGTGGCAAGTAGAGTGGCCCTGCTGGGGATCTATTTGTATGTCTTAGAAGAACATGGTAAACAGGCAAAATAGTGGAAACCATTAAGATAAACCGCTGCACTAAATGCCTAAACCTGACTTTACTTAACCTCCCAGAGGGACAAAGGAGCATCTTAAATGGGAGAAGTGCTGGAGTACAAAGGAATATGATGCTAAAGGCCGAAGAGAGGACTCCTCAAAGTGTCTTTACAGAACGATGCACACACTGTTTATGGCCATGCTTCATTTGCATGAAATCTTGTTATGTTTTGAACTGTGTACCTCCTATCTCCAATCATGTATTAGTCTTAATTCTGAATACCCAAGAATGTGAGTATATTTGGATAGTCTATAGGTCTTTATAAGACTCAGTATAAAACTATAAAGGTCTTTAAAGTGAAATGGGGTCACACAGGTTGGCCCCAGTCCAGTAAGGCTGGTGTCTTCTTAAGAAGCGATTAGGACTCAGACATATATGGAGACCATATGACAGAAAGAGATCTACAAGCCAAAGGAAAGGAGCCTCAACCCTGTCGACAACTTAACTTCTGTTTTCTAGTGTCTTTAACTATGAGAATGTACATTTCTGTTGGGTCTGCCACCGAGTCTGTAGGGGACTTGTTATGGTAGCTCTAGCTAACTAATGTGGATCTAAGGAAAGGGAATACAAAAATGACTAAATGAAAAACCACACCTAAAATCCGTCTGAAACTCAGAAACCTACTTTGTGAATTAATGGAAAAGTAGAGCACTGACAGGGAAAATGTGGTTTTCTCCATTCATTCCGACACTGCAACTACTAGAACAGAAAACAGAAAAGCGAACACCTATATACCAGCTGATCAGGCACAGGAACCAAAGATATTTCTAACAATTTACCAGAGCAAACACATACTGTGCCAACTAAAAGCCTTGGAATTGGGTGCCAGTGCTGTGGTTTAGCAGATCAAGCTGCTGTCTGCAGTGCTGCCATCCCATATTGCCACCAGTTCTAGTCCTGGCTGTTCCACTTCCAATCTAGCTCCCTGCTAATGCGCCTGTGAAAGCAGCCGAAGGATGGCTCAATTAAGTTGGACCCCTGCACACACATGGGTGACTCGGATGAAGCTTCTGGCTCCTGGCTTCAGATCGGCCAGCCATTTGGAGAATGAACCAGCAGAAGGAACATCTCACCTTCTCTTTCTCTGTAACTCTGCCATTCAAATAAATAAATAAATCTTTATATCTCAACTTCAGAACCAATAAATTCTGAAATAGCCATAGTTCCTTATAATGAGAGGAAGGTTTTTATTTAGTGAATGTGAACATATTTTCAGAAAAAAACAACTTAGCAAACATTATACTTTTACCATTAAAAGGCCAAAATAACTTTCTCCAATTCTATTCTTAAAGTTGTATCAAAGAAAATAACAGAAAATATTCTCTGTGCTAGTAAGAAAAAAATGTTCTAAGGTTATTCAAATTGACTTGTACAATAATCTTGTCTGCCCAGCTTCCATTATTGGTATACACATGAGCAAACGGATAGATTTTAACAGGACGTGGAAGAAGTTTTTATTGTTGACAGCACAAACACACTCTACAGAGCAGATGCTGTCATCAAATTGTGGTATTCAGTAGTACTCTGCTTTGAAATTAAGTGAAGTACTTGTTTAAAAATGTTTTCTCATTAGAATGTACAATGATCATTTAAAGTTCTATCTGCTATAATAGGATATTTCCATCACAGTGCAATCTGGACTATGCCATAAACACTATTGTATTTGAACAGATGGAAATCATAAAGTGATATTTAGCTACAGATTTCCTGTCATATAGTTTTGCAAACTGAAAAAGGAGAAATCAACATTTGCAACCAACTAAAAACAAAATACTATCTAGTAAGATAAAGGGATGCTAAATGTGACATAGGAATATAAATGTCTTTAATTTAGTGTACTGTTGCTTTCGGGGAAAAAAGAAAATATTAAAATGATACATCACAAAGTTGGTAAAACTTGTGATGGGGCAGTGTGGGATAGGTGATGTAAAAGACATCTACAACAGATACAGTCTGGCATTGCACACAGTGATTTTAGCTGATCAAATAAAAGATGTTCTGGTGAATTTAAACAAATGTTTCATGACTAAGAAATACCCGTGGGTATGAGTATTAAGGAATATCCTTTGAACTTCATAGAGTCTTAATTCCTTCTTACGGAAAATGGAGTGATGATACTTGCAACCTGGTTCATAAAATTGCTAAGGCAATTAGTAGATTTATTCAAACTTCTATATACTGAAAAGTGATTTCACTTGCATAGAGGGCTTTCTAACTTATTAGAAGATGGATGCCTAATCTATTAACCAGATGACATAAGATTACATTACTGACACACACATCTAAAATCATAGGTTTTGATTTACAGCTTTGAAAATCAATAATCAAAACTAACATTATGGTGAAGTATATTCCAGACTCATGTATTCAACAATGCCAATCTGAAGAAATACCTTAATTTGTAACTTATATGAATAAGATTCCACGCATTTAACAAACTCATAAGGTATCAGTCAAGGTCCAATCAGAAATTAAAAACCAGAGGCCAGTGCTGTGGTGCAGTTGGGTTAAGCTGCCACTTGCAACACTGGCATCCCATATCAAAGCGCTGGTTCAAATCCCAGCTGCTCTGCTTCCTGCTAATGTACTTGGGAAGTCAGCAAAAGATGGCTCAAGTCCTTGGGGTCTCCTGTGGGAGACCCAGATGGAGTTTCTGGCTCCTGGCTTCAGCCTGTCCCAGAGCAGACTGTTGCAGCCATTTGGGGAGTAAACTAGCAGACAGACAAAATCTCGCTTTCTCTTCCTCTCTCCCTGATGTTATACCTTTCAAATAAGCAAACAGGGGCTGGCACTGTGAACAACAGGTTAAGGTGCCAGCTGCAGCACCGGCATCACTTATAGGAGCCGATTCCACTCCGGGCTGCTCCACTTCCAATCCAGCTCCCTGCTAATGTGCCTGGGAAAGCAGCAGAAGATGGCCCAAGTGCTTGGGCCTCTGCACCCTCATGGGAGACCCGGATGAAGCTACTAGCCCCTGGCTCCAGCCTGGCCCAGCCCTGGCTGTTGCAGCCATTTGGGGAGTAAACCAGTGGATGGAAGACTTCTCTCTGTCTCTGTCTCTGTCTCTCCCTCTAATTCTGCCTTTCAAATTAATAAATCTTTAAAAATCAATCAATAAATAAATCTTGAAAAAATTAGAAATCACACAGCAAATGAATAAAGTTTAGTATAAAGAATTCTTAAATAGACACTGGAGTAACAAAATTAGTACACTATATATTACAGACAACTTCTAAAGAACACACAAACTAGCCGGCGCCGTGGCTCAATAGGCTAATCCTCCACCTTGCGGCGCCGGCACACCGGGTTTTAGTCCCGGTTGGGGTGCCGGATTCTGTCCCGGTTGCCCCTCTTCCAGGCCAGCTCTCTGCTATGGCCAGGGAGTGCAGTGGAGGATGGCCCAGGTGCTTGGGCCCTGCACCCCATGGGAGACCAGGAAAAGCACCTGGCTCCTGGCTCCTGCCAGGATCAGCGCGGTGCGCCGGCTGCAGCGGCGGCCATTGGAGGGTGAACCAACGGCAAAGGAAGACCTTTCTCTCTCTGTCTCTCTCTCTCACTGTCCACTCTGCCTGTCAAAAAAAAAAAAAAAAAAAAAAAAAAAAAAAAAAAAAACACACAAACTGCAGGTGTAAGGAGCAGTCACTAACCCTAGGACTGAAAGAGAATGGCCAAGAAAGAATCCCCTACTCTCTCCAGATTCTGTTGGGAAGGTCACAGCTATGGCTCAATGGATAGTAAAGAAGTTGCTGTGGGGCTGCATCAGTGGCAACTGCTGTCATTTGTATTCTAGAGTGTCAAGGGAAAGCTATTCCTGGAAGTTGTCTCACTGGAAGCATTATATTACAAAGCTACCCAGCAGCTGCTGCTTGCTAGATGCTGCTGGGGGCCATGCACTGCAGGAGCCAGACACTATTGTTACAAGTGCTACAGGCAGCAGAGGTCTATGCTGTAACACCACATGGTGGGTGGGGAAGCACTGGGTGCCAAGGAGAAGCTACTGGCCATTGGGTACCGCTGAACCTTGTGCAATGCAAAAGCCAAGCAAGTTGCAAGCACTCCAAAACAAGGAACAGAGTCTCCCCTTCGGTGACGCTGTGCCAGTTAGAAAGGACATATATTTAAAGGGTTCATCTCCATTTTCCCACAGCAGCCAATGAAGACTGACAATGGAGTCAAGACGTAGTAAATCGATGAGTGGCACACTCAGCTAGCACTCCTCTAAAAACAAAAACAAAAACAAAAAACCATACTTCTTAAATCTAGTTACTATGCAAGTAATTGTTTTTAACAAGTATACTCTTGTTGAAATGAGACTTAGTAATTGTCTCCATTCCCTTGCATTCAAGCACAATTAGTTAATATCTAGAACATTCCTCCCTGTTATGTGGGTAGAAAATACTGGTTACAAATAGTAAGTTATAGATGCCAAGAAAATAGTAACAGGGTAAGGGGAATAGGGAGGGAGGGTAGGAAGTGGGAGAAGCTGCATTAGATGCAAATTTTGTACTTGGTTCCTTTGGCTCTTAATTTTACAACCTTGGTCCAGAAACCTCATTCACTCTCATGTTTCAATTCCAGGTTAATTCTGTCCTAAATTCTAGACTCTTAATATACATTAATTATAACATATCACATGAAACAACCAGTTCCCAAAAAAATCAATCCCCAAAAAAGAAAATCTGAAAAAAAAAAAAAATCCATTGAATTAACCTGGTAGTCAAATACCTCGCCCACCCTGCAGGAACCCATACCCCATTTTGGTGTCCCAAAAGACACCAGAGATCCAAACGGTTTTACACATGAGTTTATCAAATTTGTCTTCTAAAATGAGTCAAATTATAGAAGGAAGAGGAAATGCAATTTTATGAGGCATTTATCAGCTTTTACAAACCTTAATAACAACACTGGACACAAATGTATGGTACAATAAAAGAATCAGACAGACTGCATACCTTATAAACACAGGAGTAAAAATTCTAGTAAAATATCAGCAAACTAAATCCAGTGCTAATAATGATGATGATGATGATGATGACGATGATGATGATTAAAAACTAAGAAGAGCTTACCCTAGGAAATGATGGGCTGGTTTATTAACTGAAAAACCTCTCAGTGCGGCCACCACCATGGCACAGCAGGTTTTGCTGTCACCTGTGATAACGGCATCCCACATGAATGCCAGTTCCAGTACCCAGCTGCTCCACTTAGAAGTCAGCTCCCTGCTACTGTGCCTATGAGGGCAGTGGGAGAGGGCCCAAGTCCTTGGGTCCCTACCACTCACATGGGAGACCCAGGCTCCTGGCTTTGGACTGGCCCAGTCCTGGGAGTTACAGCCACATGAGGAGTGACCCAGGGGATAGATCTCTTTCAACTAAATAAATCTTAAAGAAAAAAAGCTGTTAGCATAATTTATTACATTAACAGATAAAAGTAGGAAACAGCTCAAATTTCATTTTAAAGCATTCCAAAAGTTTGTCTAAAACCAGATTTACTTTGTCTTCCATTTTTCTTCCTCCTAATTTATATAATCAGATTATAAATGTACACTTAATAGTTATTTGTGAACTTTTTCCACTTCTTCACTCTTCACTCATCCAATTCATTCTAGAGCCCTTTCAATCACAGCTCCAGAAGGCCTCTGTTCCTGAAACAGACATACAGTTCTCTGATTCCTCATCCCCAAGCACACTCGTATCATCTCGTACCTGTATTACTGCAGAAGTTGCTCAGTTCCTGTAAGTGTAGGAACTGTTTTGCACACTTCTTCTCTTCCAAAGAATAAACTTATTTCTAAGCAACATATACAACAGGATCGTAAGAGTAAATAAGAGAGTTGAGAAAAAGAAATATGTCAGTTTTAAGTTTTAACATACTTGCAACAGCTGTGAAACTTCCCAACACTCAAGGCAAAAGAGAGAATTCAATTTTTACATATATCTTCAACATAAAAAGAAAATATACAGTTTCTTAAACATGAAGATTGTCCAAAAACTAAGCTTTCTTATAACTTTTCAAATATAAAGTATATACCATGATGAACAATGTTCAACAACAGTTTTCTAGCAGATAAAGAAATGGAATTCATACAGCTGATTTTTCAAAAAAAAATTTTTTTTTTTGGACAGGCAGAGTGGACAGTGAGAGAGAGAGACAGAGAGAAAGGTCTTCCTTTTGACGTTGGTTCACCCTCCAATGGCCGCCGCGGCCGGCACACTGCACTGATCCAATGGCAGGAGCCAGGTGCTTCTCCTGTTCTCCCATGCGGGTGCAGGGCCCAAGCACTTGGGCCATCCTCCACTGCACTCCCAGGCCATAGCAGAGAGCTGGCCTGGAAGAGGGACAACGGGGACAGAATCCGGCGCCCCAACCGGGACTAGAACCCGGTGTGCCGGCACCACAAGGCGGAGGATTAGCCTATTGAGCCATGGCGCCGGCCAACAAATCTTAATTATCTTTTTTTTCTTATTATTCTAAAACAGTATGCCACGTTACGCCATCAGCAGTCTCATACATCTTGTGGTTACCAAGTCTCTTAACTGCATGGAGAGACCACATGGAGTGACTGCCATATGAGGTTGTATACTCTAGGGAATTTGCACAATGAGGAAATCCATACTAATGCATTTCTCAGAACACATCCCTGTTGTTCAGTGGCACATAGCTATACCATAAATATAGGACATTATTTTTAAAATAAAGATTCTGACAGAAGAGGATCTAACAAGCAGGTGAATTATGGGATAAAAAAAACAGTGAGCAAAAACTGTGCACACAGACTAAATACCTTCAAGACACAGCCTGTGGCCAAACAGCTAAAAGGTGGCATAGGGTGTAGGGGTGGGGATTGGAGGTCTACAGGCATTCAGTTGCAGCATTCAGTACTTCCTGTGTTCTGCAAACAGCTGCTGCAACTTGGAGGTGCTAGGA